>NW_005366599.1:1316627-1322756 GCF_000412655.1 Myotis brandtii | reverse complement strand
AGAAAGAAAGAAGAAAGAAAGAAAGAAGGAAAGAAAGAAAGAAAGAAAGAAAGAAAGAAAGAAAGAAAGAAAGAAAGAAAGAAAGAAAGAAAAAGAAAGAAAGGCCACTTGATTTTTAAATAATGGGCAAAATACCTGAACAGATGTGTTATGAAAGAAGCTATAATGGCCCATAAGCTCCTGAAGAAGCACTCAGCATCCTCATCATCAGAAAATGCAAATTGAAATGTGTAACGTAAGATACGCCTCATGCCCGTGGGATGGCTCAAATCAAAGTGAAATCCCCAGTGTTCAGTCCTCGGACCAGCGGGAACATGGCTGTGTGTAACCGAGCGCTTGGGAAATGGCCGGCCAGGTGCCGGGAGCTAACCCTGCACATCCCCCGGAGCCGCAGGCCACTCCTCCGCATTCGCCCGGAAGGAGGGAGAACACACCCGCGCGGGACTTACTCACGGACGATCCGAGCAGCTTTGTCACAGCAGCCCACGCGGGAAAAGACAGGTGGCCATCCCCGGTGACTGGGAGAGGGCACGGGGGGACTGCCCCCGGGGGAGGAGTCATCACCCCAAAGGATGGAGGACTGACAGGCCTGGGTGCGGGCAGGCCTCCCCGACGGTGCCTTCCTCGTGGGCGTGCGGGTTATTTGGGCTCGAGGCCATCCACCCTGAGGGCTCAAGAGGAACGCTCCCTCCTTGAAAGAGGTGACAGTGGGGTCGTGCCCATAAGGAGTGTTATCACCTGAAGGAAGTGGCGGGGACCCATCGCAGGGCAGCAGCACCTTCTAGTTCCTGGGCATCTGCGCCTCTCGTGGCCCCGCCATGACCTCCCGCCCCTCGGGAGCCCCCGGAAGCCTGGCCTCACGCTGAGCTCAGAAGGTCCTAGGTCCCTCGCTTCCCCTTCCTGCCTCTGACCCTCTCCTGGAGCTGGGGCTCCCGTATGCATGGGTGCGTGGCATGACATGGAGCTGTTTTCTCTTGTTCATCTGTCTCGTGTGGATTTAACGGTTGGACCCCTGGAAGAACCTGGGCGGGGAGAGGACAACGTGCTCCTCCCAACCACACAGAAATGTGGAGGAGGCAAACAAGCAAAGGAGAGGAACAGCACACGCTCTGTGATCCCGTGCACAGGAAATTCTAGAAGGTTCCGGAGTGAGTCGGGACAGGAGAGTGGGCACCTGGTCTGAAGGCTCAGCAGTGTCCGTGTGAGAAAAGGTCAGACCCGTAGGGAACGTTTGTGAGTTTATTTGAGCCAAACAGACGGCGAATTACCGGGAAGCAATCCCTCCGCAGGTGGACATGCTCCGGAGCGCGGCGGTCCTGCACCTGGGTTTACACATGGCATCACAGGAGGAGACGGGTAGGCGGGTCACAGGAAATCTACTGGCGGTGGACCAGGGAGGCGGGAGAAAGCAAAGCCGGAAACCTCTGGGATTGGGTGAAGAGTGAGATGACGGACAGCTGCTTCTTTCACACAGGTGGGCACGGGTGGCTAACAGTCAACAATTAGCACTTGGTGACAATCACCGTGAGGGGTTTGCGGTCTCCGCTCCGGTGCAGTGGCTGTGTTTTGAGGGGTCCAGATGCAAAAGCCAATGGACAGGCTCAGGTGAGATAAAGGTGGGCCTTTTTCAGGGAACAGTCTAGCCTAGGCCCTGACCACCTGCCACCAAGCGCTTTTAGTTAAAAAGTTTTCATTTCAGACCATGCTACGCGGTAACTTTATTCCCCGAGTGTGCAAGGCCAACAGAGGCCTCCCCGAGCCTGTCGGGTTAGCAGCACCCCTTCCGCCCACCGTGGCCAGGACAGACCAAGATGGAGGCAGAGGCAGGTGGCCAACCCGGACAGCACAGAGGAGGACGAGGAACCCCACAGATCACCTCCCCAGAAACCACCGTCCTGCGGGGGTTGGGGGGGGCCTCGCCGGGCCCCACAGCTGCCCAGGGCTCTGCCTCCCTGTTTATCCACCGGAGTCCAGATGGGGCGCAGCACAGGCCCCGAAGCAGCAGGAATCCCAGCTGCAGGTGCCAGAGCCCGGGCCCCGCTGGGGAGGAAGCGAAGGAGTTACTCTGAGAGGCGTGGAGGGTGGAGGGGAATGTGAAAGCGAGGTGACCGCAGCCTTTCCTGCAAACAGGGACTCGAGTCCCATGCAGGTTGGGGTCCCTCGGTGTCAGCCCTCTGGTTTCACGGAGAACTCGGGGGCCGGGGGTGGGAAGTGACCTCCCCAGTCACAGGAGGGAGTAGAGGGGGGCTAAGAGGACACCCCCAAGTCAGGCTGCTCCCCAGAGGAGGGAGGCCGCTGAGCTGTGTCCTAATTGGGTGGATTGACCTGTGATAAAGACCCTGATGGGGGCAGCTGGATTCCGTCAGACATTTGCATGATAATAGAACCCCCTGATTTAATGGGAGAAGCTCAGGCCCAGGGCGGGCCGGGGGCGTGGACTTTCTGAGAGTGTGAGAGCAGGGACTTTCTCCCCAGAGGAGCTGGCAGAGCCCAGGATCCCGCACAACATTGAGGGGGCATCTCAGACACCCCCACCTCACCCCGCCCCCAGGGAGGCCCCGGCTGACACGCCTGCGAGGGAAGCCAGTTCTCCGGGCTTCTGTCTGTTAAAAACAGGACAACAGTCCCAAGGTGGAGTCGCTTATGCTGAGCCCCATGTCACCAAGCCCAGACTTAACGAATGACAGTCTCACCTCCCCAGGAATGGAATCCCAGGCCAGCCACTCAGAATGGAATCCCAGGCCAGCCAATCGGAATGGAATCCCAGGCCAGCCAATTGGAATGGAATCCCAGCCCAGCCAATCGGAATGGCCTGGTTGGCACCTGTGAGGTCACCCAGGAAAGAAGGTCAGTTTGGGTCGGTCCATCGTCCTCGCCCGCTCCCTCTGCCTGCACCCGTCTTCCCTTTACACGCCCCCCCGAGCATCTTTCCAGCTGCTGGATTGGCTGCTGCCCGATTTGAATAGATTTTCACTCAGATAAACGGTGCAAATGAGCTGGTGACTGTGGGGCAGGAGTGAGAGCAAGTGCCCATCACTTGGAGGGGAGGGCGGGGAAGGCATAGAGAGAGGGGGAAGAGGAATCACCTGTAGTTCACGAGTAATCACACCAAGTAACTGCTCACCGTGGGCCAGACACTGTTCCAAGCACATCCCAGGGACGGCTCACTTTCTAACTATTGGGGTTCATGTTAGAAACACCCCAGGGCCCCTGTGGCCGCCCAGGGCCATCAGACCCCAGAGCACAGACTGTGCCGTGAGATGCCGAGTCCTGGGGTCAGGAAGGAGCATCAGCCACAGGGCGTCTCGCCCACATGGGGAGAGGACACTGGCTTTTTATAAACACCGAGCGAAAAACAGACGCCCTCCAACAGCAACCCAACCCGCCCCCCGTCTCCCATCCCCCCTCGCCGTCCTCCAGGCCCGAGGCCTGTAATTGGGGCAGAGAGGAGCGTCGGCGGTATTTTAAGCTCCGCAAGGGATCATTTGGAAAATGGAAGGCAGGGCTGGGAAGCCACAGGAGGGGCCCGCAGCTGAGGGATGTTCAGTAAATGGTCGGGACCCCTGCCCAGCCTGCGCTTGGACCACCAGCGGCCAGTCCTTTCTGTGTGGAGAACACAGCGACCAAGGTGCCCGCCCAGGAGGACCACGGGCCTGAGCCCCACCTGCCGGCGGCTGTCACCTGGAGCTGACCCGGCACCGTGTGCATGCCCCACAGTGGACCCGGCGGTACACTTACCCCCCCTTACGCACGGACACCCCCAACTCCCAACGCGTTTGTGCAAACTCACAAGCACGCCCCATCCCCAGGCCCCCATCACCCTCACTGTGAAAGGTGGTTAACCGCTCCCAAGCCCATGGGGCTCCGGCCCCCCAACCTGCCCACGGGGTGTCCCGCAGGCGTTCAGGAGCCCAGAGGAGCCCCCGTAGCCCAGGCTCTGCTCCCACCACCTGGGAGCCAGCGCCCTGACATCCCCCTTGTTGCTGCTTTATCCTCCTGAGCTCAGGCCCCTCTCCTTAGAGGCCCGGAGGGAGGGCGCTGCTCCTCAGGAGCAGGTCACCCCTGTCTGACACCTGCTGGGCAGACGTGTGTCCCTGCAGCCCCCATGCTGGGTGCTGGGCGCTGGGCGCTGGGTGCTGGGTGCTGGGTGCTGGGCGCTGGGCGCTGGGTGCTGAGTGCTGGGTGCTTGGTGCTGGGCAGGAGGACTCCCTCCCTTCCTTCCTGAGGATCCAGTGCTGTTAGAGGCGTCACTGATGAATGAAACAAAGGGGGTTTGCAGCGGTCTGCACCCCAGGAGCCCCAAGGGTGTGTGCAGTGTCTGTGGGGTGTGTAGTGTGTCTGTGGGGTGTGCAGAATGTCTGTGGGGTGTGCAGTGTCTGTGGGGTGTGCGGAGTGTCTATGGGGTGTGCAGTGTCTGTGGGTGTGCAGTGTCTGTGGGGTGTGCAGTGTCTGTGAGGTGTGCACAGTGTCTGTGGGGTGTGCAGGGATGGAGACGTGCACGCACAGATGGGGGCATGAGTCCACGTGCACCTGCGTGGGGTCATGGATTTGTAGGAGCATGTGTGTGTGTGTGTGTGTGTGTGTGTGTGTAGGTGTGTGTGTGTGTGTGTGTGTGTGTGTGTGTGGGAGTGTGTGTGTGTGTGTGTGTAGGAGCGTGTGTGTGTGTGAGCGTGTATGTGTGTGTGTGTAGGAGCGTGTGTATGTGCGTGTGTATGTGCATTTGTGTGTGTAGGAGTGTGTGTGTGTGTAGGACCGTGTGTGTGTAGGAGCATGTGTGTGTGTGTGTGTAGGAGCATGTGTGTGTGTGTGTGTGTGTGTAGGAGTGTGTGTGTGTGTAGGACCGTGTGTGTGTAGGAGCATGTGTGTGTGTGTGTGTGTGTGTAGGAGTGTGTGTGTGTGTAGGACCGTGTGTGTGTAGGAGCATGTGTGTGTGTGTGTGTGTGTGTAGGAGTGTGTGTGTGTGTAGGAACATGTGTGTGTAGGAGCATGTGTATGTGTGTGTGTGAGCGTGTTTTTGTGTGTCTGTGTGTGTGTGTGATGGGGCGCTGCTCAGGAGGCTCCCCGCCGGGGCCCACGCACACGTGGCCCGAGTGTTCAGAAACCTGGGACCCGTGGGCTTGGGAAGGTCACAGCTTTGGCCCCAGGAGCCACGGGTTGTGAGCGCGGCTCTGCCTGCCCAGGAGCCCCCGCTGGGCCTGGGACGACGGGAGCCCCCGGGACAGAGCTGGTTTTCCGGAGAGAACACAACTGTTACCAGCAAATGCTTCCGCCATTGGACCCTAAAGGACCCCCATCTCCCCAAAACGTGAGTCCTTGAGGGGAACGCGTGGCAAGGCCACTGCAGGTCACAGGAGCCCAGGCGGAAGCGGGGCCTGAGGGGAGAGGACAGCGGCTGCCCCCGAGCAGACTGCGAGCCCCGAGGGCGCGCCCCTCCCTGCGGAAGCTGACCTGAGCCTGCGGGGATGACACACACAGTGTGAGGGCCCTCCTGTGTCTGAAGTCAAATCTACAGGCGCACTGAGGTGCTGGGGCGCGTGCAGTTTAAAATGAGAAAGAAATCTCCACGTTTGAATCTTAAAAGGCTGAGCAGGACCTTGCCTGCGGTCTGTGTGTTTGGCTCTGGAGACCCTCTCCCTCTCGCGCTGTGAATGCCGGGTGTGGCCCCTGTTCCCAGAGAATTTAAACTGAGTTGGAAATCACTGCTGTCTACGACCCTGCATGTCCTGTCGAGTGGCGGCATCACTGAAATTGAGTTACCGGCGACGTGGGTGTGAGCGCCCTGGCGAACCTGTGTGCTTCACCCGGAAACACTTATTTCGCCATCTGTGTCCGTGGCTGAGTGCGCGTGGCTCAGCTAAGAGCTGGAGACTCGGGGAGGATCAGCGGCGCGGGCTGGACCAAGACCCGACCATTCTCTCACAATGCGTGGAAGTGGGGTGTCACCCCAGGACTGCTGGCGGCAGCTGTGCCCAGGCCTGTGTCTTACAAACGCAACTCTAGGAAAGTCTGTTTGACAATTTTTAAGAACAAAACTGCACCGTGTGTTGGCAATGGCGCTCACAGCAGGCTGGGCAAGCTTCTGGGCACTAGCTTCCCCGAGGGCCTGGGCGGGACCACCCTCCCCTTCCC
>NW_005366599.1:1306003-1308224 GCF_000412655.1 Myotis brandtii | reverse complement strand
GTGTGTGTGTGTAGGAGCATGTGTGTGTGTGTGTGTAGGAGCGTGTGTGTGTGGGAGCATGTGTGTGAGCATGTGTGTGTGTAGGAGCGTGCGTATGTGTGTGTGTGTAGGAGCGCGCGTGTGTGTGTGAGCGTGTGTGTGTGTGTGTAGGAGCGTGTGTGTGTAGGAGCGTGTGTGTGTGTATGTGTGTGTATGATTGTATGTATGTGTGTAGGAGCATGTGTGTGTGTGTGTAGGAGTGTGTGTATGTGTAGGAGCATGTGTGTGTGTGTGTGTGTGGGAGCGTGTGTGTGTGTGTGTAGGAGTGTGTGTGTGTGTGTGTGTGTAGGAGCATGTGTGTGTGTGAGCATGTGTGTGTGTGTAGGAGCATGTGTGTGTGTGTGTGTAGGAGCGTGTGTGTGTGTGTGAGCGTGTATGTGTGTGTGTGTAGGAGCGTGTGTATGTGCGTGTGTATGTGCATTTGTGTGTGTAGGAGTGTGTGTGTGTGTAGGACCGTGTGTGTGTAGGAGCATGTGTGTGTGTGTGTGTGGGAGCATGTGTGTGTGTGGGAGCATGTGTGTGTGTGTGTGTGTGTAGGAGTGTGTGTGTGTGTGTAGGAACGTGTGTGTGTAGGAGCATGTGTATGTGTGTGTGTGAGCGTGTTTTTGTGTGTCTGTGTGTGTGTGTGATGGGGCGCTGCTCAGGAGGCTCCCCGCCGGGGCCCACGCACACGTGGCCCGAGTGTTCAGAAACCTGGGACCCGTGGGCTTGGGAAGGTCACAGCTTTGGCCCCAGGAGCCACGGGTTGTGAGCGCGGCTCTGCCTGACCAGGAGCCCCCGCTGGGCCTGGGACGACGGGAGCCCCCGGGACAGAGCTGGTTTTCCGGAGAGAACACAACTGTTACCAGCAAATGCTTCCGCCATTGGACCCTAAAGGACCCCCATCTCCCCAAAACGTGAGTCCTTGAGGGGAACGCGTGGCAAGGCCACTGCAGGTCACAGGAGCCCAGGCGGAAGCGGGGCCTGAGGGGAGAGGACAGCGGCTGCCCCCGAGCAGACTGCGAGCCCCGAGGGCGCGCCCCTCCCTGCGGAAGCTGACCTGAGCCTGCGGGGATGACACACACAGTGTGAGGGCCCTCCTGTGTCTGAAGTCAAATCTACAGGCGCACTGAGGTGCTGGGGCGCGTGCAGTTTAAAATGAGAAAGAAATCTCCACGTTTGAATCTTAAAAGGCTGAGCAGGACCTTGCCTGCGGTCTGTGTGTTTGGCTCTGGAGACCCTCTCCCTCTCGCGCTGTGAATGCCGGGTGTGGCCCCTGTTCCCAGAGAATTTAAACTGAGTTGGAAATCACTGCTGTCTACGACCCTGCATGTCCTGTCGAGTGGCAGCATCGCTGAAATCCAGTTACCGGCGACGTGGGTGTGAGCGCCCTGGCGAACCTGTGTGCTTCACCCGGAAACACTTATTTCGCCATCTGTGTCCGTGGCTGAGTGCGCGTGGCTCAGCTAAGAGCTGGAGACTCGGGGAGGATCAGCGGCGCGGGCTGGACCAAGACCCGACCATTCTCTCACAATGCGTGGAAGTGGGGTGTCGCCCCAGGACTGCTGGCGGCAGCTGTGCCCAGGCCTGTGTCTTACAAACGCAACTCTAGGAAAGTCTGTTTGACAATTTTCATGAACAAAACTACACAGTGTGTTGGCAATGGCGCTCACAGCAGGCTGGGCAAGCTTCTGGGCACTAGCTTCCCCGAGGGCCTGGGCGGGACCACCCTCCCCTTCCCGTCTTCTCACTGTTTCCATAGACAGATCTGCCCCACTCACCACTACCCCTGCCGTGCCCGCGGGTCCATCGGATCTTCAAGCAGGCTTCCTGTCATGGCGCTTGTGGGTGTGGTGGCAGTGGCTGCCATTGTTGATTTTGTCGTGGTGGTTAGCTAAGAGCTGGAGACTCGGGGAGGATCAGCGGCGCGGGCTGGACCAAGACCCGACCATTCTCTCACAATGCGTGGAAGTGGGGTGTCACCCCAGGACTGCTGGCGGCAGCTGTGCCCAGGCCTGTGTCTTACAAACGCAACTCTAGGAAAGTCTGTTTGACAATTTTTAAGAACAAAACTGCACCGTGTGTTGGCAATGGCGCTCACAGCAGGCTGGGCAAGCTTCTGGGCACTAGCTTCCCCGAGGGCCTGGGCGGGACCACCCTCCCCTTCCCGTCTTCTCACTGTTTCCATAGACAGATCTGCCCC
>NW_005366599.1:1297404-1305789 GCF_000412655.1 Myotis brandtii | reverse complement strand
TGGTGGTTGTGATGGGGGAGTTTGCAGTGCTTGTTGTGGATGTGATGATGGTGGTTGCAATGGTTGCTATGGTGACAGCAATGGTGGTTGTGATGGGGGAGTTTGCAGTGCTTGTTGTGGATGTGGTGGTGGTGGCTGCAATGGTTGCTATGGTGACGGTGGTAGTGGTTGTGATGGGGGAGGTTGCAGTGCTTGTTGTGGATGTGGTGGTGGTGGCTGCAATGGTTGCTATGGTGACGGTGGTAGTGGTTGTGATGGGGGAGGTTGCAGTGCTTGTTGTGGATGTGGTGATGGTGGTTGCAATGGTTGCAATGGTTGCTATGGTGACAGTACTCTAGGAAAGTCTGTTTGACAATTTTCATGAACAAAACTACACAGTGTGTTGGCAATGGCGCTCACAGCAGGCTGGGCAAGCTTCTGGGCACTAGCTTCCCCGAGGGCCTGGGCGGGACCACCCTCCCCTTCCCGTCTTCTCACTGTTTCCATAGACAGATCTGCCCCACTCACCACTACCCCTGCCGTGCCCGCGGGTCCATCGGATTGCAATGGTTGCTATGGTGACAGCGGTGGTGGTGGTGATGGGGGAGTTTGCAGTGCTTGTGGTGGATGTGGCGGCGGTGTCAATGGTTGCTATGGTGACGGTGGTGGTGGTTGTGATGGGGGAGTTTGCAGTGCTTGTGGATGTCCTGGTAGTGGTCGTAGTTGTTGATTTTGTCGCGGTGGTTGCTATGGTGATGATGGTGGTGGATGTGGCGGTGGTGTCAATGGTTGCTATGGTGATGATGGCTGTTGATGGTAACATTGTTGTGGTTTTGGTTGTGATTGTTGGCTGCAGTGCTTGATCTTACTGTTGTTGCAGTTATCATAATGGTGCGGTTAGGGTTTGGCTGTTCTCATGGTAGTTGCTGATGTTACTGTTACTGGAGCGGTGGTGGTCATGACAGTTCTTGGTGATACAGTTGTTGGTGTGGGTGCTGGGCGTTGGTGTGGTGTTGGGTGCTTGTTCTAATGCTGTGGTGATGGTTGTGGCTGCTCTGTGGTGGTGGTGGTTCCTGCTGGAGCTGTGGTGCTGGTGACAGGGTGGTGCTGGTGGTAGCTGATGTGGTAGTTGTTGCAATGGTGGGTGTGGTTCTAGAACCGTTTGCCTATGTTAGTTATCGGAGAGGTCCATCGTAACCAGAGCACTGGTCTCCAAACGCTCTCCTTGCCACGCACCCTGCCCTCTGTGCGCAGGCGGGGAGCAGCCCTTCATCTCGGTGACAAGATTCCAGGCCAATTTAAATAATTCCGCCCGTAAAAGTTCTGCAAGATGCTATCAAACGTTTTACGAGTTTAAATATATAACCCCAACAAGGTCTAGTCATCTGTTGTGTTTTTAAATCCTAGTGGGAGGAAATAAGCAATAAAGAATGTCGGGCATAATTGGTTCTTGTGAGTCCCTCTTAGTGTTGTCCAGGATTCTGGAATCTTCCATTTCCTCTCCTAATTGTCCCATCATTTTGTTTCTTGGACACATCCTGCCAAGCGCCCTGTGACAGCAGTTTGCCCAGCGCTGCATGAACGTGGGCTCCTCACTGTCAGCGGTGCTGTGTGGGGACCAGTGGCGCCGTGGCCCTGAGGAGACGGGCCCTGCAGCCCAGGGGACGGCACCGACCCGGCGGCGGCTGCCTGACCTGGGGCTGGGCTGGCTGGCCGAGCCTCAGTGTCTCCATCTGTAACTTGGGGCCATAAGCTGCAGGCTGTCCTGAGGATGAGATGCAACCAGAGCGGCGGGGCCTGAGGCTCAGCTGCACAGGAGCCGCCCGTCCCCGATGAGGCACAAGAACAACGGAAGGAGCGGGTACCGCCCGGGTGCGCTGCGGCGACCTCTCACCCCCGCACCAGAGAGCTGTCCTTGGGGACTGCTGGGGAGAGGGGGTCTCTGGCTGCACAGGCCCCTCCTCCGGGCCCTCCTCACACCGGCTCCGACCCACAGACTGGGAAACACAGCAAGACGGAGGGACCAGGCCCCGCCCTGGAGAAGCCCATTTTCTGGGGGGTTGGGGGGAGCAGGACTGGCCTCACAGTGTGCAGGGCTCGGGCAGAGGAAAAGGTGGGCTCCCCGTTTGCGAATTATTAAGACTTTATAATAATAAAAGGGTAATATGCTAATTAGACCAGACGTCTTCCAGATGTCATTCCAAACGTCCTTCCTGACGAAGCCGGGGCTGGAGGGAAGCCGGCTGAGTCCCAGGTGCCTGTAGGCGGCCAGAAGGAAGCAGCCCGGGTCCCGGGTGCCGGAGGGAAGCCAGTGCCGGCAGCCGGGGGAAGGAAGGCCTACTCTTGCATGAATTTTCATGCATCGGGACTCTAGTTCTAAAATAACCAAACACCCTTCTAAGCCCAGAGCCTTGTGGACTGTGTAGGTGACAAGGACCCAGACACGCAGAGGGAGAGGCCACGTGACGAGGAAGCAGAGGTGGAGGGGTCGCAGACGGTGGGACTCCCAGCTCCAGGACTGCGAGCCACAGACCCATTGTCTCAGCCACCAGCCCACCCTGTGGGGCTTGGTCACGGCGCCCTCGGACCAACGTGGAGGTGCGGCTCCTCCAGATACTTCTGGTTCTCCTTCCCGCGTGTGGTCGGACCACGGTTCCCCGGTACATTCAGGTCAGGGTGGCCTTGGGGCTGGCTTTGGCCAGTGCAGGGGGGCAGGGACATAAGCGTGAACTCGGGTGGACAGACACTCCCACATCACTTGTGCCTCACAGGGCCCCGGGTCGGCTTCCATGACAGGGGTCTGGGCCGGGGGGGGGTGGTGGTCACGTCAGCTTCACTGGAGGAGGACAGTGGAGACCACCCCCCCAAACCTGCAATGAGTGAGGAGCAGCATCTGTGATGTCGAGCCACTGAGATTCCAGGCTACTTGTCACAGCAGCATAACCTAGTCCATCTGACTGATACAGATAGAACAGGAAGAAAGAGAGAAAGGAAGGAGGGAGAGAGAAGGGAGAGAGGGAGGGAGGGAGAGAGGGAGGGAGGAACAAAGGAAGAAGAGAGAGGCCCTAGCTGGTGTGGTTCGGTGGATAGAGCATTGGCGTGCAGAACAAAGGGTCCCGGGTTTGATTCTGGTCAAGGGCATGTACCTCGGTTGCAGGCTCCTCCCTGGCCCGGGCCCTGGTCAGGGCATGTGTAGGAGGCAACCAATTGATGTGTTTCTTTCACATCAATGTTTCTCTCTGTCTTTCCCTCTTTCTTCCACTCTCTCTAAAATCTATGGAAAAATATCCTTGGGTGAGGATTAACCAAATAAAAGAAAAAGGAAGAAGAAAGAGGAAGAGGAGGCAGGCGGCAGGCGGGGTGTTTGCTGGGGGTCATGGTTTCCCTCCTGGGAAGCCACCGTCTGGGCTCCAGGCAGCAGCTGAGGTGCCTGTAACTTCAGGCCCTGAATCAGGTGGTTTGACGGAGAGCGGGAACATGCCTGCAGCCCGTGCACACGTGTATGTGTGGGCCACAGTGCGCGGACGTGGCTCTCTGTGCGCACCCGTGCATGTGACGGTCGAAGCGGGCCGTTCCCAGCCTCTCTGAAAGCTGACCACCGTCTTGTTCTCGGGGGATGGCGCTGCCTTAGCTCAGCCCAGACCCCCTCCGCTCGGGACCCAGGGCGGCCCGCCTGGCGCGGAGTGGGCGCCCAGGAAGGAGCTAATGTGATGGACCCGCTGGTGGCGAGGCTATTGGTCGGAATGAACTTTC
Organism: Myotis brandtii; assembly: GCF_000412655.1. Taxonomy (NCBI): domain Eukaryota; kingdom Metazoa; phylum Chordata; class Mammalia; order Chiroptera; family Vespertilionidae; genus Myotis; species Myotis brandtii. The sequence continues at coordinate 1,302,057 of NW_005366599.1, read as the reverse complement.
CCCCGCGCCCTCCAAGCCGAGGGTCAGGATACGCAGACAGTCTGTGCCTGGACCCAGAGCCCAAGAAGCCACCTGCTTTCCAGCGAGGTCAGCTCCACCAGAACCGACCCGTTCAACAAAGTGAGCCCGGTTCTGTGCGGGGCATTTGCTTGGTTTTCAAGTTCTTAACGGAGCCAAGCACTCGGGTGTGGACGGGACCTCCCGAAGCTCCGCTCCCGCTAATGGAGGAGAGGCGTCGGTTTAATGAGCCGGGAAAGGCCGCCTTGGTCGCAGGCCCGGGCCCTCGCCCTCCCACAGATTGGGAGCCTCGCTTTTCAAGGCTTTTCAAGCTGCAGCAGAGAAAGGAACATGGGTCACCGGGGTCAGGGTGGATGGGGCTCATTAGCCTTCCAATCTCCACGGCCAGCGGCCGGCTCCTGAACGGGCTCGCGTGGACTGGCAGGGACTGGACAGTGACTCCAGGCGCTGACATCCCCTGACATCCCCTTTTATATGTTTTAAAAAATATATTTCTTGATTTCAGAGAGGAAGGGAGAGGGAGAGAGAGACAGAAACATCAATGATGAGAGAGAATCATTGATTGGCTGTCTCCTGCACGCCCCCTACTAGGGATTGAGCCCGCAACCCGGGCATGTGCCCTTGACCGGAATCGAACCCAGGACCCTTCAGTCCGCAGGCCAATGCTCTATTCACTGAGCCACACTGGCCAGGGCAGGCTCTGCCCTTTTAAATCAGCAGCAAGAGTGCAGGGCAGGAGGTGGCGGGTCCCTGAGCAGGGGCGCTTTGTGAACCTTGCAGAAGGTGCAAACCGCGGGGAGAGGGACTCGGGGTGCTCCGTCCCAGCAGGACTGAGCTGAGCTGTCCTTGGCTGCAGAGTGCCAGCCACCGTGCGCCCCTTCCCCCTCTGCCCTCACTGCTGGCTCATTGCCACCCACCCCCGGGGCCTCCAGATGGTCGCTCCTCTGAAAAGTAATAGTCAATTAATTTCAACGTTCATGCATGTGGGGAAAGTCCTAAGCAAGGAGGGTGTCAGTCCTGGGGGTGAGCAGGTTATGAGACATGACAAGACTGAAGGGGCTGTGAAGATGTCATTAAGGCCCAAACCAGCCCACCTGGAGTCCCCCAAGGAGGTTGTCGTCGATGGGCCTGACCGAGGCAGGTGACCCCTTCAACTAGAGGAAGAGCGGCAGAGGCCCTGCTGGCCTGGGAGGGCCGTGGGGCGGGGGACCGCGGGGCCTCTGGGAGCCGGGGGCCTCAGACCTACAATCGCAAGAAACAGGATTTCACAGCCAGTGAGCGTGGAAGAGAAACTGAGCCGCGGGTGCGACCACAGCCCAGCCAGCACCTCGATTTCAGCCTGGGGGACCCTGGGCAGAGGGCCCAGCTGCCTCGTACCCACTAACCTATACACAGTCTCACTCACCGCCCAGCAGGCTGGCTCAGAGTTAAAGACTAAAGTCTATGCTTGTATTATCAATTAATCTCTGTCATCTGTCTATCTATCCATCCATCCATCCATGTATCCATCTATTCATCCATCTACCCATTACCTATCCATCCATCTAGCATCTGTCTGTCCGTCCATCATCTATCTAATCTATCTATCTATCTATCTATTATCTATCTATCTATCTATCTATCTATCTATCATCTATCATGTTTGTCTATCTATCCATCCCTCCATCCATGTATCTATCTATCAACCCATCTACCCATTACTTATCCATCTATCTATTATCTATCTATCTATCTATCTATCTATCTATCTATCTATCTATCTGGTATACAGTTAATGCGGATTTTTTTCAATAGATAGAGTTACACATATGTTGATATATATGTGATTTGATATGTATGCTATTTTGTTGCATTGACAACAAGCTTCAAAACTTCATATGTCAAATTTTCTGAAGGTGTTAACATCATAGATATTTTTACACTTAAAAATGTCGAATTTCGTGCCAACAAAAGAGCATTTGTGGGAAGTTTTAATTCATTATTTTGAAGAAAAGTGCTGCTGAATACTTCGGGAAGCTTATGGTGAACAGGCTCCATCTCAAGATATTTGTGATCCTGGTTTAAATGCTTTAAAAGTGATGATTTCGATGTGAAAGACAAAGAACGTCCAGGTCAATTTGAACCCCGCTTTGATCGTAAAATGACCAGAATGGGCCAGAAGACATGGCAAAGTAATTTTGCTTCATGATAACGCACCATCACACACTTCAAAAGCAGTTAAAGACACGTTAAAAGATCTTGCCTGGGAAGTATTAACCCACCCGCTGTATTCACCAGCCCTTGCTCCTTCAGATGACCACTTGTTCCGATCAAGGGCACACGCGCTTTCTGAGCAGCACTTCAAAACGTACGAAGAAGTGGAAAATTGGGTCTCTGAATGGTTTGCCTCAAAACAAGAAAAGTTCTATTGGGGCGGTATCCACAAGTTACCTGAAAGATGGGGGAAATGTGTAGCTAGCGATGGACATTACTTTGAATAAAGCTCTTTTGATGTTTCTCTTGAAATTATCATGTTTTCTTGGATTGCAAAATCTGCATTAGCAACCAGTACAACTGGTATCTATCAACTATATCTATCTATCTATCTATCTATCTATCTATCTATCTATCATCTATAAATCTATCATCTATCTATCTATCTATCTATCTATAATCTATCTATAATCTATCTATATCTATCTATCTATCTATCTATCTATCTATCTATCTATCTATCTCTATCTATCATCTATCTACCTATCTATCTACCTACCTACCTACCTATATCTATCTATTTTTTCTATCATGTATAACCCAGATCCCCCAGGAGACTCTCCCTTTTGATGAACTCAAAGCCAACAGGTGAGGGCCCTGCACTGCAGGAAATGGCCTGTAATTTAACCCAGGTTTGCCCACCCCTGTGGCATGTTCACGGGTCTTGAGCGTTTGTCTCACAGAAGACCTTTCCACGTACACCAGCTCCCAGGGCTCACAGCGCCCCCCCCAACACGCGACACCACCGGTGGCTGGCACTCGGGTCGAGGGACGTGCCCACGGCACCAGAGCCAGGCCCTGCCTCTGTGGTTGGCCTTGAACGCCAGCCTTGTCCATGGGGAGAGACGCCAGCAGGGCGGGTGTGGGAAAGCAAGTGCAGGTGGAGTCCTGGCTGCCACTCACGGGCTGTGGGACTCGGACCGAGTGGCGGCACCTCCCTGTGCGCCCGCTTCCTCCGCAGTGAGCAGCAGAGACGTGTTGTGAGTTCTGAATGGGACACGATGGGCGAAGTGCCCGACACGCCGGCCTGCGGACGGGCAGGCAGGGCAGGTGCTGGGGACCATTGCTTTCGGTGAATGTTGCTTTTCTTGTCACCACTGCTAAGAGCACCCCGTGCTAAGACCGTGTCCCCTCCCGGGCAGGGGCAGAGGACGAGACAAAATGCCCCCATCACAGACTGACGGTCCTGGGTGGGAGGCAGGGTCTCTCCGGGCCCGTATCCCTCCCCCTTCCCTCTGCTTCCTCCCCCGAACTCTTCCAACATCGTAAACATCATCGCGGTCTGCGAGTGACTTCCTCCAGCAAGTCCAAACCACGGCGGTTATGCCTAATTGGCTAGTCTTAATTGACATTAAGATAAATAACTTTTCAAATCATTTTTCCCTGTAAAACCGGGACTTGTTGGAGGGCGACCATCTCTAATTTAAATCAATGAGTGAAAACAAATGTGATTTAGTGGAGGCTGAACGGAGATGAAATGCTAATACGCCGACCAACTCATCCGTGCTGATAATCGGGGGGATTCTGAACTCATCCATCAGCTGCGGCTGAAACCGTTTGGAGACAGTTGTCAGGAGCAGATAAGCCGTGAGGACTGAGCAACAAGCAGTGCTGGGCATCTGGCCTCTGCAGGTGGGGCTCGCTCCCTGCCTAAGCCCCCTCATTTTTTCTTACAGTTGAAGCTGCTAGTCTTCAAGCCCTATGCCCATGGTCTTAAAGAATACGCGTTGATATTTATTTTGGGTGCCTATTTTTCCTCTTTTCTTGTCCAGGCTCCTGCTGACATCCAAGTCTGACATTTTAAAAGGTATCAAAGTAAATTTTCTCTGAGGTCTGGTTGCACGGAGATGCGGGAGGCGGAAGATTTTAACAAGGGCAGGGAGCATGTGGAGTAGCAGCCCACCTCCTGCAGATGTTGAGAGCTGGGGGTAAGCCAAAGCTGACATCAGAGGCAGAGGCATAGCACCAGGCCTGGGGCTGAAGGCAGGGCAGCCCATCTGACCGTAGGCAGAAAGGGAGCCGCACGAGGCTGAACATCTTGTTCTGCTTTTCTTTGTTTGCAGCCTCGAACGTGATAAAAAGACAACTTTATCTTTAGATCTCACATTATATTTAAGTTGTGAAAAAATGAGAGGATATTGAATCAGTTAAGAGCCTTTCTATTGAAAGTGACAAAACTTGATAGAAACTGTCTTAAGCAAAAATAAAATTTATTGGCTCATGCAGCTGAACATCTTGGAAGCTTTTCAGCTTCAGGGAGAATTCTAACAAGACACAAACAGAGCTCCTGGCATTTTCCTCTCTCAGCTCTGCTTTTCCTCCGTCAGCTCCAGCCAGGAGCTGCAGGCCTCTTGATGGTGGCAGGATGGGGGAGCCCCCCGC
>NW_005366599.1:1296649-1297272 GCF_000412655.1 Myotis brandtii | reverse complement strand
AGATGAACCAGAAGACCCAGCCGTCATCTCTGAAGCCCCCGGAGTCCTGCCAGCCACTGATTCAATGGGCTTTGGGGGATACAGGCGAGGGTGTGAGGTCAGGAACTCAAACTCCCCATGACCTCTTGCGTTCCCATCCCTGCTCTGTGGCCTTGGGGAACTTGCTAAGCCTCCCTGGGCTTCCCCTATGGAGGGGTCCCTCTGTTTAGGGTCGATGTGGGGCTCAGGTGTCTGCACAGACTGAGTGCTGGGCAGCACGTGGCACTCGGCGAGAGCCCGGCGAGCGTTAGCTGCTGCCGTCCTGTCCCTGCAGCTGTCACGGGCGGAGAGGATGTTGGGACCGCTGTCTCTCCGCCTTTGTGCTTCGCGGACGCTCAGGTTGACGCCCGTGCGGAGATGTGCCAGCTCAGTGCGCTGACATCCCACCCGCTCCAGAGGCTCGGGCTGCACGCGGCTCCTCTGCGCTTGTGCCGGGTTAAGAAGCCGATGATGAGCCCGGCCGGCGGGGCTCAGGGGTTGAGTGTTGACCTATGAACCAGGAGGTCACTGTTTGATTCCCGGTCAGGGCACAGGCCCGGGTTGTGGGCTCCATCCCCAGTGGGGGGCGTGCGGGAGGCAGCCGA
>NW_005366599.1:1293986-1294727 GCF_000412655.1 Myotis brandtii | reverse complement strand
CAGCCCTAACCGGTTTGGCTCAGTGGATAGAGCGTCGGCCTGCGGACTGAAGGGTCCCGGGTTCGATTCCGGTCAAGGGCATGTACCTTGGTTGCGGGCACATCCCCAGTAGGGAGTGTGCAGGAGGCAGCTGGTCGATGTTTCTCTCTCATCGATGTTTCTAACTCTCTCTCCCTCTCCCTTCCTCTGTGTAAAAAATCAATAGAAAGAAGTGGATGATGATGATGCACTAGTCCGTGCATGAGAACTGCGCAGACGGGGCTGGGAGGTCGGGTTTGCCACCGTGTCACCCAGTAACGGACACAGCTCGGGTCAAGACTCTCTCCCAGCCCCTGAGCATTGCTGTGCGTGGCTCCCACGGAGCCTGTTCCCCCTCACTATCTTTAACTCTCCCCCTCGCTCTCCCCCCTCGCTCTAGCCTGGCTGGGCTCCCCGTGTTTTAAAGCTGAAATTTAAATATACTGTCTGGAGCTTTTAGCCTTACTTATGGCAGCACAAAGACCAACGATCAATTAGACCTGGCAATGCTCCGGGGAGGCTCGGTATTGTCCCCGCGGCTCAGAAGGGCTGCTCAGAAGCGTCCCTGGCGGTGGCTTCGCTGCCTCAGTTTTGGGGAAGATCCAAGGTCCCCGCCAGAGGCCACGAGCTCAGGGAAGGTGGCTGCCCACCCGTGCCCCGCCCAGCCTGCAGGGCCACCTGCACAGGCCCTGGCCCTGTCCTCACGTGGGTGACAGCCTCCCT
>NW_005366599.1:1290644-1293967 GCF_000412655.1 Myotis brandtii | reverse complement strand
CCAGTTTTGTGGCTGGAAGCTCAGCCTTTGGTGCCGGCTCCCCTCCAGCCCGGCACAGCCCCGCACACCCTCCCGCACGGGACTACTTTCAGGGCGACGTCCTGGGGAGAATGGGTGCTTTCTGCCCCCAAACGAGCCGGTCCTGCCAAGGGGCCCTGTGTGCGGCCCTGTCTGCCCGGGACCGTCAGCACCTCGGTGACCTCATTCAGGTTTTCAGGGCAGGAGCCAGGGAGCAGCTTCAGGAACTGGCCTCAGGGGGCAGACCCTAAGAGGCGGGCCGGGCGCAAACTCCAGTTTCTCTGCGTGGGTTCTGCATGCGTCCACGGGGCTCCAGGCTGAGTCAGGAGGCCTGGTCTCCTTTTAAAACGGGTGCCCGGTCGGTCCATACCTGCCCCATCCCTACCTGCCCCAGCCCTACCTGCCCCATCCCTACCTGCCCCAGCCCTACCCGCCCCATCCCTACCTGCCCCGTCCCTACCTGCCCCGTCCCTACCTGCCCCAGCCCTACCTGCCCCAGCCCTACCCGCCCCATCCCTACCTGCCCCGTCCCTACCTGCCCCGTCCCTACCTGCCCCAGCCCTACCTGCCCCAGCCCTACCCGCCCCATCCCTACCTGCCCCGTCCCTACCTGCCCCGTCCCTACCTGCCCCAGCCCTACCTGCCCCAGCCCTACCCGCCCCATCCCTACCTGCCCCGTCCCTACCTGCCCCGTCCCTACCTGCCCCAGCCCTACCTGCCCCAGCCCTACCCGCCCCATCCCTACCTGCCCCGTCCCTACCTGCCCCGTCCCTACCTGCCCCAGCCCTACCTGCCCCAGCCCTACCCGCCCCATCCCTACCTGCCCCGTCCCTACCTGCCCCGTCCCTACCTGCCCCAGCCCTACCTGCCCCAGCCCTACCCGCCCCATCCCTACCTGCCCCGTCCCTACCTGCCCCGTCCCTACCTGCCCCAGCCCTACCTGCCCCAGCCCTACCCGCCCCATCCCTACCTGCCCCGTCCCTACCTGCCCCGTCCCTACCTGCCCCAGCCCTACCTGCCCCAGCCCTACCCGCCCCATCCCTACCTGCCCCGTCCCTACCTGCCCCGTCCCTACCTGCCCCAGCCCTACCTGCCCCAGCCCTACCCGCCCCATCCCTACCTGCCCCGTCCCTACCTGCCCCGTCCCTACCTGCCCCAGCCCTACCTGCCCCAGCCCTACCCGCCCCATCCCTACCTGCCCCGTCCCTACCTGCCCCGTCCCTACCTGCCCCAGCCCTACCTGCCCCAGCCCTACCCGCCCCATCCCTACCTGCCCCGTCCCTACCTGCCCCGTCCCTACCTGCCCCAGCCCTACCTGCCCCAGCCCTACCCGCCCCATCCCTACCTGCCCCGTCCCTACCTGCCCCGTCCCTACCTGCCCCAGCCCTACCTGCCCCAGCCCTACCCGCCCCATCCCTACCTGCCCCGTCCCTACCTGCCCCGTCCCTACCTGCCCCAGCCCTACCTGCCCCAGCCCTACCCGCCCCATCCCTACCTGCCCCGTCCCTACCTGCCCCGTCCCTACCTGCCCCAGCCCTACCTGCCCCAGCCCTACCCGCCCCATCCCTACCTGCCCCGTCCCTACCTGCCCCGTCCCTACCTGCCCCAGCCCTACCTGCCCCAGCCCTACCCGCCCCATCCCTACCTGCCCCGTCCCTACCTGCCCCGTCCCTACCTGCCCCAGCCCTACCTGCCCCAGCCCTACCCGCCCCATCCCTACCTGCCCCGTCCCTACCTGCCCAGCCCTACCTGCCCCATCCCTACCTGCCCCAGCCCTACCTGCCCCATCCCTACCTGCCCTGGCCCTGACTGCTCGGCTGTGCTCCCATCCCACGTGGGCCACGTCCACGTGTCTCCCAGCCTGCACTGCCGGCTTTGTCCCCGCACTCATTACATGACTGATTGGTAATTAGGACTGAGCTAAAATTACCTCCCTGTTCCCACAGCCCAGCTCGGCGACGCCCCCCAGAGGCCTTGCTCACTGCTCCTGGTTGGGTGGGGGTGGGCGCGTGCATCAGCCATTGAGGGGGACAGAGAGCATCCTTTGCTCATTTGTTCCTTTATTCACTCATTCACTCATTCATTCATTCATTAATTCATCAGTGCCTGTCACTGAGCCCCGGGCAGATGTAACCTCTATCAGGCCTTGCTCTGCATCCGCCCTTGGCGTTGGGTCGATTCGGTAACTAATGGCTCCTAGCACCAACTTCACGCCTGCACTGCCCACTCACCCGCCCGACCCCTGTCAGCTGTCTGTGCCCCGAGGAGCCCTGGGAGGCGGCACTGAGGCAGTGAAGGGGGGGGGCGGGCGCTGAGGTCTGGTGCATTAATGAGCCTCAGAACGAACGGGACCAGACCTTCCATGGCCGAGGTCGTGTCGGGGAGAATGAGATGGCTGGGTGGCTCCTCGGTGGGACCCGCTCAGGTGGGAGGCCAGGGCCCAGCGCCTCCCGAGGCTCCAGTCCTGTGGCCTGAGGCCGGCTGGTCGCTGCTGCAGGTGAATGGGCTGCTGAGAGCCCATCTCTTTGGCGGATGCTGGGCTACACAAAGCCTCTGAGCTGTGCTCCCAGTCGCTATGCCAGGGTGCTGGGGGGCCATGGGGGCCGGGCTCCTAGGTGGGTTAGGCTGCAGGAGGGAGAGAGAGAGAGAGAGAGAGAGAGAGAGAGAGAGAGAGAGAGAGAGAGAAATATGAATGTGAGAGAGGCACATGGATCAGTTGCCTCCCATCCGCCCTGAGCAGAGATTGAGCCGGTAACTTAGGCAGGTGCTCTGACCGGGAATCGAACCAGCGACCTTCCGGAGCTCGGGGTGCCGCTCCAACCAGCGGAGCCACCCGGGCCAGGGCCACAGAGCGTGATTGTTCCGGGATCATCGCCACCATAGTTTCCAAAGGCGACCTGCCGCGCAGCGCGGTCCCGGAGCTCGCAGGGCCCTGCGGGGACCACGCTGCTCTGATGGGCTGATTCCCGGGACTCAGTAGCACTTGCGCCCAAGAAGAAACACGTAAGAAGGATCAAAAGGCTCATCGGCTTCCTTCCCCTCAGGGGGCCTCGGAGGTAAAATGAGCTGCCCCCCCCCACCCCCTCTGCCCCCGCATCAGGGCATCAGGGCATCAGGGCAGGGGGCCCTGCAGGCATCCCGCGTGGGGGCTGGACACGGTCAGCGAGGTGGCACTTCACGCTCCCGCGGGGCCCTGCGTCCGATCGGAAACATCGGTGGCTTCCTGTGGGCGGTGGTGGCTCTGCCCGGGTCCTGGTTCCCCTCACTTCCCCGCCACGGTTGTCAGCGAGCAGGACCGCTCTCCC
>NW_005366599.1:1289719-1290443 GCF_000412655.1 Myotis brandtii | reverse complement strand
TATTGGCAGGAGCCCGACTAAGCAAATCGGGGCGCCTGTGCCCGGTCCCTGCTGCCTCCAGGCCTCCCCGAGGGCCCCCCAGCGTGCAGCTCCCTACGCTCTGAGGGGTGACGGTGACCCCCAAGTGGGTCAGGAGAGCCTGCTGGCGGACACGGCTCCTCCACCCACACTGGTGCCCACGCTGGTGCCCAGCTGTGTGTGCCCCGTCCCAAATGCAGGCCCCGCTGGGAGCGTGGACAGGAGCCACCGGGGAGGGGCCGGGTCTCCGAGCCCGTCCTGCCAAGGGGACCTGTGTGCGGCCCTGTCTGCCGGGGACCATCAGCCTCTCCGCAACCTCGGCGACGTCATTCCCGGTTTTCCGGGCAGGAGCCCAGGAGCTGATGGAAGGCTCTCCCGACCGGGAACTCTCTGATGACAGGGTGAACCGTCCCCAACACCTTACCAACCAGAGGCCCGGGGACAGGTAGATGCGGGTCAGTGGTCGGAGCGTTGGCCGCACACTGAAGCGTCTCAGGTCTGATTCCTGGTTGAGGGCACATACCTGGGTTGCAGGTTCGATCCCTGTCCTGGTCTGGGCGGGTGCGGGAGGAACCAATCGATGTGTCTCATGTGGGTCTCTCTCTCTCTCCTCCCTCCCTCTCTCTCTAAAAATCAACGGAAGAAGATCCAGTTTGGAAAATCCGGGGAGGAAAGGACAGCAGGAGGGGGAGGGGCGGAGGGAGGC
>NW_005366599.1:1286416-1289599 GCF_000412655.1 Myotis brandtii | reverse complement strand
GCACCAGCTAATGCAGAGCCTCCTGTGGGTGAGGACGCAGGGAATGGGGTCCATCGAGGGGATTCGATGGGTCACCCCAAAATGTGCCGCTTTGGCCCAAGAATTACTTTGAGCTGAAGGCATTCGCGTCCCTGACATTCCTTCTCTTCCCCAGAAGCCCCCTCATAGCTCCTCGCCTCCGAGGGGAGTCGGCACCGCAGGCTGACGGGGCCACAGGACAATCGATGGGCCTCCCACCCGGTCCCCGAGGGCCCGTTTCCCACACGCCGTCGGTGTTCCCATAAGTGCCCTCCTCGCTTCTGCAGAAACACTCGTTCTCCCAGAGTTCCCCTCTGCCCGCCCGCCCCCCGGAGACGGTGTGTGACCCTCACCTCCCCTGTCCTCCGGGGGAGGCCCTGCGCCTGGGAAATTAAGAATTTATAACACACGTGCCTTTCTCCTGTGAACCTGTCTGTGTCCGTTTTAATTCACAGGCCCCGTCCCTGAGCCTAAGAGGGTAGAGGATGAGATGCTCCCCCCACGTCACACAGGTGCTGAGACATCAGAGGGAAGCGAGGAGCAAGGTTAGACATCGTGAGGTTAAGAAGCAGGGCCCCGAGGGCTTTCTTTTGTGTTGCTTGTAAGTAGTTCTGGGTCCAACCACAACTTCCCTCCCCATCTCTCCTCCCAGCACTGGCCAGGGCACCCTGCGTCCATTCCCTGTGCTCCTCCAGCGGCTCCCAAAGCCCAGCCTGAGATGTAGGAGGATGCGGAGTGGAAGGAGGCTGAGGGCCTGAGGGAGGAGGCTGAGGGTCTGAGGGAGGAGGCTGAGGGTCTGAGGGAGGAGGCTGAGGGCCTTAGGGGGGGAGGCTGCAGGGCTGAGGTGGGGAGACTGAGGGGAGGGAGGAAGCTGAGGGGAGGGAGGAGGCTATAGGGCTGAGGGAGGAGGCTGCAGGGCTGAGGGAGGCTGCAGGAGGATTGAGGGGGAGACTGCAGGGCTGAGAAGAGGGAGGAGGCTGCAAGGCTGAGGGGAGGGAGGAGGCTGCAAGGCTGAGGGGAGGGAGGAGGAGGCTGCAGGGCTGAGGGAGGAGGCTGAGGGAGGAGGAGGCTGCAGGGCTGAGGGAGGAGGCTGAGGGAGGAGGAGGCTGCAGGGCTGAGGGAGGAGGCTGAGGGAGGAGGAGGCTGCAGGGCTGAGGGAGGAGGCTGAGGGAGGAGGAGGCTGCAGGGCTGAGGGAGGAGGAGGCTGAGGGAGGAGGAGGCTGCAGGGCTGAGGGAGGAGGCTGAGGGGAGGGAGGAGGCTGCAGGGGCTGCGGGCTGCCCTGAGCTCTCCCCACAGCGGGCGGGAGAGACAGCCCCGCTGCCCGCCATCAATATCCGAGCGTTAACGAGCGGGGCCTATTGACGGTGAGGCGCCTCATTATAAGGAAGGATGACCCCGTCTGTTAACAGCAGAAAAATGATCAGAATGGAAACCGCAGAAACGCTAATTGTTTGCTTGTCCTTTTACAGGGAGATGGATGGGCTGAGCGGGGCCTGCGGGTTCACAGCGAAGAGGCGGGTTCCCGACAAGTGCCGTCCCCGAGGCCTGACGGGGACGCGCGTCACAGAGGCCGTGGTTACCACGTGTCACGCGTCCCCGCTGAGTGTCTCCGCCTTTGTCCGTGGGAGACAGAGCTGGTGGAGGTGGTCTCTGAGATGGGCCCTGACTCAATCAGGGGGTCCAGACACACACACGGGGATCGAACCTGCAACTACGCGCCCTTGACCGGGACTCAAACCTGAGACCCTTTGGTCCGAGGGCCGTCACTCTAACCCAAGCATGTCAAACTCGTGGCCGGCGGCTGCCAGTTTGACATGCTTGCTCTAACCACTGAGCCACCGGTCAGGGCGAACAGTCAACTCTTGTGGGTCTGCTTCTGGGGCTGCCTGGGGCGGGGGGTGACGGGACACAGAGGCGCTCGGTGACGGTGGTTCCTTCCACGTGTGAAACCCACTCGTCTGTCTGCTGTGAGCGCTCCTCTCCGTGTCATTATCGCTCTGTTGTTAGTTTGCACCTCCTTCCTCGGGCAGAGTGTGAGGTTTTCTCTTTGTTTAGGACGCTCTGAGGATTTCACGATTTTCTCTCGGTCCACGCGGCTCGATCATTCCACTGTGAAGTGTCCGTGTGTGGATTTGGTTTATTGGTTTCGTGTGGGACGCTCGGGCTTCTCAGGTCTGAGCGCTCGCATCTTTCTTCACTTTGGAAAACCGACAGCCCTTTTCTCCTCCAGCGTCTTCTCTCCTGCCTGTGCGGAGAGGCGGGCCGTGTCCCCGTCTGTCCCCTGCGTCAGCAGGTGCTGCCCCGTCACTGCCGCCTGCTCACCGGCTCCTCCAACCCTCCTGTCACCGAGCTGTGTCTGGTCCACCCGTGAGTGACGTCCGCCTGTGACAGGCTGCCCGTTACCAGCTGTGCGTTCTCTCTCGGTCCCTCCCTGCTTCTCACGTCCTCCGGGAATTGAAAGTGTTTGGAAAGCTCTCTCACCTTCATTCTCAGATGGCTACGCACTATCGCTGGCCTGTGTCCCAGACCGTGTGACCGGACATGTGACCCGGACTGTGTGACCCAGACCGTGTGACCGGACATGTGACCCGGATTGTGTGACCCAGACCGTGTGACCTGGACCATGTGACCCAGACCATGTGACCCGGACCGTGTGACCTGGACCATGTGACCCAGACTGTGTGACCTGGACCATGTGACCGAACCATGTGTCCCAGACCATGTGACCCGGACCATGTGACCTGGACCTGCCCAACACAGAATGTCTCTCCTCCACTCTGCAGGCCCTCCATGAGCCAGCATGGTGGCCGAACCCCAGCAGCCCAAGAACGGGGCTGGTTCCCCCCTGGCCCCCACTGTCACCACCCCGCCCCTTCACACCCGCCTTCAGCCTGGAGGTCTTGGCCTAATTCAGTGAAACCAGTGAGAACACCTGGACCCGCTTCCAGGAATGAAGTGCGTGTCCTCATGGCCCGGCCTCCTGCCTGGGCCACCGGGGTGCCTGCCCCAGGGCGTGTCCTGCAGGAGTCACGCTGGCGTCCCCAGGCAGGTGGAAATCCCCCGGGGGGGCCTCCTGGGCAGACACCCTCTGGTTGGGGTGCATAGCTCTTCAGCCACAAGGGTGTGGGGTCCAGAGGGAGGGCCCGGCCAGCCCCGCGCCGGCA
>NW_005366599.1:1281301-1286264 GCF_000412655.1 Myotis brandtii | reverse complement strand
GCTGGTCCACAGCCGGGACGCTGGCCAGCGGGCAGGTCAGCTGGGCCCTCGCGCAGGGCCCTCCGCAGGCGCATCTGCCGGTTCTGAGGCCTCTCAACATCCTGGCTCCGCGTCTCCATGTGACGATTTATGCCTCACGGAGGGTTTTCGTGTTAATGTCGTCCTGATGGAAGATAAAGCGACAGGGAATTTATTGGCCTCGTAAAGAATCCGACGGGCCCTCCCGCGTGGCTAGGAAAACAGCGGTCGGAAAGGCTCCTCGCCAACCTGAGCCGAGCTTCAGGGTGGAAACCAGCCTGCTCCTGGCGGGAGACTGAGGGAGGAGGCGTCCTGCTGGGCCCCATAACCAGAAGGGGGTGCGGGGGCGCAGGGCTGGGGGAGACCCCTGCATCTGCTTCCCGCCGGGCCTCCACTTCTGTTGGGCCGTAAATAAGGCCTGGCAGCTCGAATGGCCCGTGCTTTGGGGGTAGGGGGTGAGGAGGTGCCATGCAAAGATCCTGAAAGGAGATAATAGTGATGGATGTGCTCGGTGTTGCCTGCCGGCCGATGAAGAGGTGTGGGCTGGCCGGGCCCTGTCCTGGGCGCAGGACGCACTGAGCTGGGGGACCCCCAACCCTTCCACCCCCTGCCTGGCCCCAGGGCTTCCGTGTGTTGTAGGATCCAGGCCGGGAAGGTCTCGGAGCTCAAGGACGGCCGCCCTGCCCAATTAAAGCGTTCGTGGCCGGCGGCTCCAGGGGGCAGGGGCCTGTCCCCGTGTCCCCGTCCCCTCAGGCTCCCACAGCAAATGCCAAGGCTGACGGCTCAGACCACAGACCCACAGACGTTTCTCTCTCAGGCTCGAGGCTGGAGGTCCCCGACCACGCTGCCGGCAGATGCGGTTCCTGCTGAGGGCCCGCCGCCTGGCTCGCAGATGGACGGCCACCTTCTCCCTGGGTCCTCGCCTGCTGGGACGACGGACGGACGGCGCTCTCTGGTGTCTCTTCCTCTGAGGACACTCAGCCTACCGGTCAGGGCCCCACCCTGAGGGCCTCAGCTTATCTGATGACCTCCTCAGAGGCCCAGCTCCTCACAGGCCCACTGGGGGTTTGCGGTTAGGACTTTTCCACAGGAATTTCAAGGGACACAACTGAGTGGACAGCACCCGGGGCTTGTGGGCAGAAAAACGAAACTCTGCCTTGGAAATTCTTTTTTTTTTTTTAATATGTTTTTATTGATTTCACAGAGGAAGGGAGGGGGGGATAGAAACATCAATGATGAGAGAGAATCATTGATTGGCTGCCTCCTGCACGCCCCCCTACTGGGGATCTAGCTGCAACCTGGGCATGTGCCCTGAGCACCGAATCGAACCGTGACCTCCTGGTTCATAGGTCGACGCTCAACCACTGAGCCACACCGGCCGGGCAGAAATTCTTTTGGATTCCCCACTATTTTCCCCTTTATATTGGAGGAGAAACCCACTTTGCTCCTCTCAATACTTCTGACCCCCAGTGTGTGTGTGGGGGGGTGTTCCCAGCCAAGCAGCGCCCACTTCTCCGTGGACACCAGCCCCTGGGGTTCGCACGCACGCACCCGTGGCCCCCTGCTCGGGGCCCTGTACCGGCCGGAGAACTCGTCTTCCTCCCTGTGTGCCTTCTTCCCACTGTCAGCTCGAAGCCTCTTTAGGACATGACTTAGCCTTTCCGGTTTTCAAAAGTCCGGGACGCACGCCCGCTACAAAACACAGGCGCGTCTTCTAAGGGGCTTTAAGCGCCAGGAACATAAAAGGGAAATTGGCCCGACAGCAGCTCGGCGGTGGATTCGGCCAATAATACACATCACGGCGCATTCTGGAACGTTCGCGCCTCCGCGGGCAAGCCGTCAATAGGCGCGGCTTTAAATAAGACACTTTGTTATTAAATAAAGCCGCTCGCGGGCAGGCACCAGCGGGCCGGCGGGTCAGCCGCTGGGTTTGAAATCGCCTCTAATATGAACTTCCAGAGGATATTACAAAAGGGCCTACGTGGGCAATAAAACACATTGTGGTTAGCGACTGCATCTGCATTTCTGCAAGGGGCCTCCTTAAATGTCCATAAATACATATGCATGAGGCGCAGATAATGGCTGGCCTGCTTTTCGCTCTCAGAAGCGGGTTCTGGGGAGAGGCTGCTGGAAGCATCTTCTGTGACCGCGGAGCCGGCAGCCTGGCTGAGGGCCGGAGCGTGCTCCCGGGGACACACAGCCCAGGCCTCACAGGCCGGGGCCCAGGGTCCCTGGGGACAGCAGACTGGTCCTTGGGTATTGGAGAAGGAGGGGGCCCAGGGCCACCAGTGACCAGGGCTGCCAGCGACCCAGGTCAACCCACCCCTAGTGACGGGGTTTGTTTTGGGGGTTCTTGTAAAAGCTCTCGAGCCAGGCCCACTTGTCCCGTGGACTGTGGCCGCCCCTCCCAGCAGACTGCCCTCTGCGGCCTGGCCAGTCGTGGCCCGTGGCCTGGTAAGGGGGGATGGTGTATGAGGTCTCGCCGCTGCTGTAACAAGTGACCACAAACTGGGGGTGTAACACAGCAAACATCCGTGGCCTGGTAAGGGGGGATGGTGTATGAGGTCTCGTTGCTGCTGGGGGTGTAACGCAGCAAACACGTTTTCCCTCACAGTTCTGAGGCCAGAAGCTCAAGCTCAGGGTATCGGCATCGCTGGCTCCTTCTGGGAGCTCCGAGGGGCCGTGTCCTGGCTCCTGTGGCTGCCAGGGGGCCACGGCCTGTAGACCGCCACTCGGTCTCTGCCTCATGGTCGCCTGGCCCTGTCCCCTCCGTGTGTCTGTTTTCTCTTTGATGGGACATCAGCCCATCTAGTGACCTCGTCTTAGCCAGTTCCATCGGCGAAGACCCTACTGTCAGGCACCATCACATTCTGACATCCTGGGGGCTGGGACCGCAATGTGTATTTTTTTGGGGGGTCAGGGGGGTGGGGGAAACAAAAGCTTTTACTCTTGGTGGCTATGGTCACTGCAACTGTGATTTCAGAACCAGAAATCCATCCATCTATCCATTCATTCATTCATTCATTCAAATCACCAAGAGTATAAAGCAGCAACAGGGCATCGCGCTGAGCTCTGAGGGCTAACAGGGTGTGAGCCCAGAGAGCTCACCAGGAGGCAGAGAGCTCGCCAGGAGGCAGCTGGAGGCAGCAGCCGATGGCAGGGGAGCAGGGAGGGGCACAGTGGGGGGAGGGGCCTAGGGAATACAGCCAGTGATAATGTAATGACTGTGGATGCGGGGATTATCGGGGACACTTTGCCTGATTGTCTAACTGCTATGCTGTACACCTGCAACTAATGCAAAGTGACACTGAGTGTGAACTGTCACTGGAAAATAAAAATGTAAAAATAAATAAAGCATTCAAACCTAAAAAGAATTAATTACGGTTTAAGAACTGGCTGGAGGGAGAACGCTGCAGTGGGGTACTGAATGGAAGTGCTGGGTGCAGACCCCTAGTTTCCTGTTCACCGTTCATGGAGAGACACGCAGGATCCGGCGGGCTGGGGGTCGTGTCTAAAAGGTCGCCTCTGTTTCTGTGAGTCTGTAACAGGGGCCGTAATAAAAACGGGAGAATGTGGAGAAACGCGCGTTAGGTGAGCGCACTCCACAGTCACAGATGGCGTGTCCTCTTTCTCACAAGCCGGCGGAGGCTGCTGCTTCATTTGTCCTCGGGGAACCGCCCCCCTCTTATTCCGGGATAGAGGTGTCTCCCCAGGGCCGGGCGCTGGCTGCCGGGGGCGCAGGCCTCGCTCAGCTCCATGGGGTCACCTTGGGTTTTGTGGCACCTGCCCAGGTGAGCAGGCATGAAGGAGCAAAGGAAGGTGACTGAGAGCGAGAACAAAAAGAGAGGGTGTGCATGTGTGTGTACATGTCTATGTGTGTGCTTGTGTGTGTGCATATGTGTGTGCATGCATGTGCGTGTGCTTGTTGCTTGTGTGTGTGCATGTGTGCATGAGTGTGGGAAAAGGGTGTGAACCAGGCCCGAGTCCAGGCGGATGCATCCGGACGTAAGGAGGGCAGCTCGCACCCCGGGGACCATCAGTCTGGCTGTTTGCGCCGGCACTTAATCCCCCTGGAGCGGGCAACGGTTCAGCACGCTTCTAAATCTATATTTTAAAGGTCTGGCTTTAGAGCCGAGAAGCCAGGAAATCCTCTGCCCGCTGGTCTGGGACAGCGCAAATGGCGTGAGTTATTCCTGCCATCACCTGCAGACGCACGGCCCGAGTTGGCATAAAACTGCCGTTTCCTGGGGTGATATAGGGGCCTCCCACTCGACACGCGGTCGATATCAGGAGCTACTATTTCGCGCCTGACACATGGGTCATTTTAATCACCGGCCTCCGCCTGCCGGCCGTGCCCCCTCTCCCGGCCGTATTTCTGACTGTCGGCAGTTTCCCCGCCGCCCGCCTCCTCTGGACCAGCCCACACTGTCCAGGAAGTGGAGGCCTGGTCCCTCCAGGGCATGGCAGGGGGAGGGACCCTGGAAGGCTGCAGAACAAATAGGGAGCTAAGGGCCGGGCAGGTGCTGACTCCTGGAGAGAGAGCCAGGAGGTGAACAGCCGCAACTCCCATCACCTCCCACGCGTGTGTGCACGTGTGCATATGTGTGTGCGCCTGTGTGCACACCCCTCCCCCAGCGCATGCCCAGCCCACTCCCCTCCAGCTGCCCTGGTTCCCACGGCCCCCCTCTCCCCCCGGGTGGGGCAAGGACACACCCCCCGGACAGCCCAGCGCAGGTCAGTTCTGCTCTGACCGTCTTTGCAAATGCAGATGTGTTCCCGGCACCGGATGTGCTAGGAACCACCTGAGCGCCAGGCTTTCACGTTCATTCACCTCGGTCCTGTGCCATTTGGTCTGGAGAACTCGGGAGAAGGCAGAGAGGGCCTCCAGCTGAGCAGAGGGGTCCTCCTCCCCTCCCACCAACCTCCCCCTGCCAGGTGCCAGCCA
>NW_005366599.1:1277128-1281051 GCF_000412655.1 Myotis brandtii | reverse complement strand
ACCACCCCACCACGCCCACCACCGCCACGCCCACCGCTGAACTTTGCCTCTGACCTTGGACCAGACCCTTCCACCCCTCGCAGTAAGCAACACGGGAGCCGTAGCGGGTCCAGCAGCCACGAACACGAGCACCTGCGGGCGGCCCCGAGGTGAGGTGAGGAGCTGGGCGGACGCGGCCTGTGCGGCCGGGTGACTGGGCAGCGGGTGCTGCTGTGTTAAGTAGGCCACTCCCGAGGTGTTTGACTCGCGTCCTACTAACCTGATTTCCCACCAGCCTTGCGGTTTTCCTGAGCGATTTTGTGCAAGGCAATGGCTTTTAGGAGCAAGCACCGAAGTTGCATTTTAGCAGAACTGACTGTGACCCGGGAGAAATTCCAGGCAAATTCAGAATTCATTGGAGTCATTTTACCCCCCCCCCCGCCAACGCCCCCCCAGAAGATGTGGGTCTGGGGCTGAGACAGACGGGACCGGAGAGTGGAGGCCTCTCTGGGGGAGGAGATACACGGATTGTGACAAAGGGGTCTGGGCTGCTTGTGGGTGACCAGCTGATGCCCCCACAGGTCCTGAGTCCTAAGCCCCGCCCCTGTGAGTGTGACCTCAGCGGTGAAGGGATTTCGTGGGTGTGATGACCTGCAGCGGTTCTCAACCTGTGGGTCGCAAACAATGAAAATACATCCTGCATATCAGATATTTACATGACGATTCATAACAGTAGCAAAAGTACAGTTATGAACTAGCAACGACAATAATTTTATGGTTGGGGGTCACCACAACATGAGGAACTGCATTAAAGGGTCGCGGCATTAGGAAGGTTGAGAACCACTGGGCCATGGAGGTGGGAGATTCATTAGTGCTCACTTAAGAAACATTCAAACTGCAAAGAATGTTTGTGAGTTTATTTGAGCCAAACTGTCCACAGTTCCCGGGAGGCAGAACCTCAGCGGAGGAGAGCGGCGGTTTTGAACCTGGGTTTATACACGTCAATCAGAGGAGAGCAGGTGGGTCACATGAAACCCATTGGTGGTAGATCAGGGAGGCGGGAGAAAGCAAAGCGGGAGACGTCTGGGATTGGGTGAAGAGCAAAATGATGGACACCTGCTTCTTTACACAGGTGGGCGCAGGGTACATAGGTGTTAACAGTCAGCAATTAACGTGATAATAACAGGGAGGGAATGTGTGGTCTCCGCCTGGTGCAGCCCTGAGGGGTCCGGGGAAAGGGAAGTCACCCTGACATTCCACAGGTGTGTTATCCTAGAGGCAAAAAGACCGTAGGCTCAGGTAGGATCAAAGCTGATCTTTGTCAGGGAAGATACCGGCCTAGGACATGGCTACCCACCGTAACTGCTTTTAGTTAAAGTTTTTTTAAAAAAATATATTTTATTGATTTTTTACAGAGAGGAAGGAAGAGGGATAGAGAGTTAGAAACATTGATGAGAAACATCAATCAGCTGCCTCCTGCACACCCTCTACTGGGGATGTGCCCGCAACCAAGGTACATGCCCTTGACCGGAATCGAACCCGGGACCCCTCAGTCCGCAGGCCGATGCTCTATCCACTGAGCTTTAATTTGTTTCAGACCCTCCTTGGTGGTGACTTTAGGTCTTTGAGTTTGCAAGGCCTCCACGCGGGCTCCCCTGAGCCTGTCGGGGCACACGTGGCCCCTTTTCGTCCACCCTGGGTTGTCTGGATGGACCCAATGTAGTCAGAGGGTCTTGGTGGAAGAAGAGAGGGTGTGAGGAAGGAAGCAAGAGGCTTTGAGGGGGAGGAAGACGCCAGCAGGGAGGCAGCGCCCAGGCTGGGAAGGCAGGGCCCAGGCTCCCCTGACGGCGCGGGCACCTGGCTCTGGGCCCAGGGAACCGAGTTGGCGTTTCTGACCTCAGAACGGCCAGAGAACCAGGGTGCGTTGTTTCCAGCCGCCACGTTGGGGAATCTGTCGGTGCAGCCACGGGAAGGAACACACAGCTTTTGTTGACGAGGTGCAGTCTGGGAGTCGCCGGGGCTGGAGTCAGGGCGCAGCGCGTGGCCCAGGGTCTCCGCCCCTTTTCTCCGCTTCCCGGGGCCACGCGGCAGAATGGCTTTGGCAGGAGGCGTCCCTGCTCCGTGACGACCGGGTCTGTCTGGTTTCGGGGAGAATGACGTGGAAAAATGTCAGTGAACGCCTGCTTCCTGTGTTAACCACCAGAAACCAAGGTGTGACTAGAACAGAGGAAATACTACGTTACAGGTTGAGAAGTTGGGTTTAAGTGTGGCCCCTGGTTGCAGGGTGACGGGTGGTCGCTCCCTTCCTGGCCATCAGGGCCCGCAGGCTATTGGACGGGTCCTGGTGGGGACGGTCTGAGACTCAGGGGGGACGTTCCCGGCCTGGGCCCCTGGCAGACGTGTCCCATGGTCACGGCACGTCCTCACGTCTGTCTCTGTGGGTAGAACACACCTGGTGTGGAACTGAAACCTACTTGCCAGCCTGGGTTAGGTGCCCACCTGGGTTAGATGCCCGCCTGGAAGGTGCCCGCCTGGGTTAGGTGCCCGTCTGGGTTAGGTGCCTGCCTGGGTTAGATGCTGCCTGGGTTAGATGCCCACCTGGATTAGATGCCTGCCTGGAGGGTGCCCACCTCGGTTAGGTGCCTGCCTGGGTTAGATGCCCGCCTGGGTTAGATGCCCGCCTGGGTTAGATGCCCGCCTGGGTTAGATGCCCGCCTGGGTTAGATGCCCGCCTGGGTTAGATGCCCGCCTGGGTTAGATGCCCGCCTGGGTTAGATGCCCGCCTGGGTTAGATGCCCGCCTGGGTTAGATGCCCGCCTGGGTTAGATGCCCGCCTGGGTTAGATGCCCGCCTGGGTTAGATGCCCGCCTGGGTTAGGTGCCTGCCTGTGTTAGATCCCGCCTGGGTTAGATGCCCGTCTGGGTTAGGTGCCCACCTGGAAGGTGCCCGCCTGAGTTAGGTGCCCGCCTGGGTTAGGTGCCCACCTGGAAGGTGCCCACCTGGGATAGGTGCCTGCCTGGTAGGTGCCCGCCTGGGTTAGATGCCCGCCTGGGTTAGATGCCCGCCTGGGTTATGTGCCCGCCTGGGTTAGATGCCCACCTGGAAGGTACCCGCCTGGGTTAGGTGCCTGCCTGGGTTAGGTGCCCGCCTCAGTTAGGTGCCTGTCACGGTCTTCGCGGTTGAGTTTTGGATCCGTGTGTTTTTGCCTGGGCTCAGCAGTGGGTAAGAGATGGAGGGGCGCAGGCCACGTGGCTCCATCGGAGTCAGCGTGTGGCCACTCAGCCAGGAATCCTGCCAGAAAGGCCCGCGGTGCGCCCAGCTCAGGGCTGTGTGCCTGCCTCCAGCCGTCACGGGCAGAATCGGCCACGACACACAGGCCTGTCCAGAGCCCATTCCACACTAAGGAGTCCGTTATGGGCTGGACTAGACCCCAGGAATTCGTGTGCTGACGTCTCACCCCCTGGCTGTTTGTGGGGGTCATCGAGGCCTTCACGCGATGCATCTTGGGGGGCCCTCTCTCAGAGCGGGGGTGGGATGCGTCCTGTCCTCAGGGGGACCGGGCGCCTCGTGGCCCTCACGCCAGCAGAGCGAGCGCGTTCCCATCGGCTCCGCTTCCTTCAGCCGCACGCAGGGGGCGGGGTGTTTGTTTCCCAGAAAAGGGAAACCACCCCGCGATTCCACTTGTAATTTTATTTGCTGTGGAGCAGCCGCAGCGATGATTGTATTTGATGTGGAGTTGAGATGCATAAAGAGATAAATGGCTTAATTTGAATCAATATTAATTTAGTGCAATTTGCTTTAACTTTACTTCACAGCAAATGGAATTACTCCGCTCGGGAGCCATTTGTAAACTTTTCCCGGCGCAGAACGCGGAGCTAATGCGCGTGGCTGCGGGTTGTGGCGCGGGCCGCCGTCCAGCCCCGTGAGGCAGACAGGTCACGCAG
>NW_005366599.1:1255276-1276976 GCF_000412655.1 Myotis brandtii | reverse complement strand
GCGCGTCCTCCCCAGGCATCGCCTCCACCAGGACTCGCTCCCGGTCCGCACCTCCCTCGCTCACAGCCCAGAGCAGTGACTCTCGGGGTGCCCGCCCTCTCCCTGCGGCCGGGCTGCTCAGAGAGTCTCCCCCAGATTCCCCTGAGGAGATGTACGCCGCTTCCTCGCACCGGTGGCGGGAAAATGTGACTTTTAAATACACAGGCTCCGCGTGCCGCCAGCGGAGCTGGATGGTGGGGTGTGTTTCTGTTCGGGGATGAACCCCATCTCAGCGGCGGCTGGGACTCCTGGGAAAGGCAGCCCCGGGGGCGGTCGCACGTGCACTGGCGCATATGCCTGTGTCCACGCGTTTCTTTCGATGGGGAGACTGTGTGAGTCCCGGCCAAGCGGACACATGGCTGTCATTGCCCGGCACCAGCCGCGGTGCAAGGGTCGGGCTCCGGCGGGAGACTCGGGGGGAGCTGGGGCTCCAGCAGCGCCTCTCCCAGGCTGATGGTCTGATGCTCATTGACACCGAGAGAGTCACCGCCTCCCAGGCTGCGGCGTGAGGACGGAAACCACGTCCTCCTCAGGGTTGATGCCAAAGCTGATGCCGCGACATGCAAGGTCCCGAAGCCTGACAGCGCGTCTGCAGCACACGCCACAGGAGGAGGTGGCGGCTGTGGGCGCACCTGCCATCCTGACACGCCGGGCAGGGCACCCGGGCGCCTGGGACGTGAAGGTCGGAGGGCGTCTCCAGGACCCAGAAGGAAGCCCAGCACCCCGGCCGCCCACCCCCCCCGCCCCCTAACAAAGGGTCCGCCTCCGGGGGCCCAGGTAAAGGGCTGCCCGGGGCCCGTGCGAGGCGTGTTCTGTGCGTGACCCGCCATGGCCGAGAGGGCGGGAAACGTGGGCTGTCGCTGGGGCCACAGGACAAGGACACGGAGTCTTAGCCAGATCGCCCTGCTGGCAGGTGACTGCAGACAACGGGCTCCCTGACGACACCTTGCAGTGTGTAGTTTCACACCTTTTCAAATGTAATTTCAAGATTAAATTTGGCCCCGTGGACACAGGAGTGTGGCCAGCGATGGTCAGCGTGGCCCCCAGCCAGCTTCCCGGTCCACAGGGAAGGAGAGAAGCTGTGCCTGAGATCCCCGACCTCTCCCCGCCTCTCCCCGCACCCGCAGGTCAGAGCGGGAGCCTCTCTATGGGTCCCCTGCTGGGTGCTCCCCTGGCCCGGGACCCCCCCAGGCGGAGAGAAGAGACAGACGGCAGGTGAAGTCAGAGCGCGTAGACAGCACCTTGCCCACAGCCTGGCCTTGGCCCTGAGCCCAGACTCTGCGGATGGGCCCCTCACACCGCACTTGCTTCTCGGTCTTGCCCTGTTTGCTGAGATTTGGCAGAGGTGACGCCAGCCTTGCCGTGTGCCGGGCATCACGTAGCTTCGTGGTGGCCATGTGCTCTCCACGCTGGTCAAAGGGACGAGGCCCGTGTGGGGCATGGTCGGCGCCCGCCAGCGTCTCGCTCATTCAGTGCACAGTAGGCACCTTGCGCGTGGGCACAGTCGTGTTGGGTGGCATGGCACCTCTTCCAGTGCCTGCCTGGGGGTGGGAGGACCCGGTCCGACCCCAGCGCCCGTCCCCGGGCGGCTGCTCACATGGATTTCCTGTTCTGCTGACACAGCTGCACTGTGGCCGCCTCCCTTCGCCTCACTCCCGAGTGACTGCGTCTAGAGCAGGTGCCACCATGCATGGAACTCGGCCCGTCTTTCTAGAACGTGGGCGAGGGGTTCCCGCAGCAACGCCTGCCTTCAGGCTGAGGCCGCTTCCGCTGCAAATGGCACCAGAACAGGGACCGCTTACATCTGCTTTGCATTCGCCTTAAAAAGAGTAAGAACCACCCCCAAGCCTTGGCAGCTCATTTGCCACCCCCCCGTCATTAGAGAGGCTCCTCGCTCTGCTGGAAAGGCCTGGGGTGGGGGTGCCTGGAACCCGAAGGACCTGGCACGTGGGATCGGGACCCAGAAGGAAGCCCAGCACCCCGGCCGCTCCCTAACAAAGGGTCCGCCTCCGGGGGCCCAGGTGAAGGGCTGCCCGAAGCCCGTGCGAGGCGTGTTCTGTGCGTGACTCGCCGTGGCCGAGAGGGCGGGAAACGTGGGCTGTCACTGGGGCCCAGACTCTGCGGATGGGCCCCTCACACCGCACTTGCTTCTCGGTCTTGCCCTGTTTGCTGAGATTTGGCGGAGGTGACGCCAGCCTTGCCGTGTGCCGGGCATCACGTAGCTTCGTGGTGGCATGTGCTCTCCTCGCTGGTCAAAGGGACGAGGCCCGTGTGGGGCATGGTCGGCGCCCGCCAGCGTCTCGCTCATTCAGTGCACAGTAGGCACCTTGCACGTGGGCACAGTTGTGTTGGGTGGCATGGCACCTCTTCCAGTGCCTGCCTGGGGGTGGGAGGACCCGGTCCGACCCCAGCGCCCGTCCCCGGGCGGCTGCTCACATGGATTTCCTGTTCTGCTGACACAGCTGCGCTGTGGCCGCCTCCCTCCGCCTCACTCCCGAGTGACTGCGTCTAGAGCAGGTGCTGCCATGCATGGAACGCGCCCGTCTTTCCAGAACGTGGGCGAGGGCCTCCCACGGCGACGCCTGCCTTCAGGCTGAGGCCGCTTCGGCCGCAAATGGCGCCAGAACAGGGACCGCTTGTGGCATGCGTATACACGTATGTGCATTTGTATGATCCCAACATGTCCATAAACACACGTGTGTTCATATGAGCCTGGCATGCGTATACACGTATGTGCATTTGTATGATCCCAACATGTCCATAAACACACGTGTGTTCATATGAGCCTGGCATGCGTATACACGTATGTGCATTTGTATGATCCCAGCATGTCCATAAACACATGTGTGTTCATGCGAGCCCAACATGTCTATAAACATATGTGCACTTCTATGAGCCTGGCATGTCCACAAACACGTGCGTGTTCATATGAGCCTGGCATGTGTATACACGTATGTGCATTTGTATGATCCTGACATGTCCATAAAAACATGTGTGTTCATACGGCATGCGTATACACGTATGTGCATTTGTATGATCCCAGCATGTCCATAAACACATGTGTGTTCATGCGAGCCCAACATGTCTATAAACATATGTGCACTTCTATGAGCCTGGCATGTCCACAAACACGTGCGTGTTCATATGAGCCTGGCATGTGTATACACGTATGTGCATCTGTATGATCTTGGAATGTCCATAAACACGTGTGTTCCTGTGAGCCCAACATGTCTATAAACATATGTGCACTTATATGAGCCTGGCATGCCCATAAACGTAAGTGTGCTTGCATGTACCTGGCATGTCTATAAACATAGTGCAGCAGAGTGACCGTGTTTCTGTTGTTGATATTATTATGTTTAACCTTAAGGTACTCGGGCCGAGCTAGGAGGCCAGTGCGGTTGAGGTTTCTGGGTATCCGGAGGTTCAGGGTGCGAGAGGCAGGTCAGGGCCAGCCACGCGGAAGGTCCCCCGGCCGCTGCCCCAGTTCAGCAGACACGCTGTTCATTAAGGGGACGGTGACGACGCGGATCCCACAGCATGAAGGACTGTAGACCTGAGGCCGGCCAGGTGCGCAGCCTCCTTCCTCGCGGTCGCTGAGCCGGGCAGTCTGCACACAGGCTGTGCCCAGCAAGTACCGCTCCCCGCAGCAGCGGCCCCGGGTCTGGGAAACGGTGTATCTTTGTTCTCTTTTTTTCTTTTTAATAAATTTGTATTGATTTCAGAGAGGAAGAGAGAGGGAGAGAGAGAGAAACATCAGTGATGAGAGAGAATCATGGATCGACTGCCTCCTGCACAGCCCACACTGGGGATTGAACCCACAACCCAGGCCTGTGCCCTGACTGGGAACCAAACTGTGACCTCCTGGGTCCTAGGTCAGCGCTCAACCCCTGAGCCAGGCCAGTCGGTCAGTGGTGCATCTTCGGACACGCCCAAGGGCACGGTCAGCTCAGGACGCGGAGAGAACACGCACAGCTCTCCCTGGTGACCTGTAGAGGGACGCGCGGGCCCACTTGTCATGGAAATGAGGAAGAGGGAGGGTGGGCGGAACAGAACGGGCTTCGCTCAGCAAGGGCGCTGCCCCCTCCTCCCGCACGTCCATCAGCCGAGAGGCGCGGGCTGATTTGTGTTCTGGCTCAAACAGTAACTGCGTTGTGGGCGACATTTACTTGCTTACGCGTCAGATTTACATCCGCCCACGGACATTCCTCTCAATAAACGCGAAGCTGGTGCCTATTAATTATTTTTTAAGAAGCGGCAGCTTGCTTAGCCGCTGGGCATGAAGGAAGGCCCCACTCAGCCTCTCTCAGGAGAGAGCAGCTGTAGGAGCCCGTGCTGGTCGGGGACCAGAGGCCAGTCCGGGCCCGGAGCACGGGGAGCAGAGCTTGGGGAGCCACACCTGCTGGTGCACTTCCCACAGCTCACCCCGAAACAGGGGTCCCCGATGCTCTTAGCCCACAGCTCACCCCGAAATGGGGGTCCCTGATGCCCTTAGCCCACAGCTCACCCCAAAACGGGGGTCCCCAATGCTCTTAGCACCACACCGAGCACAGGAAGTTGACGATTCTGGAAACGTCCAACAAAGAAAGAGAAGACAAACAAGCAACCCAGTCCCATCTCCCTCCCTCCTTCTCTCTCTTCCTTCCTTTTTCTTAAATACATTTTTACTAGAGGCCTGGTGCATGAAAATTCATGCACTGGAGGGGGGGGGCATCCCTCAGCCCGGCCTGCTCACAGTCTGGGAGCCCTCAGGGGCGGGAGGTGACCTGGCCATCAGGGGATGGCGATGCCCCCATCACACCTCTGCTGCTGCCACTGTCGGCAGCTCAAGCCTTGGCCAGCCCTGGGCAGCTGGGGAGCTGAGGGTGGGTCTGGCCGCACCACGGGCCTGCCACCCCCGGCTGGGCTGAGGGGACTGGGCGCCAACATCTTTGTGATGGAGTGATGGTCAATTTGCATATTCCATCTTTATTAGATAGGATTAATTTCAGAGAGGATGGGAGAGGGAGAGAGAAATATCAATGATGAGAGACAATCATGGATTGGCTGCCTCCTGCACGCCCCACACTGAGGATCGAGCCCACAACCTGGGCATGTGCCCTGACCAGGAATCAAACCCTGACCTCCTGGTTCATAGGTCAATGCTCAACCACTGAGCCACGCCAGCCGGGCTCTTTTTCTTTCTTTTTTTTCCTTCCCCATTTAGAACGGGAGTTGGAGGTGACAGTGGGTCTGGTGGAGGAGGGAGTGGACCACGGAGTGGACGTGTCCTAAGTCCGGATAGGGCCCAGGAGAAGGCAGGTGACGCTGCGTGGCCCTCGCCATGAGGGCCGTCCTGAGACCCAGGTGGAGGGAGGGGAAGGGGAGAGGCAGGAAGGTGCCAGGCGTGGTCAGGAGGATGAGGTTCTGTCAGCAGGGGGACGCGGCTGCCTCCTGGGGCCCGGGTTTCCAAAGCGGGGCCTGGGCCTACTTTGCAAAATAGAGAAGGAGAGGCAGGCGCGGCCCTGGGCTCGGCCCCGCCTGGGAGCTGCTGCCGGCCCCCTGTGGGTCCTGCTGGTTTGCATGGACAGAGCGGCTGGGAAGGAGGGGTGGTCGGGGCGGGGGCGGGCCAGGCATGAAGGTTGACGCCAGCAGTTCCCTGACTCTGAGGTGCAAAGGGGCGTCTGGGGCACTGGAGGCCCAGTCTGACTCGGTGGACTTGGATCCTGGGGTGGGCTCCCCAGAGGCTACCCGAAACCCAGCCTCCCTCTGCCCAGGCCTGGGGTCAAGTGCACGTCACCAAGGGCCTGGGCGGCCGGAAGGCACGTGCGCGTCCCTGGTTCAGAGGGTTCACCTAGGAGGCGAGCGTGAGCAGTGAGGCGGGAAAGGGGGTGGGGGAGGGACACAGAGGCATGGCCACGTCTGGAGAAAGGTCCGCTCACCAGCATGGCAAGCCCTCGCACACGCTTGCCTTCTGCGCATGTGGACACGCTGTGAGTGGGACAGCCGTGAGCGGGACGGCCGGCAGCTTCCTCCCCAGGGGCAGCCACTGACAACACACAAACACACACACACACACACGCACATGCACATGTGCACACGCATGCACACACACGAACATGCACATGAGAAGCATGCCAGTGCTGTTGTGAGTTTCTTGAAGAACAAAGCAAGACAATGCAACAGGAAGTGCTTGGGGGTTCTCAAGGGGGTGCTCCGGTGACATTGGAGCCAAGACCCAAAAGATTAAAGAGAGTCAGTCCCTGGGAGTCCGTCCTGGGGCGTCAGTCCTGGGGAGTCCGTCCTGGGAAGAACCTCCCAGAAAGTGGGGGCACTAAGGCCCTGACATGGGCGGGGGGAGGGGCTGGACCTGCTCAGAGGGACGGAAAATGGGTGAGGCCTTGAGTGAGCATGTATCTAAGGAGACATCCGGGCGCCCCAAGCCCCTGACGAGGTGCCCCACAATGCTGATCACCAGGGACACCCAAGCCACAGCCACGGGCACATGGCCGCACACCGGCAGGCGGCCTGTTCTCACAGACACAAGGGGTGGGTGTCGGCGAGGCCGGGAGTGAAAGGGGACCTGTGACCGGGTGGGGCCCCGTGGGAAACAGTCTAGAGGCTCCTCGGACAATTAGACGTGGACCCACTGGCCGGCCCAGCAATCCCCTCTCTGGGTCTTTATCTGAAGCAACTGAGTCAGGGCCTCAGCGACGGATCCACACTCAGGCCCGTTGCTGCCTGGCTCGCAAGGGCCTGGGCATGGAGGCAGCCCCCGGGCCTCCCGCAGAGGAATGGAGAAAGGAGACGAGATGCATTTATGTCACAGAATGTCACTCGGCCTGAACCAGAAGGAAACCGTGCCATTTGCAGCAGCAGGGAGAGACCGGAGGGCATCACGCTGAGTGAGAAGCCAGACCGAGAAAGACCAGCGCCGTGTGACTCACTCAGACACGGAGTCTTCGTCCCACTCGTACGAGCAGAGGGTGGACCGGCTGGTGGCTCGGGGGCCGGGGGCGGGGACCTGGGGCGCTGATGCTCGTGGGTACAAAGGGTCAGTTATGCAAAGTGGACCCTCCTGGAGACCGGCTGTCCCCTGCGTCCATAGTTAGAAATGCAGTATCGTGCGCTTTAATCCACTTTAAAATGACGGGTCGCACGCTGTGTTCCTACCTAAAAGCACACAGGACATGTTGGAGGGGACGGATATGTTTCGTACTGTGCTTGTGGTGATGGTATCATGGGCATTTGCCTGTGTCCACGGTTGTCAAGATGGGTGCAATCGATTGTATATTAGCGATACTCCAGTGAGGCTAACAGACAATGCCGGCAGGTGGCGGGCGGGAGGAGCCAGAGTGCAGGAAGGGGCGGGCGAGCGGCTGCAGGTGCGGGTGAGGTGTGGGGTGCAGGTGGGCTGAGGCAGGACCTCCTGGTCCCGGGGTGCATTGGTGGGCAGAGCGCTAACTGGGTGACGGTGAAGGTGAAGAGAAGCCCGCCACCCCGTGGGAGGGTAGCGAGGGGCCGGGAGGAGTCCTTGTGCGTGCGCCCCAGGAAGAACTCTCTGGAAAGGCAATTAGGAACTGCATGGCCTCTCGCTCAACCGGTGATCACCCCTCCTTTGCAAAGCACTCACTCATGAAATTAAGGCCTAAAAGACAGAGCGCACAGCAGAGACGGAATACAAATTCGGTGTTAGAGGGGCTGCGTGCTGGTGTGCGGGGCGGCGCGGCCGGTTCGCGGGGAGGGACTGCCGGTCACACTAGCGGGATACTTGGGGTTCGGTCCCCGTCCCCCGCTCTGCACCAGAGTCTTCACATCTGACTCGTCCTCATGCTCCGAGAGGCGCGCTCGTTACCTGGGCGCAGGAGATGCATAGCAACACGGCTCAGCATCAGCCGGTCCGCGTGCAGGGAGCGAGCCTGCAGCTGCCCGCTTGGCTTAACAAGTGTCTGACTCGGACCGGATTGCGTAGCGATGGCCAGGCCCAGGAGGCTGAGGGGCCACGGCCAGCGAGGCGAGTCGGGGGAAAAGGGGGCCAGTGGGGAGGTGTCTGTGGGGAGACAGAGGGATGATATCCCAACCCGACCTCGGCAAGGACTCTGCCCTGGGCACACCTGCCCACCCAGGAGCAGTGCCCACACTGACCCTCCAAGTTCACTGACCCATCTCTGTCTCTTTTAACAACTTGGGAGAACCTGCCCCACCTGCCTGCCACAGCCCTCCCCGGGCAGCCAGGCCTCTGAGACCCAGAGGCTCCGGGAACTCAGTGCAAAGGGTTTTGTCCAGTGGGAAGGGTTAGGGTTAGGGTTAGGGTTGGTGTTAGGGTTAGGGTTAGGGTTAGGGTTGGTGTTAGGGTTAGGGTTAGGGTTATGGTTGAGGTTAGGGTTAGGGTTGGGGTTAGGGTTAGGGTTGGTGTTAGGCTTGAGGTTAGGGTTGGGGTTAGGGTTAGGGTTGAGGTTAGGGTTAGGGTTGGGGTTAGGGACAGGGTTAGGGCCCAGGTTAGGGTTAGGTTGGGGGTAGGGTTAGAGTTAGGGTTGCAGTTGGGGTTAGGGTTAAGGTTAGTGTTAGATTTGGGGTTAGAGTTGGAATTAGGGTTAGGGTTGGTGTTAGGGTTGGGGTTCGGGTTAGGGTTGGTGTTAGACTTGAGGTTAGGGTTAGCATTGGGGTTGGTTTAGGGATAGGGTTAGGTTTAGGGTTGAGGTTAGAGTTAGATTGGGGTTAGGTTTAGTGTTAGGGCATGGGTTAGGTTTGGGATTTAGGTTGGGTTTAGGGTTAGGGTTAGGGTTGGGGTTGGGGTTGGGGGTAGGTTTAGGGTTAGGGCATGGGTTAAGTTTGGGATTTGGGCTGGGTTTAGGGATAGGGTTAGGGTTTGGGTTGGTATTATGGTTAATGTTAGTGTTAGGGCACGTGTTAGGGATGTGGTTGGGGTAGGGGTAGGGTTAGGGTTGGGGGTTAGGTTTAGGCTCAGTGTTGGGGTTGTGGCTTAGAATTGGGGTTAGAGGTGTGGGTCGGTGCAGATGCCTGCAGATCGTCTTTGCGAAGCTGATGGTTCTCCAAGGGTGAGTCCTGTTGACATAAGAAGGCGGGCCAGCCCAGCTGACGTTTCTCAGTGGTTGAGCATCGACCTATGAACCATGAGGACAGGGTTTGATTCCCGGTCGGGGCACATGACCGGGTTTTGGGCTCGATTCCCAGTGTGGGGCGTGCGGGAGGCAGCTGTTCAATGATTCTCTCTCATCATTGATGTTTCTATCTCTCTCTCCCTTCCTCTCCTCTCTGAAATCAATAAAAATCTTCTATATAATAAAAGCCTAAGCGACCATTACAGCGGAACGACCAGAACGACTGATCACTGACCACCAGGGGGCAGATGCTCAATGCAGGAGCTGCCGAGCTGCAGTGACTTGGCAGCAGTGGTTCTCGGTGACAAACCTCGAAACCAGAGAGGAGGGAGCCCAATTCCTTTTGTAGCCGCATGATTCCCCCTTCAGCCTGGGTTATGTTGTCGCTGGGGCACTGTCGGCCCCGAATCTGGTTTACTGCACACTTGTGTTTGCATTTCACACCCTGTACAATAGCAACTTTGCAGAGGGCCCTCTTACACTCCGGGACCCCTTGGGGGATGTCGGAGTGCCGGTTTAAGCCCGATCCCCACAGGCCAGGCCAAGGGACCCCACCTACCAGAGGGCCCCGCTCACTCTGCAGATGCCGGGAGTGGCCGCAGGAGGTTGGCTCCAGTGTGTGTCTGGCTGTCTAGCCCACTCCCGCCCTGCTGGCCACCTTCTAATTAATTTCCTTTCAATGTGCACGAATTTCATGCACCAGGCCTCTAGTACCTATATAAAAAGGAAGGCAGCCCAGTTCATGCTTCCCAGGCCCCCCCTGGCTAAGCAGAGACAGGGAAGGGCATGTTGGACTTCTGGGTGCACCCTGTCCTGGTTCCCCTCCGTCTGCTGCCTCACACTCTCAGGGCAGCTCCTGCTGGGAGTCACAGCCCCTGTGAGAGCTGCCAGGCCCGAATGCCCCAACCGCACGGATCGGTCTGCCCTGGGATCCCACATGCCTGGTGCTCTCCTCTCTGCAGAGAAATCAGAGGCTGGGATGAGCTGTAAATTGTGACTGGACACGTTTCAGCAGCATTTTTCCGGATCAGATGTTCCACTGACTGCGCTCCCCCTGGTTCCACGGCCATCAGAGCCTCCCCGTCCTGGGCTTGGGCCATGGCCACGTCCAGATGGGCTGTGTGCATGGAGGCTCCATCTGACCAGGCGCTAGCCAAGCACCCGCAAGTGGACAGGCAGCATATGGCCGGGCGGACGCAGATTTACGGCCGTGTTATGAGCTCCGTGACGCACAGGGCCCTCGCAGGGACACGCGTGTTGCTCATGTGTGTGGTGGACGACCTTTGGGGCTGAGTGATAACTGCTCCTGAGAATCTCGGATCAAGTTAATTCTTAAACAGCCAGAGCCACAGCAAGAAGTCACAGCTCTTCCCCCCCGGGCTTGGGTTTCTGTCAGCGAGCTCTGCAGCTGGGACGGATGCGTGACAAAGATCAGGAGCTGGAGGGTCGCTCTGCGCGGAGGGAAACCTGGTCCCTAAACCCCTGCGTCGGGAGAAGGAAGGATGAGGGAGGGCGCAGAGGGCGGAGAGAGATGGGCAGCCATGGGTGCCACACCCGTGGGTGCGGGTTCTGCCTCGGCTGCTGACACCCTTGGGTCCCTGAGCAGTGGAGGGAGGAACACGGGTGAACGGGGCTGTGGAAGGATTTCAGAGTCTAGAGATGGGGTTCCAGGGGGTGGTGCCTCCTGCTTGGGGTCGGCATCGGAAGAGAAGGCAGAGGCGATTCTGCAGCCAGAGCCGCACCAGGGTGGGGGCGGGTGTCTGGGGCTGGCGGGGGCCCCCGGAGAGACACACCCCAGGGAGTGTCAGCGAGATGGCTCTGACCTGCCCTCGTCATGGTCCTCCAGAGAAACAGAGCCGGGGGGTGTCTCTATCTGCACCCGTGTCTCTAAGTCTATCTACGTCCATCTCTATCTATCATCTATCTGTCCACAGTATACCTATCTATCAGCTATCCATCTGTAACTATCCATATCTATCATCTATCTATCTGTCTATATCTATCTATATCTATCTACATGTATCTATCATCTATCTATCACCTATCCATCTATATCTATCTATTAATCTATCATCTTTCTATAGCTATCCATATCTATCATCTATCTACATCTATCATCTGTCTGTCTATAACTATCCATATTTATCATCTATCTGTCTATATCTATATATATATCTATATGTATCTATCATTTAGCTATCACCTATCTGTATCTATCTATCTATCTATCTATCTATCTATCTATCTATCTATCTCTATCATCTATCTATCTATAGCTATCACCTATCTGTCTATATGTATCTATAGCTATCATCTATCTGTCTATATGTATCTATAGCTATCATCTATCTGTCTATATGTATCTATAGCTATCATCTATCTGTCTATATGTATCTATAGCTATCATCTATCTGTCTATATGTATCTATAGCTATCATCTATCTGTCTATATGTATCTATAGCTATCATCTATCTGTCTATATGTATCTATAGCTATCATCTATCTGTCTATATGTATCTATAGCTATCACCTATCTGTCTATATGTATCTATAGCTATCACCTATCTGTCTATATGTATCTATAGCTATCACCTATCTGTCTATATGTATCTATAGCTATCACCTATCTGTCTATATGTATCTATAGCTATCACCTATCTGTCTATATGTATCTATAGCTATCACCTATCTGTCTATATGTATCTATAGCTATCACCTATCTGTCTATATGTATCTATAGCTATCACCTATCTGTCTATATGTATCTATAGCTATCACCTATCTGTCTATATGTATCTATAGCTATCACCTATCTGTCTATATGTATCTATAGCTATCACCTATCTGTCTATATGTATCTATAGCTATCACCTATCTGTCTATATGTATCTATAGCTATCACCTATCTGTCTATATGTATCTATAGCTATCACCTATCTGTCTATATGTATCTATAGCTATCACCTATCTGTCTATATGTATCTATAGCTATCACCTATCTGTCTATATGTATCTATAGCTATCACCTATCTGTCTATATGTATCTATAGCTATCACCTATCTGTCTATATGTATCTATAGCTATCACCTATCTGTCTATATGTATCTATAGCTATCACCTATCTGTCTATATGTATCTATAGCTATCACCTATCTGTCTATATGTATCTATAGCTATCACCTATCTGTCTATATGTATCTATAGCTATCACCTATCTGTCTATATGTATCTATAGCTATCACCTATCTGTCTATATGTATCTATAGCTATCATCTATCTGTCTACCTATCATCCATCCATCTCTCTGCAGATTGATTGTAAGGGCTGGCTCTTGAGCTTGTGGGGCTGGCAAGTCTGGAAGCTGCAGGGAAGCTGGCAGCGGAGATGCAGGAGCCTTGGGCGGTGCAGCCTTGAGGGCAGATTCCCTCTTCCCTGGGGGCCCTAAGCCTTCAACTGATTGGGCGAGGCCCACCCACACTGCAGGGTCCTCTGCTCCACGCAGAGGCCACAGACTTAGATGTTAATTACATCGAAAATGCTCATGGCTACATCTAGACTGGCGTTCTGCTGACCGCTCAATCCCAGGCCCGGTCGAGTTGACACATGAAATGACCCACCACGGGGTCTCAGGACTGCAGTGACGTGCCCTCCGCGTGCCCAGGAAGTGCACATGCCCCGTCCAACGTGAAAAGACAGCCGGGCCTTGCTGGGCAGTTCCACCGTTAGCAGCAACGGAGGCGGCTTTCCCCAGGTCAGCGCCGGACACAGTCTCCGTGAAGCCAGGGCATCCGCCAGGGTGGCTCCCTGTCATCTACGTCCCTTGTCACATGGTTATCTATCCAGATGGCAAAGAACCGGGGGCTCTTCCCGCTCAGCCACACCCACGGCCAGGGCACCGTCTCACTATGGCCTCCGACCACGGGTCCCGGGCACGCCACCCTGCTGGGGGACCCTGTGTCTCAGGGAGCTTGGCTTTGGTTACCAGACGTTAATTGCTAAATTCCCGGAGAACCAGGCATCTCTTTTCTTGGCGTCCTCAGCACTGAGCTGGTCACGGTCGCAGCTAATGAGGGATTGGAGAGGAATGTCGCGGCCCCGCTGGCGGGCGCCCGAGTGGGCTCCGTGGCTGGAGATGCGCTTGGCTGAGAGCTGGGCTTTCAGGGAAAAGCGAGCCCTGCGGCTCGGCAATGAGCGCTCCCGCGTCTCCGTCCCGCTCACTTCTCGCTGGTAAACCCAGGCGGGACCTGGAGCTCACGCCGCACAGGCGTGGGGCCCGGGTGGCCGGGCGTCCTTGCTTTGTCCCGTGAACACAGACTGTGCATCGGAGATGGTGACCGGCCACGCCGGGCGCAGCCATCAATCCTGCCAGGGCTCCGGCGAGAACAGCTCCCGGCGCATCTTCTCTGCATGACGGGGCCAGCGGGTCATCTTCGCCATCACGGGCACGGGCCTGTGACAAACGGCCTCCAGGATCGATGGGAAATGGCCTCATGCAAGTTAATTCTGCACAAGGAAGAAGCTCAAGGTCGCAAGCACCGGCGTGGTGGGAGCGAGGCAAGGACGCGGGAGTCACGCCTTCGCCCGCGTGCCATTGCGCCGACAGGTGTGTGTGTGTGTGTGTGCGTGCGTGTCTGCAGTGTGTGTGCACAGGCCTCCCAGGTGTGCTAGGTGTGCATGCGTGTGAC
Source organism: Myotis brandtii (assembly GCF_000412655.1). Taxonomy (NCBI): domain Eukaryota; kingdom Metazoa; phylum Chordata; class Mammalia; order Chiroptera; family Vespertilionidae; genus Myotis; species Myotis brandtii. The sequence goes on along the minus strand of NW_005366599.1, from coordinate 1,263,149 downwards.
CTTGCAGCACGTAGCACGTGTGTGTGTAGGGACTTCAGTTAGGCATCCGGATAGCGTGTCAGTTTCAGACTCAGGGGCAGCCCCTTCCTGGCAGACGCAGAGGCAGACGCAGACGCAGACGCAGACGCAGACGCTCGGTGCCGGGCGCAGGGCTGTGTCACCCTGAGGTGCTCAGCATAGGAGCCGGGGAGGGGGATGCAACTCAGCTTTGTTTTTTTTCTTTTAAAATATATTTTTACTGATTTCAGAGAGGAAGGGGGAGGGAGAGAGAGACAGAAACATCAATGAGGAGAGAGAATCATGGATCGGCTGCCTCCTGCATGCCCCCCATTGGGGATGGAGCCCGAAGCCCGGGCCTGTGCCCTGACCGGGAATCGAACCGTGACCTCCTGGTTCATAGGACGAACCTCAACCGCTGAGCCCCGCCGGGGATGCGACTCCACTTTGAGGTGAGGGATGCTGTGAGCATGAGACTCGGGGGGAGCTCCGAGCGGCCTCTGCTTGGCTGGGGACAAAACACCACCGTGTGGACGTGGCCCCCGTTCCAGATCCAACAGGACAGACGGGGGGCGGGCTCTCTCGTGGAGGATTGCGCGAGCCCTTCGCCTTCCGGGAGCTTCCTGGTCTGCCCTGAGGTTGCTCGCTTGCCTGTAAGAGAGTCCAAAGGTATTGCCCCGTGTAAGTGATCGCGTCGGGTGGGGCCATCGGAAGCACCGGATGCTGGAGCCGAGATGTGCCTGGAGCTGCATGGCCACCGAGGGGGCTGCCGGCCCGACCCCCGCGGCCGAGGACGCGCCTGTTCGCTCAGGGTGTGTTGGTTCCCAAGAGGAAGCAATCGGGTGAATGGTGAGGACAGGCCCGCTGGGCGGAGCAGTTTTGTTGCCCACACTGGCTCCACGTGGAAGCACAGTTGAGTCCTCCAGGGGCGCCCTCCTCCCTCAGGCTGGCCCCCCTACGCCCCCTCCCCTCCCGTCTGTGGCGGAATCCACCAGCCTCCATCCGTCCCCTGGAAGCAGAGCTCCGCCCGCTCCTGCGCTATGTGGACACAAGCAGAATCCTGGCCATTGTTGTTCTGTCTTCCCCCGGCTCCTCTCTATTCCCGTGGCGCTGCGTGGATTAGCTCCTAGAAGCGTTCACAGAGGACAAAGGAGGGTTTGTTTCTGTCCGAGCCCCACAGGAGGTGCTCTGGGTGGGCGCCGTCTGCAGAGGCAGCGATTGCTGGTGACAAAGACGCTGAAAATAGAAGCCGCGCCCCCACTCGGATGCTGTGTTAGCTACTGGGGTGCCATTGTGCGCGGGGAGAGGCGCTGTTTACTTTAGAACCACCCCCCCATTCTCTCATGTGCCTCCGGGGGGATGTGCTGTAGGGGAGGCAGGGCCCAAGGACAGTGCAGGGAGGCGGCTGCAGGACCAGGCCCAGCGGGACGCCCAAGGCGCAGCCTCCACGGGGTCGGAATCCACCAGAAACGCTTGCCTCGCTGTTGCCCTTGGAGCGTAATTAAAGGAGAAGCACGGGCCCTCATGCTCATGTGCGAGAAACCGCACCTGCTCCGTTGCTTAACCGCTGTGTCCCCGGAAACGTCCGTAATTAGAGGCGTAAATCCACCGGCCGCCCGCAGGCAGCTGCCCGTGAGACCCGGGATGGGCCTCTGCCACGCGCCTGCCCTGGGGGGAGGGGACGACGGATGGGCATCCACAGAGCCACGCGGGAACCGAGAGAGAAAACGCAGAGCATGTGCGGTTCGTGGTGTTACGGCCAACGGGAGCTTCTGTTGTGTTTCCCTAAACACCTTCCTGTTTCAGTGCTCGGGGGTGTCCCCACCACAGCGGGGCGCCTGGGCCAGAGGCACCGGAGCCCAGCCCCTCCTGTGCAGAGTGGGGGCCTCCTGTGCTGAGTGGAGGCCTCGTGTGCCGAGTGGGGGCCTCCTGTGCAGAGTGGGGGCGCCTCCATTATTCTCTGCCCACGGAGCTCAGTTCCCTGACCCCTGAGCGACCCAGGCTGCTGCGGGGAGGGGCGCCTCCCCTCCTGACAGGGCGGCCAGGGAGGCCAAGGAGGCCGGAGGGCGGGGTGGCTCCAGTGACAGTAGCAGGGAGACCTGACTGTGCTCTGGGCAGCTGCCCGCTTGGCCAGCCCCAGGCGTCCCCCAGCCTGAAGGCCCTGCCAGCGCTGGAGACCCCTGCCCCCTACCCTCCCTGCCCCCCACCCCGCCCCAGGCCTGTCTCCTTTCTCCCAGCACAGTCCCGCCTCCCTCTCGCTGCCTCTTTCTTGGAAGTTTTATTTCCATTTAATATTTCAGATCATGTTGGGGGGCCTCTCTTCTGACCCCAAACATGGTCCTAAAACAGACTCCCCTTCTTCCTCAGGCCGGACGGACCCCAGGTCCCGGCAAATGGGGCTTTTCCTTTCTTTCTTTTTTATCTTTAATATATTTGTATTGATTTCAGAGAAGAAGGGAGAAGGAGAGGGAGAAACATCCATGATGAGAGAATCATTGATGGGCTGCCTCCTGCACGCTCCCTCCTGGGGATCGAGCCCACAACCCGGGCCTGTGCCCTGACCGGGAATGGAACCCTGACCTCCTGGGTCATAGGTCTATGTTCAGCCCCTGAACATTTTCTTTCCCAGGGAAGCAAAGGGCTGGACTGAGTGGCAGGGGTGAGGGAGGAGGCCGGCAGGGACAGTGAGGCTATTGAGGCACAGGGGCCTCGGGGCGCACACCGAGGATAGGGCCCAGCCTGCCTGTGCCCCTGCTGACTGAGGCTCCCTCTGCACAGAGGGACTGTGCTCCCCCACATCCAGGAACTGACCAATTTAGTCCAGAAGGCATCTTGGGGATGCAGCTCCAGCCTCGCCCGCCCTCCCTGGGCGGGAGGAAGGCAGCCCGAGCGCCCTCTCTCTGCAAACCACTGTCCCCTGGCCTGGCCAGGCCCCGCCCCCTGGTGAGGACGCCACCCTGCAGGGGAGTCTGAGAGGAGGCGAGAGGGGCTGGGTGGGCAGCCAACTCCCCCTTCTCCCCAGGTCATCGCTCAGCGTGGGACCCACGGCCACTCCCGAGAGGGACCCTCCCCCTCACAGGCCTGGAGTCCGCGTCAGGAGTTGCTTCGGGGCCTCTCCGTTCGTGTCCCCACTCCCTGCGCCTGGCATGACCCACGGTGGGTGGGCACGTGCACGTGGGCCTGGGACCCAGGACTGTCAGTGGTGCTGCCCCCTCAGCCGCGCCCTCCAGCACCTGCTCCGTCAGGCAGGAAAGGTTCATTCTGTTCGCTCCGCTTTCAGGGGGACGGGCTGCATCCGAAAGCGCCCTCATCTCGGCCGGAGGGAGGGACCACGGGCCCTGGCGACGCTGTGCGGACGGGGGCACAGGGGGTGCTGGCCCGAGGAGCCCAGTTTTAGATGCGCGGTCAGCACCCTCACGCCCTAATTGGGCCGGAAGCTGAGGAGGTTCTGTAGAGGCCTGTCTTTAATGTGGGGGGAGGAGGGAGGGAGGGAGGAAGGGAGGCAGCAGGGGACTCGGGGTGCACCCCTTGTGGAAGGGAGGAAAGAAGGGGGGCCTGGAGGGGCAGAGGGACTTCCGGGCAGCACGCCGCCCTCGGGGCTCCGATGCCATCCGGGTCAGAGAAAAGTGAGGGAGGGTTTTCCGACGCCTCTTCTCCGGATGTGGGTCACATTCTACGGACATGCCCCCCTCTGTCCGCGAGACACCGGGCTGGTTGTCCGTGTGCCTCCATCGGGAATCCTTATTTTGCGCTTGACTTTGGGTTAAGAACAATGGGGCGCAGCTCACTTTTCTATAAATCAGCCCCAGTCTCGTGGCGGAAGGACTAATTACGCCGACGCCCCCGCCTCCTCCTCTGCATCTGTCACGGACGCCGGTGCGGGGGGGACCGGGCGCGGGTGACAGGGACACGGCGAGCCTTTGTGTCTCTCTCCGCGCAGGGCCATCGATCTTCCCAATGAAACGAGGCAGGAGATGTCATCCGTCCAGAAGGGCCGGGATGAGGAATGTGCTGCTGGGACAGCTGATTATTACGCATTTGCATACGCGGCCGCGCCATTTGTACCCATCAAGCCGGCTGCTCGGGGCTCGGGCCTGCGTGGCGCGTCGCTGCCGCGTTCCTTTCCTGGAAGCCCAGGCCTCGGAGGGGCTGCAGAGTGAGCCACCCGGCCGGGCTGTCCGGGCAGAGATGGTTTAGTCACACAGCGGTTCTCAACCTGTGGGTCGCGACCCCTGAAAATACTTCCTGCATATCAGATATTTACATGACGGTTCATCACAGTAGCAATATTACAGTTATGCAGTAGCAACGACAATAATGTTATGGTTGGGGGTCACCACAACATGAGGAACTATATGAAAGGGTCGCGGCATTAGGAAGGTTGAGAACCACTGTGGGATTTTTTTCAATGATAAAGTCGCCCTGGCCAGTGTGGCTCAGTGGAAAGAGCATTGGCCTGCAGACTGAAGGGTCCTGGGTTCAGTTCAGGTCAAGGGCACCTGCCGGGGTTGTGGGCTCGGTCCCCAGGAGGGGGCGTGCAGGAGGCAGTCGATCCATGCTTCCCTCTCATCACTGATGTTTCTCTCTCTCTCCCCCAATCCCTTCCTCTCTGAAATCAATAAAATATATACATTAAAATAAATAAATAAGTAACTAAAGTTCACACTCCCGGTTCCAGAAAGCATAGGAAAATGCAGCGAGCATCGGTTTTCCTCTTGTTCCTCACACGGTTTTCTCGGATCCCAACGGGAGGGAGGAGTGAGAGGGGCCAGAGCCGTGGGCGGCAGGCGCAGTCTTGGTGGTGCTGTTGCTCATGCAGGCGAGCACCCCCCGCCCCCTGCGCCCAGCGAGACGAGGGGAAAACTGGTGGCCAAGTTGGTCCAGGTGGACGGCGGTTCCCATGGAGACGGCCCGTGGAGAGCGAGAGCGCAGGATGGAAACGGGACTTCTCTCCCGCCTCTGTGCACAGCCCAGAGCATCGTGGGAAAGTCTGGAAAAGCCCCCCCACCGCCCACGGGGAAACAGGAAGATGTGCTGAGCACTTGCCAAGCGCCAGGCGCCGTGCGTGTGACGGGGAGACACGCGGGTGCGTGGGAAGTCCTCTCCTCCTGGTGCCTCCTGCCCACCACCTTGTACAATCGCTGAACCCGCGATAACGGGGAGGCGCCGACAAGACAGAGCCCAGCAGACCTGCGCTGGGGATCCTCTGGGATGGGAGTCATTGCTGTTTCCGTCAATGACATCACGCTCCTGATTACATCCGCCTTGACTGTTCAGATAGACAGTGAGGGATGGAGAGGTACCCGGGGGTCTGCCTGCTGCTGAGCAGTGGGTTCTGGCATAAAGCGTAATGGATGTTGCCTTGCGGGGCTCGCGGGGAACGCGTGAGGGGCGTGAGAGGGCAGACAAAGGACGGACCCCCTGGAGCTGCGACCCAGGTGCCCGCCCCGTCCCTGCAGTGGGGCGTCCGGTCGGCAGCGGGAAGCTGCTCAGGGGAAGCCTCGGAGCGTGCACGGCGGAGGCGCCCGTGGGGACGGCGGCTCCAGGCTCCGCGGAAGGGCCTGGATGCAGAAAAACGCAACTGGACCACCTCCCGCCACACACGAGAATAAACTCAAGTGGACCCAGACTTACATCTGAGCCGCGAAACCATAAAAATCCAGAAGGAAACAGGCAGTGAGACCTCGGACATCTCCCATAGCAGCAGTTTTGGTCGCTGTGTCTCCGGGGACCGGGGAAATAAAGGGGGCCCCTGGCCAGCGGGGTTCAGCGGGTGAGCGTCGGCCTATGAACCGGGAGGTCACGGTTCCATTCCAGGTCAGGGCACTTGCCTAGGTTGTGGGCTCGATGCCTAGTGCGGGGCGTGCGGGAGGCAGCCGATCCATGATTCTCTCATCATTGATGTTTCTCTCTCTCTCTCTCTCTCTCTCTCTCTCTCTCTCTCTCTCCCTCTCCCTTCCTCTCTGGAACAATAAAAATATATTTAAAAAATAAAGAGTCATGTTCACGGAAGGCCGAGGCATTGCTGCCTCCTAGACGCCTGAGCCAGCTTTGGGGAGCAGGGAGATGGGTGGTGGGGGCTGTGCCCTCTGACCCACAGTCCGGCTACTGTGGCCACTGAGGCCGTTCACTGATGAGCCCCCGTTAGGAGGCAGTGGCGAGCTGGGGCCAGGGCCCGGGCTGCTAACAGGCTGGGGCCAGGGTGAGCCTGTCCAAATGGGGGGCTGGGACTTGAACTCGGGTCTGTAGAACCGTGGAGCCCACTGCACCTTCCACCCCCACCCTCTGTCTCCCCCCTCTCCCCTGCCGCATGGAAAAGTCCTCCCTAACTGACCCATGGGCCTCCTGGGGGGGGGCAGCCTGTACCCCCAAAGCCCAGCTGCATGTCCCTCACAGGCCCTCCCCACACTGGGACACCCTGGTGCCCGCCGAGACCACAGCAGGACTGGGGGTCACTCCCTTGGTGCGTCGGCTCCTGCACAGGGACCGTCGGTCGCAGCCTGGCTGATCGGTGGGGACGCGTGGCGTCCACGCTGCAGGAGGACACAGAGGGAGCAGGCGTGTCTCAGAGGAGAGAATGCGTGTCATACACGAGCTGCTCATCCCCGCGGTTACTGTCGGTGACAACGACAGGATGACAGCAGGGCCCCGCGAAGGGCAGGGAGCGCGCCTTCCCGTCCAAAGCCATATCGACCTGAGCCGAGCCCGTTTGTGATATGACAACCTGGAGCGCGGACTCGGGGGGAGGGGGGTGCATTAGTGATGTCCCCACGACCAGAAAATGGATCCGTGACAAATCCATCCTGGCAGCTTTCATTTCCCATTTCCTCTCCGTGTGACACGGAGCCACTCCACGGAGCCAAACAGAACAGAGGAGACGGGACAGGAGGTCCGCTGCCAGGTATCGATTCTTACCGAAGAGATGAGGAGTCTATTTAATGGAAATAAGCGGTGATGGTGCTGTTGACATGGGCGTCCTCCTGCTGACGCTGGGTCTTCCCGGGCTCCCCGCCACCTAGGCGGGGGCTGAGGCCGCTCTCTGCCCAGGGGTGGAGGAGGCGGAGGCCGGGGGTGAGTGTGGGTTGCCCCAGGCCGTGTTACTGTTCTTAGGATTTGGTGGTTCCTGTCCCTGTCGTTACTCTAATGACTAGAGTGGGTGGGGCGGGGATGCCCTCCCCCAGGTCTCCCCGGGGATGCGGGCATCTGGACGGTTCAGGCTGGCTCCCCGCTACAGAGGAAAGGGCGCAGCTGAGGCAGGAGGAAGGGGCTTCCCCGTTTGGGGGTTTCCAAAATGGCAGGAGGCGTGGATGGGGAGTGGAAGGTGGGAATGTCAGCCAGAGGCACCTTCACAGTTGGCGAGTGTTGGCGCCTCCTGAGACGCCTCCTCCGCGTTTCGGGGCCGGAGGATGGTTGTTCTCCTCGTGCAGCAGCAAAGCGGAGTCTCAGGCCCAACTCCCAGCCGGTGAGGGGACCAGGGGCCTGACCCGTCACTACCTCCACCTGGGGGCTCTTTGGTGAACGGCTACGTGTGGTGTGGTTTGGGGATTAGGGGCCTCCTCTCCCACCCACCCCTGCTTCCTGGATGGATGGAAGGATGGAAGGATGGAAGGATGGTGGATGGTAGATGAATGGATGGAAGGATGGATGGATGGTGGATGGTAGATGAATGGATGGAAGGATGGATGGATGGTGGATGGTAGATGAATGGATGGAAGGATGGATGGATGGTGGATGGTAGATGAATGGATGGAAGGATGGATGGATGGTGGATGGTAGATGAATGGATGGAAGGATGGATGGATGGTGGATGGTAGATGAATGGATGAATGGATGGATGGATGATGGTGGATGGATGGATGGATGGATGGATGGATGG
>NW_005366599.1:1251865-1255189 GCF_000412655.1 Myotis brandtii | reverse complement strand
GATGGGGGGTGGATGGATGGATGGATGGATGGATAGATGGGTGGTGGATGGTGGATGAATGGTGGATGGTGGATGGATGAATGGATGGATGGTTGGATGGATGGTGGATGGTGGATGAATGGTGGATGGTGGATGGATGGATGGATGGATGGATGAATGGATGGTGGATGGATAAATGGATGGATGGTGGATGGATGGTGATGGATGGATGATGGATGGATGAATGGTGATGGATGCATGGTGGATGGATGGTGGATAGATAAATGGATGATGGATGGATGGTAGATGGATAGATGGATGGTAGATGGATGATGGATGGATAGATGGGTCACTGGAGGTGGATAGAGTATTGGATGGATGGATGGTGGACAGATGGATTTGTTAATGGTTTAACAGGCAGCCTAACTTGGTTCCAGGTCACGAGGTTTGGTGTGTGGAGGGCAAAGAGGCCCTTGTCCTGGCCTTGGGTGTGTCTGGGCCCTGGGGGCTGGTGAGGAGCTGGGGCGATGGTCAGTGTGTGCTGAGCTCAGTCTGGAGGGACGGGGTCGGATGGCTGCCCCATGGGTTTTCTGTGAGTTTTCTGTGACTGCTGTACCCAGTTACCACAGATGAGCGGCTTACACAGCACACATGTACTTCTCACAGCTCTGGGGGTCACGAGTCCAACGTGGGTCTCGCTGGCTTATGACCAAGGAGGCGGCGGGGGGACCCCGTTCCTGTGTTCAGGACGGACGTCCCCGCTGCCTCACTGTTGTCAGCTGGTCTCTGTCCCCAGCGTCTGGGAGCCACTCCCATTCCTTGACTCTTGGCCCCTGTGTCTGAGTTGTGTCCAAATTCGTGCTCTGCTGGGATCACCGGGTGCCGTTTGGCGGGGGGAGAGAGTAGAGGAAGCGGCGCTCTGCACCGTTTGGTCGGAAACGGAGGGGCAGTCGGTACTGATACCCCAGCCTCCGGGCCCCGAGACCCTGGGAGCAGCAATTAAACTCAGACCTGCTCTGGAGGCGATTGCAGGCGCCCCGGGCGGCCCGCGAGCCTGAGTGCGCGTCTGCGTCCCCTCCCAGCGCCCGCACACGACAGTGCGGACTCTGCGGTCAGACGGGGAGCCGAGGGGAGCCGTTCCCATGCCTACTCGCCTGCGCCAACGCGGCCTTTGCCCCTGCAGTTGCTCATTTAGCCCGAGTGACGGAGAACGACGGGGCTTTGGCAGGGGCGTGTGAAGGCGCAGCACGTCCTCACTCTCGGGATCCTGGGGGCGACGGCACGTCACGCGGGAGACGCCGACCGCCACAACCCAAACTGAGACTCGTGCATGAAAACCCCATCCTTAGGGCGACCTTCGCTCCTCCTCTCTGAGGGCGGAATCTGTGAGGATCTTCACTCATGCAGACGCGTTGTTGCCAAGGGTGACACTGCAGCATCCTGTCCCGGGAGGGCCGGCCCTGCAGCTGGGCTGGTCCAGAAGCTTGAAAGAGGAGAAGCGGGAAGCGGGTGTTAAAGGTGAGTCACCAAGACAACGACCGGAGGGGACACTAACCTTTGCGTGTCTTCCCGGCTGTTCCCCTGAAATGAACACAAAACAGTGTCAGACGCAACTGTGATCGAACAACAGAACAACACGAGGAAATAAATAAATAAAAGCAATACACAGTGGCTTCCAGGCCTTGTCATTCATTTTTTTTAATCAGATAAGAGGCTCCCCAAATTTACAACAGGCTCCAAGGCAGTCTGTGGTGGTCACTGTCCTTGCCCGTGACCGGGTGCTGGGCACGCGCCTGTACTCCGTTCCCAGTGCCTGTACTCTGTTCCCAGCACCTGTACTCCATTCCCAGCACCTGTACTCCGTTCCCAGCACCTGTACTCCGTTCCCAGCACCTATGTTCTGTTCCCAGTGCCTGTACTCCGTTCCCAGCACCTGTACTCCATTCCCAGCACCTGTATTCTGTTCCCAGCGCCTATACTCCGTTCCCAGCACCTGTACTCCATCCCCAGTGCCTGTATTCTGTTCCCAGCACCTGTACTCCGTTCCCAGCACCTGTACTCCATTCCCAGCACCTGCATTCTGTTCCCAGCACCTGTACTCCGTTCCCAGCACCTGTACTCCGTTCCCAGCACCTGTACTCCGTTCCCAGCACCTGTACTCCGTTCCCAGCACCTGTACTCCGTTCCCAGCACCTGTACTCCGTTCCCAGCACCTGTACTCCGTTCCCAGCACCTGTATTCTGTTCCCAGTGCCTGTATTCTGTTCCCAGCACCTGTACTGTGTTCCCAGCACCTGTACTCTGTTCCCAGCGCCTGTACTCCGTTCCCAGTGCCTGTACTCCGTTCCCAGCACCTATACTCTGTTCCCAGCGCCTGTACTGTTCCCAGCACCTGTACTCCATTCCCAGCACCTGTACTCTGTTCCCAGCGCCTGTACTCTGTTCCCAGTGCCTGTACTGTGTTCCCAGCACCTATACTCCGTTCCCAGCACCTGTTCTCTGTTCCCAGTGCCTGTACTCTGTTCCCAGCGCCTGTACTGTGTTCCCAGCACCTGTACTCCATTCCCAGCACCTGTTCTCCGTTCCCAGCGCCTGTACTCTGTTCCCAGCGCCTGTACTCTGTTCCCAGAACCTGTACTGTGTTCCCAGCGCCTGTACTGTGTTCCCAGTGCCCTTGTGGTCGCGCCTACAGCACAAATCCCCAGGGGCCGCACCTCCTGCGTGCAGACCCACAACTCTCCTACTTGGTGACAGTGGGGTTACAACCCCAACTCCTGCTCGGGCAGAAGGACGCTCACCCCCATTCTGCAGAAAAGTGCGTTCACCCAGTGCGTGGGGGAGAACGCCGGGTTTGGAATGTCTGTGCTGTTTCAGGGACCGTGCCCTGGGCAGCGGCACGCACGGGCTGAGGCTCCCGGTGAGGGGCAGGGTGTGCCTGGGTGGGAAGTCCAGTGTCCGTGGAGGCCGCCTGGCATCACAGCTGCTTCCTACCGGCTGTGGCAGGGCCCTGGCCCGAGTCCCGGTGCCTGGAGCCCGCGGGCTGGACCGTCCTGCCAGCACTGGGCTCTTTGTTATGCCCCGCGTTTTCTCGATTATTCTCCCAATTACACGCCGTCTCGCTGCTGATTCACTGCTAAATTAGCTGCTATTTCTCTCTCCTGCATAAAGGCTCGGAGTAATTTCTCTGTGAGTCACATGTTCTGCGGCTCTGAAGGGAAGCTTAATATGCATCTTACAGCCGAGCCTCAATCGCCCTAAATCACGGGGCAGCCGGTTCGGGCAGCGCAGCCTCCCCGGCTCGGCCCGTCTGTTACCCGAGCGCGCGCTGCAGAGGGGCAAAGGATCA
>NW_005366599.1:1249625-1251818 GCF_000412655.1 Myotis brandtii | reverse complement strand
GTGCGTCTCAGGCATTACAGAGTCATCCCACACCCATGGGAGCTGATTGCCCTTTGCCCTCTATTTGACCTTCAGCGCGTGCCCGCCCCAGTCCACCCGCCTGGCCCCCGGCCTCCGTGGGTATCATCGCCCTCTCCCCCCACAGAGAAGGCGGTGACCTTGGGGCTGGTCGGGGAGATGCCCACGGTGTTCCTCCCGTCGGGGCTCAGCCCGGCCAGGACGCACACGCCCTGATGCAGGCACCCAGATTACGCACCCGGCATGTCACCAAAGGCACCATCTCCAAGAGGCTGGGCTCCCTCGGCCACGTCCACCCCGCAGCTCTGCTTCCGGCAGGTGCAGCTGCCCCTGGGGGACTCCAGACCCACAGGGACTCTCATTCAGACCTGCAGCCCCACCTCCCCTCTCCACCCAGCACCGTCCCAGTCAGGAGTGGATGACGGGGCCGTGGGCACCGGTGTTCTCACGTCCTGGTCACTGAGCTCCGTGCTGACGGGACAGTTCCGGACTCCCGGCCGTCGTCCCTGCAGTGGGCTGAATGCGCCCCCACATTCACAGGTCGGAGCCTGACCCCCATGGGATGGCGGTGGGAGCCGGGTCTGTGGGGCCATAGGTCCTGAGGGTGGAGGCCTCCCGCTGGGACTGTGCCCTCCTTCCTTCCCCGGCGGCACGGGGTCCGCACCAGACACGGGATGGCCCGAGCCTCAGCCTTGGGCGTCCAGCCCCCGACTGTGCGGAGAGAGGTCTGTGTGAGGAGGCCCAGCCCACGGCTCTGCACCCGCCGTGGAATAGCTCCGCCGGCCCAGCCCCGAGGGTCGCAGGCAGGAGGGACTCTGCGCCCGGGCTGGTGACTGAGGGCGTCGGAGGGGGCTGTGGAGAGATGCTAGGACACGTGGGGTGGCCTTTCCTGGGGGGCCCAGCGGGGCACCGGGGGCATCAGGACGCTGGCGGACAGTGGTGGTGGCCGGGCCTGAGTCTCTGTCAGGTTCCCCCGAGGGGACACAATGCCAGGCTCCTTGTCCCGAAATGCCAGACTCCGCGCTGACCGCGGAGGGGTGGTACGCGAGGTCAGTGCCTCGGACCTGGGCTCCCCCGGGGGACCCGCCTGTGTGGGGTGACCCTGTCGCTGAGGCCCGAGTCCCACAGCCAGGGCCTGCGCCCCAGGTCTCTGGGGGCCCCCGTGGTGGCTCAGAGCACCTCCCTCTCCGAAGGGGGAGGAGACCAGAGTCTGTCTCCGCGGGGAAGTCAGCACAAGCCTCCAGAGCGGGAGCAGGAGGCCCCCCCCATTAGCGACGTCAGAAACCAGCTGACGGCCCCGGTCACGGGCGCCTCGAGGTGCAGGAACAGGAACCTACCTACCCGTTTCAGAGGCTGGTCCTCACTGTGCTTTTCAAATGCAACTTTGTGGTCTGGCCGGTGTGGCTCAGTGACTGAGCGTCGACCTAGGAACCAGGAGGTCACGGTTCGATTCCCGGTCAGGGCACAGGCCCGGGTTGTGGGCTCGATGCCCAGTGTGGGGTGTGCAGGAGGCAGCTAATCCATGATTCTCTCTCACCATTTATGTTTCTATCTCTCCCTCTCCCTCCCTCTCTGAAATCAATCAAAATCTATTTAAAAAATGAGTGTGAATAAAATGCAGCCGTGCGCACGTGCTTCAGTCCTCACAGAAACCCGCTTTCGCCCTCACCCCATCAACGGGACCCTGAGTGAGATGGTTAACCAGCCGCGGGTGTGTCCCGGGCGGTGGCTGCCTGGGGGCGGACACATCGGGAGCAGTCGTCCCGTCTCCATCCCGCGTTGGACCCCCTAATACAGTGATGGCGAACCTATGACACGCGTGTCAGAGGTGACACTCGAACTCATTTTTTTGGTCGATTTTCCTTTGTTAAATGGCATTTAAATATATAAAATAAATATCAAAAATATAAGTCTTTGTTTTACTATGGTTGCAAAGATCAAAAAATTTCTATATGTGACACGGCACCAGAGTCAAGTTAGGGGTTTTCAAAATGCTGGCACGCCGAGCTCAAAAGGTTCGCCATCACTGCCCTAATAGAACCTTCCAGTCGACTGTCAGACCTCAGGGATCAGGGACGCAGAGGCAACGCCAGCCCGAGATCCGGGAGCCCTTGGGACTAATCTTGAAAGTAAAGCAAGTTTTAGAAAAAGTTATTACCCTTGAGGCCAAAGCAG
>NW_005366599.1:1245893-1249351 GCF_000412655.1 Myotis brandtii | reverse complement strand
GGCACATGGTGACCCAGCTGCAGCGATTGTCCTAATTGCCATCCTCCCAACCCCATTACAAGTGTCATGAAGGCGATTACAGAAAGCCCCTCGATGCGGCCTGAATGAATGGATTTATTTAAGCCCTAATGAACTGGAGACTCCACGCTGCCGAGCTCGGGGCTGGAGCGGCTAATTGCGGTGCTGGTGGGAGCCGGGGACAGTGACGCCGGGCAGCCCGATGCTGAGCTGGGGACAGCCCATTTATTACCCGGTTCCCAGGAAGCAGTGACCAACGACTCCATCTGCTCCTCACTTCTCTTCCCAAACAGAGGAATTAGGCCTAGGCCTGAGTCCCAAACATCAGGCCCCGCTGGCTGCCCCCTATGGGTGTGTCCCAAATGCACAAAGTCAGAAGGAGAGGCCTGGTGGGGGGAGGTGGAGGGACGCCAGCGGCTTGGGGGGCGGGGTGCCAGGTGCATCCCTCCCCCAGGCGACGAGCTCTCGCCAGCCTGGGTGCCCACAGGGCCACCTCAGGGCTGGTGCTCTACACCTCCAGGAGCCCCTCATTTCCTCAAACATGCTCCCCCCACTTTTAGACCCGGGCCTTTTCCGCATTCCCCAAGGCGCTCACGTCTGCAGGCGCAGGCTCGGCCGTCCTGGGCGGACGTCTGTCCTTCAGCTCCGTGTCCGAGGGGGTTTGGGTCCAAGGTAATCACTCTCCTGCCTCTTTCTTCAGACCCCCTCCCCTAGGACCCCCCTCCGCCTGGGCGTTGCCCTGCTCCCTGCCCAAGCGCAGCATCGATCCCATTTTCAGAGCGCTGAGCTCTCTGCCTGCCTGCTGTCTGCGGGGCTGGGCACACGACGGGCTTTCGGGGCACCCACAGGGGAAATGTGCTGATTGCCAGCGGGGTACATCCCTGAGAGGCAGGGGGGGGGGCTGGATGTCTGGGCCCGGGGCCGTCTCTGCAGTTGATCGTGTCAAGAACTAAGGCAGAAGGCCAAGGGCAAGAGAGCCTTCTTTTTATAGCCGCATAGTGTTCCACTGTGTGCATGTACCTCAGAGGCCTGGAGTGTTCCACTGTGTGTGTGTATGCCAGAGGGGCCTGGAGGGCATTATGCTGAGTGAACTAAACCGGTCAGAGAATGTGTCATGTGATCCCATTCATATGTGGAATGTAATGAACAAAATAGATGATGAACTAAATAGGTCCAGAGGCCTGGAAGCCTGGAGCAGACTGTCACATCTCAGAGGGAAGGCAGAGGCAGGGGGCAGGTGGGTGGGAAGAGATCAACCAAAGACCTTGCATGCATATGTGCATCACCCATGGCCACGGACAATAGGTGGTGAAGGCCGGGGGGGGTGGGTGGGGCGTTGAGGAGGTCAGTGGGGGGAAGAGGGACACCTGTCATGTTTTCAACAATGAAGATGAATTTTTAAAAAGTAAGTAAGGCAGAGACTGAGGTCATCGGCGTCCAAAGGAGTCACAGGGGACGCAGGTGGCGTCCACTTTGTCCCCGCACCGGGAAGGAGCCACGTGGTCTGCCCCCGCCCACAGCTGCCGAGACTGAGACACACGGAGGCTTTGGTGCCTGCAGCCGCCCTCCTGTGACCTTGGTCGGGGCAGCCTCCGTGGCCATGACTGGCGGCTGAGCGTTCTCCGCGTGTCCCATCCGTGGCGGGCAAACGTGTCAGTCTCTAACGACGTCTAACAAGATGGTTGGGGAGTGAGACGCTGAGATGAGGTCACGGTTGGGGGACGGTGTGGGGCCCTCAGTTTTGTACAAACTCATCTGAATGAGCAGGAAGTTTGTTGCCAACTGTTCAATGCGCTTCAGCAAAGCGAGAGGCCGGCCGCCACAGGCCCCGATGCAGTTCCTGCTGCGCTTGTCCCGGAGCAAGGCTGCGGCGGGCGGACCGATGAACGCCCTCGCTCGCTCGCTCGCAGGACTTGGAAATGAGTGTGTCTGCCGGGTCTGGGGAGCGAGCTCCCCGGGAGGCTGAGCCACCCGCACGGTTTCCAAGTGAAAAGCTCTAAATTGAAATCCAGGCCTCCGGGGACTGTGAGCACCAAAGAAACCGCTGGACCCCAAAGGCGCCGTTCCCGCCGTAATGAGAATCTTAAGTGGCGTCTTTAAATCCCCTGAACAGCCTCTCAGGAGCGTGTGTGCAAGTGGCGGTGTCTGAAGTCCTTGCAAAGATGCTGTGACATGAGAGACAGGCACCTCATCCTAATCCCACAGCCCGGGGACCCCCTCCCCAGCCCGGGAGCCCGCGCGGGGGGTTCTCCAGGTCCCCCAGCTGCTGAGCTGAATGCAGAAGGGACAGGCGCACCCTGAGAGGGAGTCATGGCAGTGGAAGGAGGGGCTGCATCTGAGATTTTATAAAGGCTTCAGAGAGGCGCCCTGACCTTGTCTTCCCAATGCATCTTCTTCGCCTGGCCACCAGGGGGAGCTGTCCCAGGTTTACCAGAAGCCCCTCTGACTTCGCCCATGGGAATGGGTCGTTCTAACACTGTCCATGGAGCGTGCACAGGTGCAGGCCCCCTCCGTGTCCCGTGCTGCACATAGAATGGGCGATCCACTGGAGTGGGGGCCGCAGTGAGGGCCGGGAGATGACCTCCTTTCTGTGGTCACTCTGCGGGCATTGAATCAGGACATGGTGAGTCACTGTGTGCCCTGGGCCAGGCAGGTTGTCCGGCCAGTGGGCCCCAATGTCCCGCCTCCGAGTGAAGCCTTGAACTTGGCGGTGTGCGCATCCTCCGACTCTCAATGCGATGACATTTACCGAGGCCCAGGCCCTGGCAGTGACCCGCGTGGGCTCTGAGGACAGTGCTGCATTGTCGATGGGTCTGGCCTGAAGCCAGTGACATGGACTTGCATCCGCGTGTCCTGGCCGTGCTCTCCCCTTGGCAGCATCCAGACAAGAGACGGCAGTGTGTCCAGAGACACGGGTGTGGCTTCCTCCAGCCGCGGAGGGAAGGGTTTCCGTCTGGGCTCGCTGCGGCCCTGCCTCCGGGGCGGCCGCCCCCGCTCTGACCCGCGTGAATCTCAGTTCCGAGCGGATGGCCTGGGGCAGAGGGGGCATGTCCAGGGTACGTCAGAGTGTGGGCACTGGGTCCTCATTGTGTGGGGCCTGGGGCTTGGCTGTTCCTGGGGCTGGTCTCCTTGTGTCCTTAAGGCTCTGAAGATCCTTCAGTGACATTCCGATGGCATTGGTGGCAGAGGGGACTCAAATCAGATTGAGAAAATTAGAATAAGGCTGAGTGGCCTGGCTCAGGGGTTGACCACTGACCTATGAACCAGGAGGTCAGGGTTCCATTCCCGGTCAGGGCACATGCCTGGGGTTGCAGGCTTGATCCCCAGTGTGGGGCGTGCAGGAGGCAGCTGGTCAATGACTCCCTCTCATCATTGATGTTTCTCTCTGTCTCCCCCTCTCCCTTCCTCTCTGAAATCAGTAAAAATATATTTTTAAAAAT
>NW_005366599.1:1239845-1245864 GCF_000412655.1 Myotis brandtii | reverse complement strand
AATAATAAAAATAAAAAAATTAGAATAATAATTAAAGACTTAGATTTGGAATTGAGTGGGGTTAGTCCTTTCTGAGCGGTGACCATGATGAGGGGACATGGAACAGCGGGCCACGCAGGCTCCGTCGCGGGCTCTGGGGCTCTGCTGTGTGGCCTTGGGTGAGTGAGTTACCTCCTCTAGGACTCAGCTTCCAACGGAAATGTGCGGGAAAGCACCGTCATGGCCGTATTGGGGCGCGGCCGGCCTGAAAATGCCCCCCACGGTGTCCATGACAGAACCCTGAGTGCTCCTGCATTGGCTAAGGAGTCTTTGCAGATGTGCTTACATTCAGGATCTTGAGATGAGACCATTCTGGACTCTGAAACCCATGACAAGTGTCCCTGTGACCGACATGCAGAGGGAGACAGACAGACAGAGAAGACAGGGAGTGGGGTGATGTGGCCACAAGCCAAGGACTTTGGGCAGCCACCAGACACTGGACGAAGCAGGAGAAACTCCCCCCCGCCCCCAGGAGCCTACAGAAGGAGTGCAGCCTTGTCCACACCTTGATTTTTCTTTATTTTATTTTACTTTATTTTATTTAGAGAGAGAGATTGGAAAGGGAGGGGAGAAATAGAGAGAGAAAAACATCGATGTGAGAGAAACACATCGATTGGCTGCCTCTTATGTGCCCAACCAGGGCCGGGGACCCCGCCTGCAATGAGGTACTTGCCCCTGACCGGAATCAAACCCAGGACCCTTCAGTCTGAGGGCCAATGCTCTATCCACTGAGCCAAACCAGCCAGGGCCACATCTTGACTTTGGAGCTCTGGCCTCCAGCACTGACAGCGTAAATCGCCCGGTTCGGGGTAATCTGATGGAGGGGCCACAGGAAGCTAACCCTGGCGTGATGGGGAATAAGTAGTGAGTGCATGTGAAGTGCTCCATGTTCACGCACAGCAGAGCGGGGGTGCCGGGTCCATCTGGAGGGAGGGCGGCGTGGCCGTGGGCGCGATGTGGGCTGCTGTTCTGCAGTTCCGTGTCTGCCTGGTGGAAGGGCCTCGCCCCCCATGAGACGTTGCTGTGCGAAGATTTTACTGCTTGTCAGTCATTTAATCCTAGCCATTTCCTCTCGGAAATTATTCACATAAAATAAAGTGGAGGGAACGCACCAGTCCCCTCAGTTTGCGCCATGAATCATTGGTGAATAAGGCAGCGCACGCGAAGGCCTGCGCTCCGCCTGACACGGTGCTAATTTAATCTGCGATTTATCACCCGCGTCCCCACAAGCCCCTCATTAATTCGCCAGGTGCTTGTTGAGTGTTGACCGTGTGCTGGCCATCACGCTAGGCTTTGGGGAAGGGACCTTGCACGCAGCATACAGAACGCCGGGCCCTGCCCTCACAGAGTTAACTGCCGGCGAGAGAGGCAGCGGGAGCATAAAGGAGTGAAATAGTGAAATCCATTCGCTGGTGATGAAGGCAGGAGACATAAAGGCCAGAGTGGCCTCAGGAGAGCCTGCCTGCTGACCCAGGTGCTGACGGTGAGCCAGCAAGGCCTGTGGGTCCCAGGGAAGAAGGTTCCAGAATGTGGAAGCCCTAGGGGGAGGTGTGGAGGGTGCAAAGGTCAGTGTGCGTCCCAGACCAGTTTGGCTCAGTGGATAGAGCGTCGGCCTGCGGACTGAAGGGTCCCGGGTTCGATTCCGGTCAAGGGCATGTACCTTGGTTGCGGGCACATCCCCAGTAGGGGGTGTGCAGGAGGCAGCTGATCGATGTTTCTCTCTCATCGATGTTTCTAACTCTCTATCCCTCTCCCTTCCTCTCTGTAAAAAATCAATAAAATATATTTTTTTAAACAAGTCAGTGTGCACGGAGGTCGGATGGGGGTGAGGTACAAAGGAAGTGGGTGGAGCCCCAGGGGTCCTTGTGAGCCCTTGGGTTTAGATTCTAAGCTTCTTGGGAACCAGCTGCAGGGATTGGGCAGAAGGGAGATCCCATCCAGCTGTGTTGATGACATGGGTGCTGTGCTGAACGTGTGTGCTGTGCGGATGACATGGGTGCCGTGCTGAACCTGTGTGCTGTGCTGAACGTGTGTGCTTTTAGATTCTAAGCTTCTTGGGAACCAGCTGCAGGGATTGGGCAGAAGGGAGATCCCATCCAGCTGTGCGGATGACATGGGTGCTGTGCTGAACGTGTGTGCTGTGCGGATGACATGGGTGCTGTATTGAATGTATTTGCTGTGTTGAATGTGTGTGTTGTGTGTGCTGTGTTGAACATGTGCCATGTTGAATGTGTGTACCATGTTGAACGTGTGTGGCATGTTGAGTGTTTATGCCATGTTGGTGGCATGTCTTCAGTGTTGAATGTGTGTGCTGTGTTGAATGTGTGTGCTGTGTTGAATGTGTGTGCTGTGTTGAATGTGTGTGCTGTGTTGAATGTGTGTGCTGTGTTGAATGTGTGTGCTGTGTTGAATGTGTGTGCTGTGTTGAATGTGTGTGCTGTGTTGAATGTGTGTGCTGTGTTGAATGTGTGTGCTGTGTTGAATGTGTGCTGTGTTGTTGAATGTGTGTGCTGTGTTGTTGAATGTGTGTGCTGTGTTTGTGTGTGCTGTGTTGTTGAATGTGTGTGCTGTGCTGAATGTGTGTGCCATGTCAATGACATGTCTTCAGTGTTGAACGTGTGCTGTGCTGAATGTGTGTGCCATGTCAATGACATGTCTTCAGTGTTGAACGTGTGCTGTGCTGAATGTGTGTGCCATGTCAATGACATGTCTTCAGTGTTGAACGTGTGCTGTGCTGAATGTGTGTGCCATGTCAATGACATGTCTTCAGTGTTGAACGTGTGCTGTGCTGAATGTGTGTGCCATGTCAATGACATGTCTTCAGTGTTGAACGTGTGCTGTGTGGAGACCACATGGAGGGAAGCAGGGCAGGGCAGGACCTGACAGGGAGCCTGTGGGTGCCGCACACCTGCTGGCTCACCCCCAGGGACAAATGTGGCCGCGAGTGAGACCAGAGGCCGGGAGCCGCACCGATGGCCACAGCTACCAGGACACCCCAGGCTTCTTCTCAGCAAACCTGAGAGTCGTTCACATTGTCTCAGGTTGGGTTGAGGAACAAAACAAGTCATGCTGACCCGCGTGCCTGCGTGGGGCGCGCCTCCTGCCTCACCCGCTGTCCACACCCACATTTCCCCATGGTTGCCGTGACGTCGCCTGTACCAGCCTGTCCCTTCCCCGGGGGACACAACAGAAGGTGCTGAGCTCCCGGTTCTTTGTCATTCATGTCTCACGTGTTCAAAGCAATGGCTGGCTCGCGGCTTCTTACTTCCAACTCTGACAGACTTTCTCTCTCTCTCTCTCTCTCTCTCTCTCTCTCTCTCTCTCTCTCTCTCTCATGTGCGCACCCCGGATTGTTCTGATTATTCGATTGCTGTTTGGTGGGTGTCATCGGCAGGAAGGTCCCTGTTACTCTCTCCATTGATGAAACTCAAGTTCACCCCTTACATCGCCGACTCCGAGAGAAAAAGGCAAGACCCCCCCCCCCTTCCGTTGCCTTTGCTCCTCTCCCAGTTCCATTCTGCACACGACATGTTTATTCCTGACATTCTTGTTTGGGGGAGAATCATTGGCTTGGCTTTTATTGTAAACCATCAGATGTTTTATAGGCCTTCTAATGGCGTGTTTGGTGTGAAATTAATTATCAAAGACTCGAGGAGAGTTTTAAATTAGATTCTCCCTGTTCTTCAAGGCAAACAACTGGTTCTGTTGTTGTCACTAATAGGAGGTTCTCATTGCTGCCTTTTTTCCCCTCGACAACAAAATGATAAAACAAATCTTCAACTTATTTTAATGTGCTAATTGGGGGTTATTACAGCTCATTTTATTTACATTAAAATAAAAAGCAGCGATTCATTTTCCTTGCGCAGAGAACGTAGAGAGAGTTTAATTGCCTCCTATGCCAACACGTGTTTGCAAAGAGAAATGATATGGAAAACGAAGGGCCCAGGAACAAAGATGCGGGCAATGGGCTACGCGGAATCATGGTTTTCAAAGCAGATTCTTGCTGCCTGGACGCGCTCCCTTCCGGATGGTGGCTTTGCGCACGGTGTCAGCATCCGCATAGTTTGCGAGAGATAAATGCGGGGGAGGGGGGTCACCCAGCGAGAGAGGCAAGCACAGGAGTGTTTATGTCGCCGTCCCCAACGCTCCAAGGTGACTGTGGTACCAAGGATGCAGCCCAGGCGAGATTTACTTATTCATTTATTTAAATATTTTTATTGCTTTCAGGGAGGAAGGGAGAGGGAGAGAGAGAGAAACATCAATGATGAGAGAGAATCATCAACTGGCTGCCTCCTGCATGCCCCCCACTGGGGATCGAGCCCACAACCCGGGCATATGTCCTGACCGGGAATCAAACCGTGACCTCCTGGTTCATAGGTCGACGCTCAACCACTGAGCCACGCCACTGGGCCTGGCTTCCCTCTTTATTGGAGCAAAGACTATTCTAGCAACAAACAGGCTTGGGCCTCAGATCCTGTCCCCACTGCCGCCCCAGAAGCCTGGGCTCCCCAGGGGGAGGGCGGGGTCCCCTGGACACGCTCATTCCCAGAGGACTCTGCCTGCTTCTCAGGTGGGCGAGGAGCCCCGAGGGTGTCCCTCCAGGGCTGGGATCGACGTGGCACAGGTCCCGAGCCACCTGGTGGTTGGGTCTGTGGCCGAGCCCAGCCCCCCACGAGTCCTTGGTTCTAGGGCAGCCAGGTTCGTCCGCCTCCCAGACGTGGGGGTAACACGGACCTGCTGGAAGGGACCTTGGACAGCGACCGCACAGCCTCCAGGTTGCTGTCTCTCATTCTCCCTCCTCCTCGGGGAGGCTGGGGAGCAGTGCACGCTGCCAGGACCCTGCCTGCCCCTTCCTGGGGCTGTGTGTGTGTGTGTGTGTGTGTGTGTGTATGTGTGTGTGTCTGTGTGTGCATCTCTGTGTGTGTGTCTGTGTGTGTCTGTGTGTACATCTGTGTGTGTGCATGTCTGTATATGTGCATCTCTGTGTGTGTCTGTGTGTCTCTGTGTGTACATCTGTGTGTGTGCATGTCTGTATATGTGCATCTCTGTGAGTGTGTCCGTGTGTGTCTGTGTGTACATCTGTGTGTGTGTGCATGTCTGTGTGTGTGCGCGCGCACCAGCTCATCTCCCAGCCCCCGACACAAGGCCCGCAGTGTACAGATCCAGGGCTCCAGAGGGGGGACGGCAGGTGTGGGAGCAGGAAACAAGCAGGGGGTTGAATAGGGCATGAACCATTGACCCACTGACCATAAAAGCAGCTAATTCGACCCTGAGCAAACAGAGGGGTGGGGGGGCCGTGCGGGCACAGGGGAGGTGTCTGTCAGCTGCGAGGCTGTTTCATCCGTGACCCCGAGGCCGTCCTCAATCCTGTGTGTGCTGCTCGAGGGACAAGCGGGTGTGGGACTCAGACCTTGAGTTTAGGGTTTCTTCTGCCCCAGTCGGGGGGTAACTCATGTGCCATCTCTCCCGCTGGCTGGTCACCCCTGGTTGCCTCTGGCCCCACCCCACCTCATATACACTTCCAGTTCCTGGACCCCCCACAGAGCCAGGCCTTCACCCCAGGTCCTTGCTGCCCTGACGTGCCAGGTCTGTGGCTCCGAACACCCCAGTAACAGGCCCTTCCGGAATACCACCCTGCCCCCACCAAACACCGACACCCAGCAGGCCGCCCAATTCCCACGGCTCTGCGAATGCAAAGGCCTGGTGCTCGCAGTCCTCCTGCGGGTCCGCCTCACATCCATGCAACCCCCAGGCCCCCCAGGGAGAGGAAGAGGCTCCCGACCTCCTGCCTTCCTCCTCTTCCTGCGGCACCCGGGCCCCACCCGCCTCCTCACAGGTTCCACGCTACCTGTGGTCAGTCATCGCTGTGTCCCCCTTCAACCCGAGCGCTCAACAGGCAGCTACAAAGACGTGTGCCCGAGGCCCACGCTCTTGACAAACAGAAGGTTCTGTGTGCAGGGAACGTTACTGAGGACACTGC
>NW_005366599.1:1239167-1239465 GCF_000412655.1 Myotis brandtii | reverse complement strand
GCACAGAGCCCTCATGGCCTCCCGCACACGGCGGCTCTGGCCCCAGGAGGCAGCCGGGAAGGGCCATGTGCTCAGTCCCGGGCACCAGAGACGGCGCCTTCAGCAGGCACAGCTGTGCCTCTCACCAGATGCCAAATTGCCACACTGCTGCTCTGCCCTCATCCCGGCACCTCAGGCTATAATTAAGCCTTGAACGTGGCCATAAATCACAGCTTTGGAAATTACACGGGAACTTTCCTCCCCTCCCAGCGGCTCCCTGGCTGCCCGGGTGTCTGTCTCTTCCCTCCCCCTGCCTCCC
>NW_005366599.1:1238754-1239093 GCF_000412655.1 Myotis brandtii | reverse complement strand
CACAGCGCCTGGGCCTGCAGCTCGCGGGCCGGGAAACACACTAACCTGGGACCAGCCGGGCGTTCTCACCCTGTGAAGACGGCACCGGACCAGGTGATTTCGCGCAGAGGTCACCGGCCTCCTCCCCGGTGGCGGGCACTTCGGCTGTAAGGTGCGCGCTGGGCCTAGAAAGGCATTCAAGACGCCATCTCGGCTCATCATCCTGCCCTGAGCACCGGCCTCTGTGAGGATGAGCAGTGACAGCAACAAAGGAAGGAGGGGGGGCGATTCCTGAAGCCGCCAGTGCGGGATCGGGGAGCCGGCGGAGCAGCCGCCAGGGCCGGCCTGCGCTTCCAGGAT
>NW_005366599.1:1235134-1238694 GCF_000412655.1 Myotis brandtii | reverse complement strand
CCATCCCTCCGGCCCCCCAGGGCTAATGTCACCTCGGCAGCACCAGGCAGGGAGCAAGTGAGCTCGCTGCCCAATGAGCTGCGCTCCGCTCCCTCTGGAGAGAGCGCCAGCCGAGCAGCACGGCAAAGGGGAACAGAACATTCCAGATCAACCCCGAGATGGTCCTTCTGCAAGAGGCTGGAAGGACGCCACTTGTCTCCCTCTTCCCTGCGAGCCTCACCTTCGCCCTAAAGGTTAGCGAGAGCCCCGGGCAGCAAGTCAGGTGGCCGGGCCTGTGGGGGAATCTGTATTCACGTCAGACGCCCAGGTTGAGCCCTGGCCTCCCGCTCTGTGTGCGTGACTCGGGCAGTTGCCTCAGCTCCGTGGGCCTCGGCTTCCTCATCTGTAAGTGGCCGGGTAACAGCATCTCCCTGGGAAAGTGTGTGCGTGGCTGAGGGTGAAGGACATGCCGTGTGAAGCATTAGGACCTCGGCCTTTATCATTCTGGAACTGCCCTAAGGCCTAAGACCAGTGTGGGGTTGGGCGCTCACGGGCATCCCGGCGCCGGGCTCCGTCCCTCCTGCCCCTCCAGGGAACCATGCCTCTGGTCGAGTGGGCAAGGTCCCCTGAACCAGCAGAGTGACCATGGAGAGAAGACGGGACGCGCATATGCCGTCGATTCAGGAAACACATATTACAGAAACCTGGACACAGATCAAGGAGAGCTTCCCGGAGGAGGCGGTCCTGTGTACGGTGCGCTACACGATGAATTACTTATTCATACTGAGGATTTAAGAGCAACAAATGTCCGGGAGCCCCTGCTGTCGGCCTGGTCCTGGTTGCCAGATGAAGACAGGATACCCAGTTAAATTTAATGTCAGGTACAGAACACAGGATGTTTGGTATGAGGATCCCCCAAATCTCGCAAGGGAGAGCCTTAGATAAATCATTTGTTGTTTATCCCAGGTCCCAACTCAGCTGGCAGCGGAATATGTGTTTGCTGAACCTGGCAGCTCACCGCCCTACTGGCGGGCGTCGGTAGTGCGCCCTCGCCTTGGCCCTTCCCCCGCACCTGCCTCTCCCTCTCCTGGGGTCACAGGAAGCCACTCCCACTCAGCCTTTCTCTCAGGCCCACACTCTGCCTGCGTCTCCAGAGGAAGGGATACTTTCTTTAAAAAGTGGACGTCTCCCAACATGAAGAAACGCTGCACAGACCTGGCTCGCCATCTAAGTGGAGGGCGCGCTCCCCACCCCCACCCGAGCCCCTTGATCTCCTTCTGAATCCCTTTTCCGCCCTTTGAAGTCCCGGGGACATTTCCTAAGACGACTCGCCCTGAAGCATAAGCCTTCAAAAGGGCATCGGACCCGCTTAAGCCGCCTGCGCCCTGATGCGCACAAATGCTGATGAAGTCCTCAGCTCCGCGAACCTTCAGGAAGCACCTCCCCCCCCCACTCGCACACACACACTCCCCACCCCCAGCTTGGCGAGTTTCAGCTTCAAGAACCTTCCTCGCTGGTGATGGGCGAGTGAGCTCTTACAAAATGAGCCAATTACTCAAAGGCTTCATGGAGGGAGACAGGTCCCTGCACGGATGCTGTCCTGGGAGCCTGGCCAGACACCCGGCATCTGCCTGCAGAGAGGAGCCCGCACAGCTCCGTGAGGTGGGGGCACAGCGGGCTTGCCCCGGAGGACCAGGCGACCCGGCGGAGATGAGACCAGTCTTCCTTACGGCAGGATGGCCGAGGATGCTCAGGCTGCGCTGCGTGTGCATGCACATGTGTGTGCGTGCGTGTGCGCATGTGTGCCCATGTGCATGCACTGTGTGTGTGTGCGCACTGTGCATGTGTGTGTGCCCATGTGCATGCACTGTGTGTGTGTGCGCACTGTGCATGTGTGTGTGCACTGTGTGTGCGTGTGTGTGTGCGTGTGTGTGTGCACACGTGCGTGTGCTTCCGGTTGATGTCACTGTTCGTGTTGCACGCCTCACACACAGGAAGCTAAGGCTGCTCTGACTCACGCTCTCCATCTCCGGGGACAGCGTTCAGTCTGGAAGATTCCAGACGTTCCCACCTGCCCAGGTGCCAGGCGGGGCTCACGACGCTGTTTCAGTTGAACTGGGAGTCACTTTGAAGGGCAGCGTGACATAGGCTCATCTCGCCCACCCGTGTAACACGGCTGGCTCATGTCCGATCCCAAAGCCTCTGAGCATCACCTGTGAGCCCGGGAAATGGGGGGGGGCATCAGAGTCACCTGGTGGCCTTGAGGATGGACCCGCCCCGTGCCCCCACACCTGGGTCAGGTCCCTGCGCGGCCCCTGACTCTGTGCAGACCACCCCCTCGGCCAACCATGCACACTGAGCAGTTAGCTGGTTGCTGGTTAAGGGGGGCGACGCTGCTGTCCCGTCTTCCTCTCTCCCTTCCCCTCATGGCACTGCCCTGTGTCCTGTGCCCTCACGCCCTGCCGGTCCCCCACTTCCGGCCTCTGCAGGGAAAGGCGGGGGATTCTCTCAGGCGCTTGGTCCCCCACCGGCCTATCCTCAGAGGCATCCCGGCAGCTGCACTTCCTCAGGCCCAGCAAGGGGCCACCCCACCTCCCGGGCAGGTCCCGTCTCTGCTCTCTGCCTGCAGCTGCCTGTGTCACCTACTCCACGCACCACGCCAGGTGAGGGGGGCGGCTCTCAGCCCCGCGAGCGGCCGGAGCCCGAGCATCCCAGCGGCTGGTGCTGTCTGTCTCTGCCCGGCTCTGGCCACCGCCGAGCTGAGCCCGGTGTCCTCTCACCAGCACACTGAGCCACCTGGTGCTCTGATGGTGCCATGAGCTCCCGGTGCCGGCGCCAGGACTCTTTCTAATTCCGGCAGGAAGGGCCTCTCGGTCTGTCACAGTCTCACTTAAAGTGTGTGCCGCCTCTGCATTTGGGGGCTGTGTGGGCGTGGTCCCCGTGCCAGCCCCCAGGGTTACTCGCCGGCCTGGCGCCCCCTGCTGGTGGGGGTTGTGGCTTCGCGGGACAGAGGCGCTGCTCCCAGGCGTTGGCACGTTTGCACAGCAAAGGCCTGCGCATCTCTGAGAAGACGCTCAGGCCTCTCGTGCAACAGAAGCACAGACTCTTTTCTGAGAGCATAGTAGGTCCCCTGGTCCAGGCCTCGGGCGCCCTCCTCCGCACAAGCGGGCGGGGAGTCAGATTTGACAAACTGGTGCACCCCGGGCCCAGGCTCTCCCCACGCCCCGGAAAGGGAAGATCCGTGACGGCGGCTGGTCCTGAGGCTTACGTTAGGCCGAGTTCTGTGCGTTCAGGACTCACGGGTCCGAGGTGCGGGAGAGCGTGCTTGTGGGCGTGGTCACTGCCCGGGCGTGGTCCCCGCGGCGCCCAGGAGCCCAGGATGCGCATGTACACGGTGGGGCTGAGTCGGCTGTCCTCCAACAAGACCTTTTCCCGTGCAAAGTGCTTTGTGTTTGTTTTGAAATGCAGTTGACATGCAGTATTCTATTCTATCAGCTTCAGGAGCCCAACAGAGTGACTAGACCAGCCGTGGGCAAACTACAGCCCACGGGCCGGATCCGGCCCGTTTGAAATGAATAAAA
>NW_005366599.1:1234356-1234953 GCF_000412655.1 Myotis brandtii | reverse complement strand
GCCCCCCCCCCCCCCCAGTCCAGTGCTCTGGCCGCCCGCCTCGCCGTGGCCACTGCAGCATCGCTGACTGTCTTCCCGGGGCCGTTTGGTAACAGCCGGTGAGCACTCAGTCCCCTCCCTTTTCCACCAGCCCCCCAGCCCCCCCACCTGGCGACCACCAAGTTGTTCTGTGTCTCTGAGTTTCTGTTTTAATAGGACTTTTCGAAGGAAGTTTTGATCCTTTTTAAGAGAAACACAGGGCTTTCTCCTGCACCCACTGCCGCCCGCGGGACGAAGCCTTCTGACCGAGTTTCTGACCTCGTGGCGGAGTCCCGGACGGAGAGCGGGCTCCTCGGGAGCAGGCGGAGGCTGGCCACTTCTCAGGACCGATCCAGGCTCTCACTTCTGACCTGTGAGTTCTGTGGTTGCGTGGGCCCCCCCGATGGATGTTGCAGAGCCCGGAAAGCCGTCTTCCTCGGGCACAGGACACACGTCGCCGCCGTGTGCTGGGCTATGGGTCAGCAGTGCCTCTGCGGCCATCGCCCGGTCACCTGGCCTGTCCGCCTCTCTCCTGACCCGACCAAGTGTTAGCAAGACCGGCGGCCGCGCGGGGAGACA
>NW_005366599.1:1212524-1214805 GCF_000412655.1 Myotis brandtii | reverse complement strand
CGGCGGCGGGGCCCACGCGGGTCAGGGCGGGAAGCAGAGGGCTGGTGCCGCCTCCCAGGTGGGTCCTCCTGTAACTGAGATGGTCTGGGAAGTGGTTCCTTCGACGGTGATGTCGGTGCCCACGCCAGGTCGACCTCGGGTTTCTTTGGTCTGAAGGTCAAGAGCTACGTCTGGTTGCAGGAGGTGCTTCGTGAGTGGCGGGCGGATGCGGGGAGAGGCCCCTCGGGCTCACAGCGTCCCCAGCCTCAGGGCCTTGGCACGGCTGCCCCGTGAGGACGCGTGTCAGTGCGGGTCCCACAGAGAGTCCCGGGAATTCCAGGGTGTCCCCTCCCCCTCGGACCCCCGCTCACACCGGCCTCAGCGGGCTCCCCAGCTCCTCGTACACAGCCCTGCGCCCGGCGTCCGGCACCTGCGAGCCTGAGTCTGTCCGTTCTCCATGGAGCTGAGCGGGAATGTGTTTACGCGTTTGCTTGTTGTCTGCTTCCCCGCAGGCCCTGGCCTCTCACGGCTCAGCCTCCAGGGCACAGCGCACGCCTAGCGAGTACACATGGAATGAATGAATGAATGAATGAATGAGCGAGTGAACAGGTGGGTCCTGACACCCTCACACTGGCCTCTCACTCCTCAGCCTCCAGGGCTCAGTGCGTGCCACTTGCAGGGCAGCAGGACAGAGGGAGGGAACTCCGCCCGCGCGGCCTGGGACAAACGAGAGGGGAAGCTCGGAGTGGGCGCCTCCCGCCTCCCTGGACTCAGGACGCGCTGGCTCTGAGCGGCAGAGGCGGTGGGTGGCCCTGCTCCCCACCCAGAGGGCGGCTGGGGCCCACCCACGGCTCCTCCTCTCTCCTCAGCCTGGCCTGCGTCCCCGGGAATTGCATTAAACAGCTTTATTCGGGCAAATTGCCTTCCATTTCCAGCTCCCCGGGAGCTGGCAGGAGTCCACGGGCTCCGGGGTCCCGGCGGCTTCCCAGCGTCCTCTGTGCTGTGTCAACACCGGGATGCGAGGCAGCAGGCTCAGTGCGCTGGGACCCCGCCGCTCCCTGGGTCAGAGGGGGACTTGCTCACAGTAGGACCGCTGCTCACAGGTGTGATCACACCCATCACCTCCCTGGCCCCGCTGGGCAGCCGGCTGTTTGGAGAGTGAGAATTCTGCTCCCAGGACGGCTGCTGTGCCCAGTCCCGCCCTCCTCGCCCTCTGAGAGCCAAGGCCCTGCAACCTCTCCTTCTCACTGAGCCTAAACCACCCGGAGCAGCAGGCTCCCGGCAAGACCGTGAGCGGCGGGCCAGGCTCAGCTGACTCGGGCGCAGTCTCCCAGCAGGAGAGATGCCTCCTGGTCCAAGCCATGGTCACCCCACTCGGCTAGGGGTCCTGCTGGCTGCCCGCGGGGCCTGTGCGGATCCGTGGCTCTTTCTGTCTCTTTTCATTGTCTATTTTTATGGATTTGAGAGAGAGGATGAGAGACACGTGAATTTGTTGTTCCACTGATCTATGCATCATTGGTTGATCCTTGTATGCGCCCTGACCGGGGATGGAACCCACAACCTGGGCGCATGGGACGATGCTCTACCCACTGAGCTACTCGGCCAGGGCCCTTGCTCTCTTCCTTCCTTCCTTCCTTCCTTCCTTCCTTCCTTCCTTCCTTCTCTTTTCTTCTCTCTCCCCCCCGCCCATCTTTCTTCTCTCTCTTCTCCCTCTTCCTTCTCTCCTCTCTCTCTCTCTTCTCTGTGGGTAAGAGACTCTGAATTGCTGCTTAGGCCGTTTTCCCCGGCGTCTCTTGTCCATCGCCGTCAAGTCCGTATCCAAATGCGCCTATAAAGACATCAGAGACACCTTAATACCTTTCTTTCCTCCATTTTTGAAAGTTGTGAGGCTCTGGCGAGCACTTATAAAATAGCCTGTCACTTTCCAACGCTCACGATGATTTGGAGCAGAAAATGGTTCCCCGATTTTTCTCGGGAGCTGGTCAATAAACCTGGCAGGTGCCTGAGTTATAGCACAAACATGGGCTCTGCAGGGTCCAGCCCTCTCAGCGTGGGGCTGGGAGGAGCCGCGTGTCTCCCCGAAGCCCTGGGCTCACGGAATTCCTCTCCGGGCCCCGGTCGTGTGCCAGCCTCACTCCTGTGATCACAGGCAGCCACGAGGCTGTAAGAGAAGTGGGTGGCGTGTGTTTTGTGAGAGCAGACAGTGAGGGGAGCATGTGAGTGGAGGGGCAGTCGCTCCCCAAAGAGGCCAGTGGGTGAGCAGAACCGATGGAGACAATTGAAGATGTGGGGGTGGGGGTGG
>NW_005366599.1:1212031-1212397 GCF_000412655.1 Myotis brandtii | reverse complement strand
GGTGGCCGGCTGTGTATAAGGTTATTGCAAACACACTGTTGTTCTGATAAAGGTTTCAGCAGGGAGGGCTCAGGGGTGCCGCGCAGCTTGGGGGGATGGATCAAACTCAAGAACCCCTGGAAACCGCCATCCTGATAAACACCGCAGTGCGCCCCCTGGGGGTCAAAATGGTGCAAACGCTCTACTTTTTTCTCCTTTTTAAAAATTGATTTCAGAGAGAGGAAGGGAGAGGGAGAGAGAGACAGAAACATCACTGATGAGAGAGAATCATGGACCGGCTGCCTCCTGCACGCCCCACACTGGGGATCGAGCCCGCAACCAGGGCAGGTGCCGCGACTAGGAATCGAACTGTGACCTCCTGGTTCA
>NW_005366599.1:1211078-1211974 GCF_000412655.1 Myotis brandtii | reverse complement strand
CTCACCCTCGCCGTGGTCTGACCCGGACGCCGCCCAGGCAGCCCTGGTGTGGCTCGGGGTTGAGGCTGGCTTGGGCCCCCGGAGAAGATGCTCACGGTTGCGGCTCAGCATTTAGAGTTGCTGCCACCACCAGGCGAAGGCAGGGAAGACAACAGCCCCTGAGATCTCATAGACAATGGAGTTCAGCGGAGAGTAGAGCACAACAGTCTCAGAGAGGAATGTTCTGGAAACTTCTGCACGCGTCCACTGGGAGAAGCAGGTGGAAGTATTTGGGGCAGCGTTCTTGGTTCTGGGGACAAGTAGAAAGGCCCGGATGACCGTCCCCGGGAGAGCGGGCGGTCCGTGCGTGGGGCTCGCGCCGTGGAATGCCACGCAGCCCGGACACCGGAGGATGACCAGGAGCCAGGGCCCCCGGATTGGAGCGCCATGGTGTGCGCTCTCGATTCTGCTAACATTTTTTGTTTTTGTTTTTTTTGTTTTTTTCAGTCCTCACCCGAGGCCATCTTTCCATTGATTTTTAGGGAGAGTGGGAGAGAGAGGGAAAGACAGAGAAATATATCAATGTGAGAGACACATCGATTGGTTGCCTCCTGCATGGGGAGGAACCTGCAACCGTGCCCTTGACTGGAATAGATCCCGGGATCCTTTGGTCCACAGGCCGAGCTCTATCCACTGAGCCACACCAGCCAGGGCTGCTAACGTTTTATAAATGGCTTGGATATCTTTTGGAGGCTGATATAAAGGAAGGGAAGATGAGGACATAGAGCGGCTAATGGACATGGTCCGCGTGTGTGCAGTCTGAGCCACAGTCTGGACTCTGTGCCCGGGCTGGGAAACCACACCCCCGTGTGTGAGGGCGCCCAGCACGCGCGTGGACGGAGCGCCCGCCTGACTGC
>NW_005366599.1:1205572-1210943 GCF_000412655.1 Myotis brandtii | reverse complement strand
CGCCCGCGGCCTCGGCGTGAGGGTGCGCTCCGGGCTCCGTTGTAATTTAAGGCAATAACTGATGGTTTCTCCTGAGCCCAGGCCCCTCTCGAACTGCAGGAGGGGGGTTGCTATAAATATTATTTGATAAACGATGTCAACTTTTAATAAAAACAGATGTCACAAACTTTTAAGTGCTTTCATTCCTGGGTCCCCGGGATTTGTTCCAATCTCATAATATTGTCAACTCCGGAATGAAATTACTTTGTGTGAGATAAAGTGAGGTGCTGGGAGCGCACAGAACGGCCCTGATTGCTCGGGGACTGGCTGCGGGGCGCGTCTGGCCCACGAAACCTCCGCAGAGCGCTCGCCTCGACCAGGCCGACGAGGGCCTTTATTTTGCAATACTAGGGAGGGTTTTCTGGGCAGACTCTTCCCAATTATTTATTCACGACACATCGTTAAAAGTTTGCTTTTACTGGTCCTAATCCAGACCCTACTGCCCTCCCCCCCGCCCCCCACACACACACACACACACACACACACACACACACACGCTTCTTTTTTAAAAAATTGTTTTAAAATTGGTTTCAGAGAGGACGGGAAAGGAAGAGAGAGATAGAAACATCAATGATGAGAGAGAATCATGGATCGGCTGCCTCCTGCATGCCCCCCGCTGGGGATCGAGCCCACAACCCAGGCCTGTGCCCTGACCAGGAATCGAACCGTGACCTCCTGGTTCATAGGTCAACGCTCAACCACTGAGCCACGCCGTCCGGGCCACACAGTTTGGAAATCTCTGCCTCCTTCAGACCAGCTGAGACCGTTATCCATGAGTCTGAAGAGGGACGCATTCTGTGTGGCTAGGCCCCCAGGGGTCTGTGCAAGCAGGTGGCGTGGATTTGAATGGGGACTGAAGCTCATCCTGCCTGCGCGGCCCCTGGGCAGCCATGTTGCGTGTCCGAGCCTCAGGATCTCACTCGTCAGAAGCCGGATCATGACGGTGCCTCGCCCTGAGTTGATGGAAATGTCGGACGCGTCCTAAGGGGCCCAGGGGGTGCCTGCCCAAGGCTGCTGCCCGCATCCCGGGCCCGGGAGCAGGTGCTGGGACCTGGAGACTTGCTGAGTGACGGATGGCCGTCACTCTGACCCTCAGGTCCAGCCACAGGGGGACCTCGCCACCGCCCAGTCGCGCCCCTCACCCCAAGCATCCCCGCCCCTCGCCTCCGTCCCTGCTTTGTGCACAGGGGACACATTCTCTCCGTTCTCCTTCTGCTCAAGAGGAGGCCGTGCCCGCCTCCCGGCACCTGCCTGGGCCTCGCCTTCTCCTGGCAGAAGCCCTTCCTCTTCTGCGGCTGCATCTTTATAATCAAACGAAACAGCTTTCCTGTGGGGTCTCCGCATATTTCATTTTACAGAATTGTTTAAAGTGCCCGGTTTCTGCATCATGGCCATGCTGCCTGCCGTCGTTGCTGCTATGAATATGCGCACACATGGGCATGCGTATCGCTGCATAAACGGGGCATCTTTCAGGTGGTTTTTATCTAACGCCTTTTACCATAAACGTTTCCTCCACACCAACCCTTCCCCAGGTCACTTGGAGTGGGTGCACCCACACCTGTCTGTGCTCCCCTGACCACCCGACCACGCCTGTCCGCACTCCCCCGACCACACCTGTCCGCGCTCCCCCGACCACGCCTGTCTGTGCTCCCCTGACCACCCGACCACGCCTGTCCGCGCTCCCCCGACCACGCCTGTCTGTGCTCCCCCAACCACGCCTGTCCCTTCTCCCCGACCACACCTGTCCGTGCTCCCCCAACCACACCTGTCCCTTCTCCCCGACCACACCTGTCTGTGCTCCCCCAACCACGCCTGTCCCTTCTCCCTGACCACACCTGTCCCTGCTCCCCCGACCACGCCTGTCCCTTCTCCCCAACCACACCTGTCCGTGTTCCCCCGACCACGCCTGTCCCTTCTCCCTGACCACACCTGTCCCTGCTCCCCCGACCACACCTGTCCCTGCTCCCCCGACCACGCCTGTCCGTGCTCCCCCGACCACACCTTTGCTCCCGTGGGCGCTGAGACACACCATGCACCACAGCTCACTCTTAAACGCTGCCTTCGGCCCAGTCCAGGCCTGTCCCGTGCAGCCCCCACACTCTGAGGGGCCGCCCTCATTATTGTCCCCACTGCTCCCTGTGAAGAGTCAGAGGCTCTGGGAGGTTAAGGAATGTGACCGAGTTCACAGTCAGGCTCAGACCCCAGCAGGCAGTCGGAGGAGTTTCACCGCCGTTTTTTGCAAACTGAGCTCATGTCGCACACACTTCCCTGAATCCTGCTCTCTACAAGTTACATGTTATAAAAGCCATCGGACTCAGCCCAGCCCGCGAAAGGCTGCCTGCTGCTCCAACTGGTGCTGCCGCAGCGGAGTCTGCTCACGCCCTGTTACTGGGTCTTCCCTTCGAGGTCTTTGTCCCTGTAAACAGCGCTGCTGATATTTTTTTAAAAAAAAATAATAAATCGGGTACGTTTCCCCAGGAAATGCTGCTTGTATTTCTATGGGACAATTACTTTAAAAAATATAGATGATACCAGAACTGACCCCAGAAGAAATAGAAAACTCGAATTGGTCGATGGACAAAGAGAAGATGAGAATCATTTGCAATGGAACCGAGATGAAACGAGGCGCAGTTAGGTGCTCTCTGGTTTGTGAAGGACGGAGGATTCTGGTATAACTTCCTCCTTCAGAGGCATAAGGAAGTGCGGGAAACCATCCCCCTAACTTCCTGTCCACCTCCAGCCCTGAGGGGCCCTCATGCACGTGAGAAAGGCGAGCCCCTCTGGGAGGGCGAGCCCCCTGGCTGCAGACAGAGGCGGGTGCCCTCCCCAGGTGCACCCCGGCTCCTGGAAGGCTGGGCTCAGCCCCCTGCCCTCGCTGGGCACCTCTGTGCATGTCACCAAGCACCCAGCGCCTCTGAACGGCGCCCCCAACTCTGCAACCACAGAACAAAACGCAGGAGCCGGAGAGGCACCCACGGGCCAGCCCGCTCATCCAGGCAAATGTGGCCGCTCCTACGTTCCAGCGAGGCCACATCTGGCTGCAGATCAGAGAAACAGCTCGCTGGCCAAGCAGCCTCCCTTCCGAAGATGGAACGTGGCTTGTTTAAAGTTCATCCTTCTTCCTCAGCACCTTGACGGGGGAAAGACATGGAAAGGTCTGAAGGAAAACATTGGGCCCTCACAATAATAAACATTCTGAGCAAAATACAAGTAGAAGTTTCCATGTGATTGAGGTCAGTTCTTCCAGACAAGCCCTGGACGTCCTGAGTAGCGAGCGACCGAATTGGTGTCCGTGAGAATCGAACCAGCGGGAACCATGTTACCGCCGCCGTGGCTCACGTTCTTGTGACGTTTGAGGGAATGTGGTGAGACACAACACGTGAATTCAGGACAGAGAGGAGCTGGAACTCCCTGCGGAGCTCCCTGTTCCGGCTGCACTGGGAACCCAGGAGGCTCCGGGAGAAGGGCCGTGCTGGTGAGGATGCTTTATGGGTGCGCGGCGGCGAAGCTAAGGAACAGCAATGACGTTTCTCTGGCTTGTACACAACTTTGCTAACAGAGCAGCGCCTGCACCCACAGCTCCGTGGGACGTTGTTCGCGTGGGTTCATTTGTTCCCTCCTCGCCGACAGCTGGAGGCAGGCCCGTTAGCGCCCCGTTTTCCAGTCGAGGAGAGAGCAGGGACTGGGGACCGTCATGGGGGAGTCCCCGGGGACCCGGCAGGTCACGCTAGACCAGCGGTTCTCAACCTGTGGGTCGCGACCCCTTTGGGGGTCAAACGACCCTTTCACAGGGGTCACCTAAGACCATCGGAAAAAACATATATAATTTATTGTTTTTGTGATTAATCACTATGCTTTCATTATGTTCCATTTGTAACAATGAAAAGACATCCTGCGTATCAGATATTTACATGACGATTCATAACAGCAGCACAATTACAGTTATGAAGTAGCAACGAAAATAATTTTATGGTTGGGGGGTCACCACAACATGAGGAACTGTATTAAAGGGTCGCGGCGTTAGGAAGGTTGAGAACCACTGTCCTAGATGCTGGCTGGGCCCCGGACCCACTAAATTCCACTGCCTCTCTCACCACAACACGAATGGGAGAGGTCCATGGAAGCAGAAAGGGTCTCTGTGCTGAAACGGTTTCTTGTCGTATTCATCTTCACACACAGACACACACGTACAGTCCTTCACATAAAGCGTGAATGAGTAACAGAGTCACGCTACGCCTGCTGAAGTTCCTCCATCCCAGCAGCCTCGTCCACTGGCACTCCCTGCCCATCCTCGGGGCACCCGCTCCCCTGTCCTACTGGCCAGAGGCAGACCTTCGAAGGCCTTGTCCCTCACACCCCTCCACCCCCGTGCGTTATTCGTACATGTCCAAGGGTCTGACTCCTTCCTGTCCAGTTCGCCCTCCTCATCCTCAATCCCCCACTAATCCGCCCGGAGCCCCATCCTGAGACCCCGTGCAGACTGGCGCCCCTTCCGGTGCCTGCCCTCCCCAGGCGGGGCCTCTGCCAGCAGAGGGAGGAGGGACTTTTCCCACCTCTTTTCCCAAGTTAGTCACCTTGTCCCAGTTCTTTGTCCTGGTTCCATGCACCCCCCCCACACACACACACAGGTGTCCCCCTCACCCTGCCTGCCCCACAGCCGAGACCAGCCCATCCATCGCTCCCCAACTCACCATTAGCCAAACCCCAGTGCCCTGGAGCAGAGCCACAACCCAGGACCAAAGGTCTGACTGTTCCCAGCATCATTATGAGAGAACTAGAGGCCCAGTGCACAAAATTCATGCACTGGGGGGGTTGTCCCTCAGCCAGCCTGCACCCTCTCCAATCTGGAACCCCTCGGGGGATGTCTGATTGCCGGTTTAGGCCTAAACCGGCAGTCGGACATCCCTCTCACAATTTGGGACTGCTGGCTCCCAACTGCTCACCTGCCTGCCCAATTGCCCCTAACTGCTTCTGCCTGCCAGCCTGATCACCCCCTAACCACTCCCCTGCTAGCCTGATCGACAGCTAACTGCTCCCCTGCAGGCCTGATCCCCAATTGCCCTCCCCTGCCAGCCCGGTCACCCCAACTGCCCTCCCCTGCCAGCCCAGTCGCTCTTAATTGCCCTCCCCTGCAGGCCCGGTCGCCCCCTACTGCCCTCCCCTGCTGGCCCAGTCGCCCTTAACCGCCCTCCCCTACTGGCCCGGTCGCCCCCAACCGCCCTCCCCTACTGGCCCAGTCGCCCCCAACTGCCCTCCCCTGCTGGTCCAGTTCCCCCCAACTGCCCGCCCCTGCCAGCCATCTTGTGGTGGCCATCTTGTGACCACATGGGGG
>NW_005366599.1:1193307-1204512 GCF_000412655.1 Myotis brandtii | reverse complement strand
CCACCAACCTCCCCACCCACCAACTGAACAAAGAAGCCAGGGCACAGTCTCCCTCTGTCCTCCAAGCAAGCCCTGCGGCTCTGTTGTTCTTTATCTGCTCGGGGTGCTTGTTGCTAAGATAGAGAAACACTGTTCCGTTCTGTGCCTCTCTCAGCCACCCCGCTCGGAGCTCTGCACCTCCCCACCCACCAACTGAACAAAGAAGCCAGGGCACAGTCTCCCTCTGTCCTCCAAGCAAGCCCTGCGGCTTTTCTGTTCTTTATCTGCTCGGGGTGCTTGTTGCTAAGATAGAGAAACACTGTTCCGTTCTGTGCCTCTCTCAGCCACCCCGCTGATCGGAGCTCTGCTAATTCCATCTGTTTACTTTCACCGTCTTGGGGTTCCTGCTTGTGCCATCACATCAGAGAAAAGGGTGGTTGCATTTCTTCTTGTTTGGTTCGGTGCTCACTCTCCCATCCGCCTCCATCATTGCCTTCCCTGCAAGGCCAGGCAGCGTTGGAGAATCTCTTCGCTGCCAACTTGAGGTTCGACAGCCGGAGCGTTTTGTCAGTTTGGAGATATTTATTGCTGGGTTTTAGCGAGTAATTTTCATCACATCCGAGCAGCTCCGCGTGGACCTGTTTACCGGGTCCTCATTCTGAATGGCATCTGCACGTTAATGAATTGCCTTTTCGGCATCACCAGTTTGATCATGCGCGCGTTCCCCCCTTATTTTCCGATAGAATGCGTAAAATTGATAGATTTCATAGCGTTCAATCAGCCTTGCGTTGCTGGAACAAACTGATCTTGATTAATTAAAATAAAGTGATTGTGGAGATATGAGAATGTGCCTGCTGATGTATCTCGCTTTTACTTTTATGCTTCCTAGGTTGTTTATTGCACATGTTTACTTGCATAACTCAAGTTGGTGGGTAGGATCAGCCGTGTCTTTCTGTTTTGACCTTGGCCAACTCTGAATCAATTACCACATTGGACTTTTCTCCTTCAATCTTTTTTTAAAAATATATATTTTTATTGATTTCAGAGAGAGGAAGGGAGAGGGGAGGAGAAGAAGAGAAACATCAATGATGAGAGAGAATCATGGATCGGCTGCCTCCTGCACGCCCCACGCTGGGGATGGAGCCCGCCACCCGGGCCTGTGCCCTGACCGGGAATGGAACCATGACCTCCTGAGCCCCGCCAGCCGGGCGCTCCTTCAGTCTTAAACCGCATGTGATTTTTGCAACTTGGTTAGTTCCTTGGTACTTTCCGCTTTATTTTCCCGGCTGGATGGAACTACTGCTGATTTCTCTTCCCTTGTTTCTTCGGAAGGGGTTACAGATCCTTATAATGGCGCCCAGGAACCTCGTCCCCGCCTGGGTCCCAACCTCAGAGCAATGACGGGGACCTCTTCCCATCAGGAGGGGCCAGTCCCCACCCCCTGGCCCTGCGCTGGCCTCGTGCTTCAGGTGGCCGAGAGTGGGGCGGGGACGTGAGCCCGGCACAGAGGACGTGGGACTTGGGGGACGTCACTCCCTTCTGCGTGCGGGGGGCTGGGGCTGTGCCCTTTGAGGTCCAGGACCTCGCAGGAACCTCATGGGCTCCTGAGGCAGGTGGAGAGGAGAGACCTGTGGCCCCCATCCCGCCAAGCCCGTCTCCGCACCTCTACCAGAGGCAGCCCTGCGAGGGGACTGTCCACCGAAGTGAGCGCTGGGAACAGCCGCGGGGGCTGCGCTGGGACGGTTGTCCTTCCAGCAGCAGCAGCAGCAGCAGCAGGGGACACAGCGTCTCCACCGCGAGCTCAGGGCCTTCTTCCCTGTTGACAGCGGGCCACTCCCCCTCCCCCCAGACGTCGCTGCCCACCAGGCAGATGTGAATTCAGAGCCAGTGGCTCCACTCCTGTCCCCTCGGACCTGCGGAGGGAGCCGGGGACCCGGGCAAGCAGGGCGCCCCCGCCGGCAGGCAGGCGGCTTCTGTGCCTCAGGGATCCGCAGGCGACATGGATCGCACATACTTCACACTCCCTGTCACTCATCATCATGCACTGACATTTAACTCCGTGTGTGTACTTTCAACAATGTCATATTTAGATATTCAAACCCCGATAGAGCCCGGTGTCCAGGCATGTTGGACAGAGTCCCCGTGTCCAGGCATGTTGGATGGAGTCCCCGCGTCCTGGCATGTTGGACGGAGTCCCCGCGTCCTGGCATGTTGGACGGAGTCCCCGTGTCCTGGCATGTTGGACGGAGTCCCCGTGTCCTGGCATGTTGGACGGAGTCCCCGTGTCCTGGCATGTTGGACGGAGTCCCCGTGTCCTGGCATGTTGGACGGAGTCCCCGTGTCCTGGCATGTTGGACGGAGTCCCCGTGTCCTGGCATGTTGGACGGAGTCCCCGTGTCCTGGCATGTTGGACGGAGTCCCCGTGTCCTGGCATGTTGGACGGAGTCCCCGTGTCCTGGCATGTTGGACGGAGTCCCCGTGTCCTGGCATGTTGGACGGAGTCCCCGTGTCCTGGCATGTTGGACGGAGTCCCCGTGTCCTGGCATGTTGGACGGAGTCCCCGTGTCCTGGCATGTTGGACGGAGTCCCCGTGTCCTGGCGTGTTGGACGGACCGCAGTGTCTAATGTTACTTACCCACCCAGTGTATCTTGCGTGTTCACTACGGTATGTTCCATCTCTAGGAGTTCCTGGTAAATCCTTATACGATCGGATCCTTCGTGTCTCTCCTCATGTCTCCTTTACTCCCGAGCCTCCGTAGCATGTTTATGGGCAGTCGGATGTCCTGGTCTCGATCTCATCGTCTCTGTCATGGAGGCGCAGGTCCTTTGAGCTGGGCCTGGAGCGGAGCGCAGCCCAAGGCTGACCTTGCCTGCGCCTGAGACCAGCCCCTTCTGCGCATTACCTGGCGCCCGTCTGTCACGATCTCTCTACTCTGGTCGGAGGAAACGGACAATTTCCCGCCCCGTGCGGGTTCCCAAACCGTTTCAGCTTATTCTTCCTCGTAATTTCCCCGCAGCCTTGCGGGGTTCCCCTCCTCACATAAGCCAACGTGTATTCTGGGAAATATTTAGGGGACCCTCTGCAGAGCTCTGTCTCTGTGCAGGCACCCCCTCACTGGAGCCCGCCCCGCTAATCCTAGCTGCCCCAGCTCCTGGGAGCCCCTCCTCTTCCTCCTCGAGAAAGAGCCTGCCCAGCTGGGCGTGGCTCAGTGGTTACCAGTTCGATTCCCAGTCAGGGCACAGGCCTGGGTTGTGGGCTTGATCCTCAGTAGGGGGAGTGCAGGAGGCAGCTGATCAATGGTTCTCTCTCATCACTGATGTTTTTATCTCTCTTTCCCGCTCTCTTTCTCTCTGAAATCAATAAAAATATTTTTTAAAAATATTTTTAAAAGCCCTAGCCAGTTTGGCTCAGTGGATAGAGTGTCTGTCTGTGGACTAAAGGGTCCCTGGTTCGATTCCAGTCAAGGACACGTACCTTGGTTGCAGGCTCCTCCCTGGCCCAGGCCCTGGGCAGGAGCCACCACACACACACACTAGAGGCCCGGTGCACAAAATTCACTCATGGGTAGAGTCCCTAGACCTGGCCAGTGATCAGGGCTGATCTATGAGGTGACCAGCGGGGCAATTAGGGGGTCCCCACTGGCACCCACCTTGGCTGGCCTGGGGCCTGCGGGCTGGGGGAAGCTCCTGCATTGAGCGTCTGCCCCCTGGTGGTCAGTGTGCATCATAGCAACCGGTCATTCTGCCCTTTGGTCGATTTGCATATTAGGCTTTTATTATATAGGATATAATCAATTTTTAAAAAGGAAAGTGAGGCTGCTGTGTTCTTTTTGGGTTGGCCCTCCCCGTGTGGAGAACTGGAAACGGCCTCCAGGTAGGATGCTGGGGACATCCCAGGTCACCTTCGTTGTGCCCATCCTCTCAGGGGCACAGCCGTGTGCTTCGCTGTGTGGTACCCAGCATTGTTGTGGTTATATATACGCACATGTCGGTTGTATCTGTCTAGTTACTGTTCGCAGCAGCTATTCTGAGTGGTGGGAAATGGCAGCCTCGTAATGTCATTGTCCTGTCTCACGCGGCCCCTGTACGGTTTCGGGATGTAAGTTACGCAGATCTCATTACGGGACTTGGACGGCGCGCTCTGTGTTCCCGGTGAAGTTTGCACAATGTGATGGCATCGGAGCCGTCTCTCTCTTCCCGCTCGGAAGCGTTGCCAGCACAGCCATCTGGGCCCGGGTTCTCCCCGTGGGAAGCTGGGGGTTGCCGATTGAGTTACTTATCAGATCCAGATCGAGCCGGGTTTTCTTTTCCCTCTTGTATCAAATTCAGGAAATGGCGTTGTTTAAAAAATGCTTTCATTTCACTCACATTCCCTAATGTAGTGGCATATCGTTGCTCAAAATAGTGTCTCCTTTCTGGTGTTTTCTGTAAGATGGTCGTTATGTTCACTTCCGTTTCAATCTGTTAGTGGTAGTCTGTGCTTTCTCGCTTCCTAGGGATTCGTTTATTTTATTAGTCATTTCCACGAGCCAATTTTTATCCTCGTTGATTTTCTTTCTCTCTCTGTGTGTGTATGTGTAGCATACATTTTTTTGCTTTTATTGTTATTTTTACTTCCTTAATTTTTGGCTTCTTGATATTGATACTTAGGTAACTGGTTTTTAACACGCGTTGCTTCTGTCGGCATTTAAGGCTACACATTTCCCTGTAGCCACTGCTTTGGCTGGATCCCCCGGGTGTCCACACGTCCTATTTTCACTCGCTCAGTCCCCAAGGTGCCCTCGTGTTTACTGGGAAAGGTTCTTGCAACCTTCTTAGCTGAGAATGTGGAGCTTGAGTGCTGAGGACATTGTCTAGTGGTTATTTTGTTGAGGCCCCCAACTTACTGATACTCTGGTCAAAAGAAATATTCTGAAAAGTACGTTCGTGTTGGACATTTGAGCAGTTTCGGTGAAGGTTTAAGGTGAAGCCAAACACACTGCATCCTGTACGTGTCGGTTGCCTTTGCTGCAAAGGGCCAGGCGGTGAACGCTTTAGACTCTGAGGGCCATGTCGTCCCAACAGCTCAGCTCTGCTGTGCCCGTGGGAAGCCAAGCAGTGCAATGCACAAAGGGATGGGCGTGACCGTGTTCCAATAAAACTTTATTTACAAAAACAGGTAGTGGGCGGGGTTGGCCTGTGGCCCTAGTCTGTGAGCCCTGCTTTAGGCCACCGCGTGGGTCCTAACAGTGACTCCCTACAACTTCAGTCACCTACTCCGTTGTCTCATAAAAATCCGATTGGGTTAGGTGGCTGTTTTCCGGGAGCCTCGGATGGTGTCACTGCATCTCCTTAGCTGTTCTTCGTGGTCTCGTCCACTGGCCCCCATCGCCTGGGCTCCCCGGGCCACCGGGCGGGTGCTCCGTCTCCTCCTCATGCTGCGCGGGGCCTCGGGGTGCAGTACTATTTCCCTTCCACGACTCGAGGCTGCACCCGGACCCCTCCTGCAGGGTGTGTGGCTGAGGGTTCGTGCATGAGGTAGACGTAGCCGATTCACCTGCTGACCAGTGGTCACTGAGCCCACTCACTCCCCAGCCCCTCCCCCTGGGCTGAGCCAGAGGTTCTACCCTCTAGTCCAGTGGTTCTCAACCTTCCTAATGCCACGACCCTTTAATACAGTTCCTCATGTTGTGGTGACCCCCAATTTCATTGTTACAAATTGATCATAATGAAAGCATAGTGATTAATCACAAAAACAATATGTAAATATATATGTGTTTTCTGATGGTCTTAGGTGACCCCTGTGAAAGGGTCGTTCGACCCCCAAAGGGGTCGCGCCCCACAGGCTGAGAACCGCTGCTCTAGGCGCTTGGTTGGTGGTTCTGGCGACCAGTCCCCATCCCTTCCCGAGTCTATCCCCAGGCCCGCCAGGCTGGTCCCGTCAGCACACAAAGGGCGCTCATCGCTCAGAAATGCCGGGGTTCCAGGAGCTCGGTGTCAGGACCAGGCCCGCATATGCTTCCTATTGTCCCCCCGTCTTCCCACCGCCCAGAGGAGGCGCAGGGGGAGCAGGCGGGGTCTCAGGGGTAGTTGCCACTGAGCTCCCCGAGGACACGTCCAGAGCAGACAGCGCCCCCGCCTGAGCACTGCTGGGCAGAGCGGGAGACCTGCCAGCGCGTCTGACTCGCATCAGCAGCCGGACCGAGGGAGAGACACGCTCTCATGAGCCCATGGCTGAGCCCGGGCCCCCCGGAGGCATCCGTAGCCCAGCGGCTCCTGTTCTCCCCAAACACGCGTCGCAGTCCATCCAAACCGAACTGGGAACGGACTCCCTTCCCCCACAGAGCACCCAGGGGCGCCCCCTCGGCCCCTCTGGTTGTTCAGTTCTGGCCTCAGGCATGGGCAGAGCCGGTGGGACCGGGCAGTGAGGTCCCGGCTGCACCCCCACCCCCGGGGGAGATGGGAAGGCGTGGGGGACAGGAACACGGGGCGGTAAGTCTCCGGGGATAAGACATCCTCCAGCCCCTCGAAGCTCCCGTCTCAGTCCCACGGGGACCGGCACAGCCCCAGCTGCCCCCCCCCCCAGGCCTCCGCTGGAAGTCAGCCCCTCCCAGGCGTGAGGACGGTCCCGGGTCCCCTGAGCCCTGTCCCGAGCCCCGGCCTGGCCAGCAGCCCTGTCCCCTGCATGTCTGCGACCCCTCACCTTTCCCCACCCCCCGCCCCCCAGCACAGCCGCGGGTGGCAGGACCCACCTGGACGGTCGCACAAGGCATCACTCAGGAGCTCAGTCCGTGCGACGCTGGCGGTGCCGATGGGACCCGGGAAGCCAGGGGGACATTTGGGAGCTGAAGCGGAACGGAACCCTCCTCCCCCACGCCATCACGTCATCACGTCACACGTCATCACGTCATCACGTCATCGCGTCACCACGTCACATGTCATCACGTCATCACCGGTGCCGACCGGCCCACCCGCCACGCAGACCGACGCGGGACACGGGTCAAGGACACAGTCAAGGCCACTCCACTCGCCGGACACTTCCCAGCGTGGACACGATGCCAGGAGCGATCTGTGTGGGGAAAACACGGTTTGAAAAACAAGCCTCATCTAAACACCCACACAGCGCGGACTCGGAAGAGGAGGCGCCTTGCGGAGCGGAGCCGGGCTGCGGAGGGAATGGCCGGCTGCTCTCTGCTCCGGTCCGGTTCCTGCCCAGCACTTGGGGGGGAGGGGGCTGCCAGCCACCTGGGCCCTCGTTTATCTCCTAGGACAGAAGCCCCCGTGCTCCCCACGCAGACCCCAGGCTCCCTCTCCCTTTGCG
Organism: Myotis brandtii; assembly: GCF_000412655.1. Classification (NCBI taxonomy): domain Eukaryota; kingdom Metazoa; phylum Chordata; class Mammalia; order Chiroptera; family Vespertilionidae; genus Myotis; species Myotis brandtii. Next base: position 1,197,233 of record NW_005366599.1, on the reverse strand, counting down.
CACAATCAGAAGGAGGTGCAGGTCCCATTCGAAACTGCATCTTCCTGCTTCAGAGCTGCGCCGGCTGAGTGATTGCAACGGGAAAAGCTAATGACGAAAATAATTAACGCCGAAGCCTCCTTCACAGGCACCGGGCGGCGCGTGTACCTCTCGGCATGGCCGGCATCTGTAAACAGCGAGGCCATTTAACTAAATCCGCATAATTGCTCCAGAAAACACGGCCCAGACTCCTAAATCCTGCGCGCTCGGGCGAGCATGCCAATGAAGGGTGTGCAGACGGTCTGTGTCTGTTTCATCCTTAAACCCGCTCCACCCCACGGGACTGGGCCTTCCGGCGGGTTCCGGGCCCGGGGGCAGGAAGAGGTGAACCGCAGTGACCACTGTGCTGACCGAGGCCTCCTGCCCCCACCAGAACCGGATGGCCCAGCACGGAGCCCCCCCACCCCCCAGCCCCAGCCTGAGCGCCCATGGCATCAGCCCGGGCAGCAGCCGCGGGGGCGCAGTTTATTCTCAAGAACTGTTGGCACTGCGGGTGTCCGGCGCCTCTGCCCCCGTAAAATCTCCTGGTCCCCCAAGTCCCTCACACTCTGCCAACTGCTCCCCTCTCCCAGGCCCTGGGCACTCTCGCCGATTGGCCGAGTCTGTGTCTTCTGGCTGATTTCCCCATTGATCCTTCCTGTGGAGACCCCCGCACAGCCGCCTCTGGCCCCTGCCTTCTGTCCTGGACACACTGTGCCCGCCCCCTCCCCCCTGCCACCATCATGGGCTTGAGCCCTAACCCCTCCTGTGATGCACTGAAAGAAGGCCTTCAGGGCGGTCATGCAGGTCAAAGGAGGCCATGTGAGGACACAGCCACCCGAAGCTCCCAGGGCCCACCGCCTCCTTTGTCCAGCTCTCCCCGCCCACCGAGCTCCCACCCTCAGTGGGCCAAGTGCCGCGCCCACAGCCAGAACCCACAACATCACTCACACTGTGCCACCCACACGCTCAGACCGGCCACCAGGCCACCCCCCTCCCCCCGGCTCCTTCCTGTGCCATCTCCAGGAAGGCCCCGCCCAGGCCGGGCTCCTCTGCCTCCTGCCACCCCTGGGCTTGCCGGGGCCCTGCATGGCACGCCCCTCCCCTCCTCACCTGTCTGTCTTCTTATCGCACCTGATCAATCAGTCTTCTCTCCTGCTTCCCACACCTGGGCCCAGGGGCGTCTGTGCTGCCGAGGAATGAGGGGGCGCACCTCACCTGTCTGTCTTCTTATCGCACCTGATCAATCAAACAGTCTTCTCTCCCGCTTCCCACACTTGGGCCCAGGGGCGTCTGTGCTGCTGAGGAATGAGGGTGCGCGGCCTTAACAAGATATTTAGCGCGTCCACTGTTCTGAGCCTGGCTTTCGTTCATTCATTCATTCATTCATTATTGATTGATTGATTTTAATCCTCACCCAAGGATATTTTTTCCACTGATTTTCAGAGAGAGTGGAAGAGAGAGGGATAGACAGAAGAAGCACATGGATTGGTTGCATCTGCTGAGGAATGAGGGTGCGCGGCCTTAACAAGATATTTAGCGCGTCCACTGTTCTGAGCCTGGCTTTCGTTCATTCATTCATTCATTCATTATTGATTGATTGATTTTAATCCTCACCCAAGGATATTTTTTCCACTGATTTTCAGAGAGAGTGGAAGAGAGAGGGATAGACAGAAGAAGCACATGGATTGGTTGCCTCCTGCACGCGCCCTGACCAGGGCCCAGACCGGGGAGGGGCCTGCAACCAAGGTCCGTGCCCTTGACCAGAATCAAACCCAGGACCCTGCCATCCGCAGGCTGGCGCTCTATCCACTGAGCACACCGGCCAGGGCAGCCTGGCTTGCTTCACGCTGAAATGGAGATGAGCACCTGCCTCACGGAGTTGTCAGAGGGCAGGAGCGCTCGCCTGGAGCAATGCACATGCTCTGGACTCCTGGTGCCTGTTCGTCATCGTATGATCACCTTGTGGACAAATTCCCGGTCCCGTGGCTTTGGGGGAGCGTCTGATAAGGCCGTGAAGTCCAGGTGCAATCAGCATTCAATGGGGTCTCGAACTGTTGGTGAATGAATGTATGAATGAATGAATGAATGAATGACTCTGTGGTTCTCCAGGTTCCTGTGAAAAGCATCGTTTTCTGAATTTTGGTTTTCCGCCTCCGTTTTCAGATCCTGGTTTCATGGGTTGGATTCAAAGTGCCAAGATGATAAGCTCGTTGCCAATTATCCAGCCCCCGTGATGACTTATCAGGTAATCATTTATTACGCTATTAAGCAGGAAAAAGGCGGACAAGTGCACAAATGTTACCGGTGGGTGGACGGACGGACGGGTTTCCTGCCCAGCCCGCCAGTGAAGGCCCGCGCCCCTCCCTCCCTCGCTCCTCGTCTTCTCTGCCTTCGGTGTTAATCTTACCTAAGTGCTTATTAGCACACGTGGGATTATTGCCATTAATTATGTTTGCTACATTGTTCCCGAAGATTATTCTGCCACTTGCTCGCAATTACACGGGCTTTCGTGTTAAGTGTGCTGCTGGCGGGTATGCTGAATGGGACTGTAGATATAGTCATTGAAACTGAACTTGCACTTGGAAGAAGTCTGTCTTTTGGGACTCGGGTGTCTCCGAGATGCGATATGAAAGGGCGGGGAGTGGATAATCATATGAAGTAGTTATCTCAGTGGCCAGGGTTTCTCTCTCATTAGGAGAGATTAACATTTCCCTCTTGCAAAGGCCGTCCTCCCAGGGAGAACTGGAAGAGTTAGCGATAGGTTTTCCTTTTGTTCTTTTCCCATCAAAAATGTGCTGATTGTGCCCTGCCTTAAAATGGCATGTTGGTCAAGAAGGGGAGGGAATATTTAAATGTTTAACGCCTGGGGAGAGATGGGTGTGGGCCAGTCAGAACATACGTGAACATACGTGAACATACGTGAGCCCCAACACTGGGGCAGGCTCCTAGAGGAAGATGTGCTCATTGCTGATGCCTGAGATAATGGATAACAATTGGGGCAAAAAAAAAAATAGACTAACATCTTGGGAGGAAGGCTGGGGAATGAGCTACATTGGGGGATGAAGAGCTTTGCAAAGCGACACCATCTCCTGACATCTACAGTCCATCTCGACGCCCAGGGGCAGCTTCCCGCTGGGAGAAGACCCGAGAGGCCCTGCCTTTTGCCCAGTCCGGACCCACAGGCTCTGCACGAGCAGGGAGTGGAGGCTAAAGCGGTTTGCAGCTTGGCGTCCTGCTAAACACATGCCCAACACGAGCAGCGCCCATCGGCAAAGACTCGGAAGCTATTTGATTCCAGGCATTTGAGATCTCTCTCTCCAACCAGGAGCTGGCCACGGAGCCAACGGAAACGAGACTGCACTGGGGACCTGTGACAAAGGACACAGAGCTTTTGAACTGGCTTAGAAACGTCGCAACACAGGGCACAACTATAGTCAAACCTCCTTCCTCAAACGTCTCCCATCTTGAACAATTCGGTTCCCAACCAAGTTGTTCCCAGAAAACACGTCTCAGTTGTGGAACCGAAGTTCAGTTTTGGACCTGAGAGCCCTTCTGCGCTGATACCTCCGCAGGACGAAAAGCATCTCTCGGGCAGCAGCCAAAGGAGAGAGGGCTTTGCTGCTGGAGAAACTGATGAAGGGCACAATCTTAACACAAAAAGACCATCGAGGGTGCTAATAAGCTAAGTGAAATAAGCCAGTCGGAGAAAAATAAGTATCACATGATCTCACTCATATGTGGGATATAAGGAGCATCATAATGTGATGAACAAGAACAGATCCAGAGACAAATGGTAGGGGAGGGGGGTTAGGAAGCAACCAAAGGACTTATATGCACACATATTAGCATAACCAATGCACACAGACACTGGGGCGGTGGGGCTTGCCCTGGGTAGGAATGGCTGG
>NW_005366599.1:1186719-1193290 GCF_000412655.1 Myotis brandtii | reverse complement strand
AGTCAATTGGGGAAAAAGGAGACATATGTAAAACTTTAGACAATAAATAAATTTTTTAAAAAAAGAGCGCTAATAAGGGTGTGAAAGGAACAATGATCACAGGCGATTGAAGAGGTGGGAAAACTGTTGTTGCTGATTCAGATAAAGGAGGAGCAGGGAGCTGCTGACGGCATTTCGGAGGCAGTGGCACGTGAACCAGCAAAGACGCTGTGTGGTGACCTGAGAGACACCCTGGGACGAGGCTAGTCGCAGGTGGTTCGATAAATTTTAGAAAAGACGTGTTTATTTACAGATTAAACAGCACATCAGACATGCACCGTATATAAGAAAGGTTAACAAGGAATCATTTGAGGGTCTGGAGTGGATTAATTCAATTGACATTATTTCTAAGGGGAAAAAATGATTCGGTGTTTGAACAAATCGCTTCCCGAACAGCCTTCCGGAACGAATTAAGTTCGAGAACTGAGGTTCCACTGTCCTCCTATGACAAGCAGCAGAACTATCCTGGGAGGTGGTGAGAATCTAACAGTATTACCATATCATAATATCCAAAACATCTGGTTTTCAACAACAATAACAACAACATAAAGCATAAAGGGACATTAAAAATGTATGGCCCACATGTAATTAAAAAACATTAATTAATTAACTAATTAATGAATAGAAATAATCCCTGAGGAAGTCCAGACATTGAAATTACTACTAAACAACTTAAATCAACTAAATATATTGAAAGAATGAAAGGAAACAAAGAAATATCTAAAAAAGTTTAACCAAATGGACAATATCAACAGAGATAGAAATGAGAAAAAAGAACCAAGTAGAAATTCTGGAGGCAAATAATTATAATGACTAAAATGGGAAAATTTACCGGGGGTGGGGGTGGGGGGGAGTCTCAACAGCAGGTTTGAATAAGCAGAATAAAGAAACAGTGAATTTGAAGATGGGTCAGTTGAGATTATTCAGTCTGAGGAACAGAAGGGAAGAAAAAGGGACAGCATCAGATGTATCATTATACACATAATGAGACTTCCCAGGAGGAGAGATGGAGAAAGAAACAGAAAAGCTACTTAAAAAAATAATGGCCAAAAACTTCCCAAACTTGATGAAAAATATGAATTTACACATCCAACAAGCTCAATAGAAACTCCAAGTAGGATAAACAGAGAGATTCACAATGAACCACATGATAATTAAACTATCAGAAGACAGAGGTAATCTAGAAATATCAGGGGAGAGAGAGAGAGAGAAGCATTTCATCACATCCAAGTTATCCTCAGTAAGATTACAGCTGATTTCTCACCCTAAACCATGGAGTACACAAGGCATTGGAAGGACATATTCAAAATGTTAGGAAAACAAACAACCATCAACCAAGAATCCTATAACCAACAAAACTGTCAAAAATGAAGACATTTTCAGACACACAAAAACAGAATTTCTTATTAGTAGCCAAGCTATGCAAGAAATACTAAAAACAATTTTTTAGGCTAAAAGATTGTGACCAAAGACAATAATGCCAATCTATAAGGGGGGAAGGGGGAAGGAGCACCAATAAAAGTATGCATGTATCTACAAAAGTCAGCATAATTCCTCTCTCAACTGATTTAAATGTTCTGTCATCTTATTTCAGCTGACATCCCATAAACAAGTGGCATTTTTATGGTTTATGTAGGACCACATGTTTCACATTTGAGTGCCTTTTGTTGGTGTTTCTTATTTAAAAAATGCTCCCAAGCACATCACTAAAAAGCTTCCTAGTGTTTCTAAGCGTGAGAGGGTTGTGATGTGTGTGATGGAAAAAATTAATGTGTGTTAAATAAGCTTCCCTCAGGCATAGGTTATAGTGTGGAGGGCAGTGAGTTTGATGTTCGTGAGTCAATGGTGTAAATTCAGCGAAGGTGACTTAACACAGATACACACACATAAGACAAGGTTACATATTGATCAGTAGAAAATGTTTTAACAAGGGCTGCCTGGACCCAATCCTGTGTCCCCGGGGAGCAATGGCTCAGGATTTCCTAATCTAGAACTTGCAGTGACCTTACAGGACACGGGTACTATGAATACCAGAAATTGTCTGTGTGTCCCAACAATTCCACTCTTAGTCATATACCCAAAATAGATAGACATCAGTTCCCACAAAAGACATACACAAGAATGTTCATCGTAGCATTATTTTCAATAACCTGAAAAGTTCCCCCAGAAAGTTTAAAAAAATTGTGCAGCCTGGACGGGTGTGGCTCAGCCTTTGAGCTTCACCCAGGAACCAAGAGGTCACCAGTTGGATTCCCAGTCAGGGCACATGCCTGGGTTGTGGGCTCAATCCCCAGTAGGGGGTGTGCAGAAGACAGCCAGTCAATGATTCTCTCTCATCATTGATGTTTCTCTCTCTCCTTCTCCCTTCCTCTCTGAAAGCAATAAAAATGTATATATATAAAAGGCTAATATGCAAAGTGTCCCCTCAGGAGTTCGACCAGGAGACTGGAGTTTGATCGCTCGCCATGATGTGCGCTGACCACCAGGGGGTGGTGCAGAATGAAGGAAGGCCCCAGCCAGGAGCCAGAAGGCCCTGATTGGCCCTGATCGCTAGCCAGGCCTAGGGACCCTACCTGTGTACGAATTTCATGCACCGGGCTTCTACATATTTAATAAAAATAGTGCAGAACTAATCTATGATATTTTGGGTCGGGGCCGTGTTTCCCCATGAGTGTGTGGGTGGGTGGTGGGGTGGTTAGCGATGAAAAGAGAATGAGGAGCTTCCAGGAATGTTGATGATGTTCTGGCTACCGTAGTACCATAGTCCTCCCAGGAGAGAGGTGGTCTTGGCTGGTCAAAGGCAGAATTGGCTAATGATTGAACGTTATATGGCATTACAGATTTTTCAGAAGTTGTTCATGAGTTGACTGGCCAACAGTTGCAATGGGTATCTTCCCCTCCCCCTAACAGAGAGAATTAGGAACATTTCCTAACATTTCCTAATAATGTTCCTAACAGAGAGAATCAGGAACATTTAGCGACGTGCACTGGTTTGCTCCCTGGGGCCATTTCACCACCCCCCAGCAGTTTGCGTGTGGATGAGCAGTGCTACCCACCCCTCTCCCAGGAGAGGACACTCCCAGGCTACTGCATGCCCGGAACTGGCCGCTCAGAGGCCTTGGTTGTCCCAGCTCAGGTGGCTCTTGGGAATGGCCTGCTCACCACCGAAGATGCGAGCTGCGGCCACACACTTCTTCCAGGGCAGGTGGATTTATGACTCAGACACGGGGACGGGCAGAGGGGAGCCGGTAACACGTCATCTTTCATAAAACCTAACCGCTGTCTGTGTTTAGCTTCTCCTTGCAACTCCCCAGTAAATTTTATGAGAAGGTGCATTCAACATCTTATTACGGAGCCTTTTATAGTGAGTGATAAATAATACACTAAAAGCTGCCCTTGGCTTCCTGGTGGATTAAATATGGATGGAGGACTGGGAGGTGGAAATAATTAGGCCCATCCCAGGACCGGAGAATAAAAAGTTATCCGATGGTCTTCCGTCCGCCGAAACAACATCGCGGAAGGTCGCCGTGCATGAGGATGGTGCCTCGGGCGGGCCGACACGGTTTCGTGTTCCACGGTCACTCTTGCGACGGTTAATGGAGGCAGGGCCCTTGGGGCAGGAGCTTTCTCTGCTCTGCTCGCCCGCATTGCTCACCCGCATTTCTCCAGGGCCTTGAACAGAATCTGACATGTACAGCAATGGATCATTAACTGTATCCAGAGGAGGGGATCGATAGGAAAACCACTCAGCCCCGAGAGGAATGCCAGCACCAGCCAGGAGAGCAGATCTGTGCTTCCACCGCGGGCAGCGCGCCCAGCTCCCCAAGTCCCTCCTGGGACAAGCTCCAGCCCGTGGACGTGGGTTTGGTGAGTCAGACACGCAGAGCCCCGCCCTGCCCTGGCCGGTGTTGCTCAGTGGATAGAGCGTCGGCCTGCAGACTGGGGGTCCTGGGTTCAACTCTGGTCAAGGGCACATGCCCAGGTTGCGGGCTCCATACCCAGTGTGGGGTGTGCAAGAGGCAGCTGATCCATGATTCTCTCTCATCATCGATGTTTCTCTCTCCCTCTCCCTTCCTCTCTGAAAAAAAAAAAAGAAAAGAAATGCAGAGCCATTTAGTCCTCGCAGGAGAGAGGTGCCCTGGGCTGGTCAAAGGCAGAATTGGCATCTATATATATAAAAGCCTAAGCGACCATCTGACCATTTGACCAGTAGCTATGATGTACACTGACCACCAGGGGGCACAGGCTCAACGCACAGGCATGGGAACATGGAACAGATTGATGAATCTCAGAGGGAAGGGGGAAGGGAGGAGGGCAGGAAGAGATTAACCAAAGATCTTATATGAATACTAGAGGCCCAGTGCATGGATTCGTGCCCCAGTGGGGTCCCTCAGCCTGGCCTGTGGGATTGGACTGAAACCATCTCTCCAACATCCCCGAGCGGTCCCAGATTGCGAGAGGGCACAGGCCAGGCCGAGGGACCCCCCACCAGTGCACGAATTCGTGCACCGGGCCTCTAGTCTGCATATAATTTGTTGATCCTAGTGTTTCTCTCTGTTGAGCAGGTCCACCTGCCATCAAGAGCGTCCCACGTACCATCCAGAACAGACACGTTAGAAACGTCCATCAGGTCCAGCTGTTAGAACAGACTGCTGACATGGCTGTCACCTGCTCTCCCCGAGGACTCTTCACCGTCAAAGGTTAGTGAAGTGATATTGCAAAGACACAACGTACTGCTCGCCAGGCTGTCAGTTGCCACTTTGATGCAATTGTTGCTCCTAGCAAGGGAGTTTCCTCCCTTCACCCGCGGGGAGAGATCGATGCCAGGAGGACTCGGAAGCAACAGGAAAAAAACAAAACACGGAACCGACTGGGAAGACCTGTTTCACGTAACCCCATTCCCCCACCGGCTTTCTCCCCGAGGAGTCTGCTCCCGTCCAATTGTTCAGGTGTTGAAGGCAAACAGTTTCATAGGTCCTGGGCACGCGGCGTTGATTGGAGGAAAGTAAACGTCTCCGGAAGCCAAGGGCAACCCAAAAGAACCCTATATAATAAAAGCCTCATATGCTACGTGTCTGGTCATCTGGGTTGGCTGTTCAACCAATCAAAGCGTAATATGCTAATGATATGCTAAGGCCACTCAAGCGCTCGCTATGACGTGCACTGACCACCAGGGGGCAGATGCTCCAACCGGTAGGTTAGCTTGCTGCTGGGGTCCGGCCAGTCGGGACTGAGCGAGATTGGCTGGTTATGCCCTGGAGCCCTCCCACAGTTCCTCCCCAGCCCTGATTGTGCACCAATGGGGTCCCTTGGCCTGGCCTGCACCCTCTCACAATCTGGCACCCCTCAGAGGATGTCGGAGAGCCGGTTTCAGCCCGATCCTGCAGGCCAGGCTGAGGGACCCCATTGGTGCACAAATTCGTGCACTGGGCCTCTAGTTCTATCTATAAAGGTGACATCAAGGAAAAGTAAAGTTTGGAAGTGAGGCTCCGAGTGGGGAGGGGAGTAGGGGGGGAGGGGTAGGGGAGCAGGCTCTTTCAGTGTCATTTGGGGTCCTGCCCAGAGGTATTTAATAATGTTTTCCTGCCTTATCATGCAGTCACCAGACACATGGGGCTGCCTACCATTAAAGGTTAACTAGTTAAAATTCACTCATTAATCATTAATTAATTTCAGATCATGAAGATTCAACTTCTACGTCCCGCTCACCCATTGTACGAGCCCCATAGCTGCGTCCGACGAGTGGCTACCCCCTTACACGAGGCAGAGAGAGGCCGCTCCAGGGGGCAGGGAGTTCCGTGGGCGGCGCCGGCCGATCCCAGGGTAAGACTGACGTCGCTCAGCTTCCCGCAGCCACAGGCGGCCTGGCAGGCGGCCAGGGGGTGTTTCCCTCCTCAGCACAGTGACCTCACCGCCCTCCAGGACAGCCGCTAACGTCCCCTCGTGGCCTATAGAACCCTGTCTGTCGGATGCCATTCGAAACAGCGTTGCTCTCCCCTCGATTTCCTCAACAGCTGCCGCCTTCGATGTCGTCTTAGTGCGTGTTCATTCTGTGTCGACAGGAGGCGCTTGTGTTTAATTTTCTGAAAGTGACTCGTTGACAGGGACCGTGTGGAGAGCAGCCCCTTCCTAGGGGTTCCTAGGTGGGCAGGTGTCCCTGCGGAAGGATGCCGTGTTTTAAAGAGCCCTGTGTGCATGAAACCTGAGGGTGGGGAGGCCTCGCTCACCTTGCCCAGCGATGGGAGCGGATAGAAATGCAAGCTGTGCCTCTGCCGTCAGGGCTTCGGGAAGCAGCTGCCCCCACCTCCACGCCCCCCAACCCCCATCCACCCCCGGCCACACAGAGCTCAGGGCACATGGATGTTCCTCAAGCAGTTCGAGCCCTAATTTCCGCCGACAGGGCGTTAGCTGTGCGTTCAGGGAGCAGGCCCAGGTGCCAAATGGTGTTGCCCCTCATCCAAGGTGCCTTGATGGCACTGGGTTCTCTATGTGGGAAGAGGAAGGGGCTTGCGGGGGGCAGGGGGAGGGGTGC
>NW_005366599.1:1184874-1186232 GCF_000412655.1 Myotis brandtii | reverse complement strand
CCAGGGGCGGAGCAGGCAGCCCAGTGGCTCCTCAGTGAGGCTGGGAGTGGGCCTCTGAGGTCTGCGTGGGCCTCTCAGGAAAGCCCAGGGGCCCTTCTCCGTCACCAAGGCCACGGGCAGGAGGGCTCTGCAGGGAGCCACCTCCAGGAGCAGGAAGTGGGGCGGGAGGGAGGGGACGGTATCGACGAACAGTCACTGTTTCCCGGGACATGCGCTCGGGCCGCATGCAGCCTCGTCACCTGCGCCTGTGACAGCTCCTCCCGACGCGGACGCGGCCCTGACGTCTCCATTTCAGAGGAACAGGACGAGGCTCGGGCGTTTGTGCAGCGTCACGCGTTCCGGACACTCTCCTCTGGGAACCTGAGCCGGGAGCCGGGCCTGGCAGACTCTCAAGGCCGCACCGCTCCGTGCTGTTCCAACTCCAGACGCTCAGAAGCTGGAGCAGGAGAGCGGCAGCCAGGGCGGGAGCCGGGGAGCCAGGGAGGGAGCCAGGGAGACAGGACAGGGAGGGAGGGAGCCAGGGAGACAGGACAGGGAGGGAGGGAGCCAGGGAGACAGGACAGGGAGCCAGGGAGCCAGGGAGACAGGACAGGGAGACAGGACAGGGAGGGAGGGAGCCAGGGAGACAGGACAGGGAGGGAGGGAGCCAGGGAGACAGGACAGGGAGGGAGGGAGCCAGGGAGACAGGACAGGGAGGGAGGGAGCCAGGGAGACAGGACAGGGAGGGAGGGAGCCAGGGAGACAGGACAGGGAGGGAGGGAGCCAGGGAGACAGGACAGGGAGGGAGGGAGCCAGGGAGACAGGACAGGGAGGGAGGGAGCCAGGGAGACAGGACAGGGAGGGAGGGAGCCAGGGAGACAGGACAGGGAGCCAGGGAGCCAGGGAGACAGGACAGGGAGACAGGACAGGGCCCCATCACCTCCACCTCCCTCACCTCCATCTCCACCTCCACCTCCCTCACTTCCATCTCCCCTAGCCCCCTACCCTCCACCTCCCCACCTTTGCTGGGCCCTTCATTTCCAGGGGCTTTGATTTCTGTGTGTGTCCCTGTTTGTTCCCGCCCAGCCATCTCTCCCTGGAGCCCTGCTGGTGTCTGCAAGGCCCAGCCCCGCTGCACCGCCCGATCCGCTCTGCTCGGCTGGGACACAACATCATTACGCGTGAGCTCCGCCAGGGAAGGTGCGGCGATGTTCTCCAGAAACACACCCGTCACAGTCCATTTGCCGCCAGGAAATGGAGTTTGAAGGCACTTTAATTATAATCATTGCTTTTGGACGGGTCTGTGCTGCGATTTGCAAAATCTGCAATTCCCTTGACACTGTGGCTGAGCTCGCTCTGAGCCCGATCCTCCTGAACCC
>NW_005366599.1:1182767-1184656 GCF_000412655.1 Myotis brandtii | reverse complement strand
GCCAGGAGGGGGGGCCAGTCCTGCCTGGCTGTCCCCAGAGCGACCAGGGCACAGTGCGCCCTCCAGGCTGGGCCTTCCCGGGGGTGTGCGAGGAGCCAGGTGCGTTCCTCTGCCCGCCGGGTCTGGGCTGGGTCTGCGAATGAGCCTGGCCTGAGCCAGGTTAACAAGAGAAACAGACCCCCTCCCCAGGAATGACCCAAAGGTCACTCAGAACTTGGGCCAAACACCAACAGAGGGGAGAGGCTGGGAGGTGAGCTGGAGGTGGGGCGTGGCCGGGACACGTGCGGCAAACAGGGCTCAGTCTGGGGTGTTATGCGGATTCAAGTCGTGCTTTCTCCCCCGGCCCAGGGGGGTCCTACGCGTCCTGTCCCCCAGGGCAGGGCCAGGGCACGTCTCTGGGAGGAGAGGTTCCCTGTAGATGCAAACGCCGTTTAAAAGGGGACGCGCCTGGCCCGTGTGCGGAGCTGTCGCTGGGTCTGCCGGCTCTCACGAGCCTTCAGCGCTTTGGGGACAGCCGGTGCCCCCGTCCTTACCACCAGGGGACCTGGGGCACAGACGCACCTGAGGACGAAGGCCATGAATCCCGGAGCTGGGAGAGGCGGGGACAGAGCCGCCCCAACAGCTGGAGCCCAGGCCGCGCCTGGAGCAGGAGAGAATGGATTTCCGTGTCTGAGCCGCCCTGTCTGTGCCTGGGACACGGACGGAAACCCCCCGGGAGGGGACAGGAGCAGGTGGGGGTGCCGCAGGCCGCAGGCCGGGTTATTTGCTCAGTGGCCGCCTCGTCTGCAAAGGCCTGTCCCTGACGGTAGCGGCATCGCTGGTGGGAACAGTGTCCAAAGGCGGGTCACTGCGTCCTGAGGTGACGGCGGTCACTCGGTCACGCAGACCTGAGCTCGGCACGCAGACGGCATCCCCAAACCTGCTCCCGGCGTCAACCCTCATCACCGCGACCCAACCGTCCCCCCAAACCCTCCCCCTTCCTCGGGGCTGGGCCGCTGGAGCAGTAGGGACGGGTGGCCTCACTTGTGTTTAGAAGACGTGCTTCTGTAGCCTGCCTCGGCCGCGTGTGAATCATTGCTCCCGCGTCCCCAACAGGGCACCTTCCGCTCCTGCATTTCACCCGCATGGCCGACCTGGGGCCCGGACGACAGTCACCCGGGGCCGCCGCTCCTGCCTTTCCAAGTCAGGGTGCCCCTTCTCCCTGCCTCCTGGGGAGCCAGGTCCCCGAGACGCCCCTCCTTTGTGGCTCTGAGCTTCCGTCTTTGGGGGACGGGGGCAGGTCTCGCGGATCGCCGGCTTTATCTCTCCTTGGGAGGTTGCACAGGCACCTCTGCCATCGGAGACGTCATCAGCGATTTCCGGTCTCTTTTGCAGCTTCACCGATACAAGAGTGCATTGCTGTGAACACAGGTTCCATCTGAGCGACTTCACGAAGGCTTCGCCGGTTCAGAGAGCAGCCCCTCTGACTCCCCGCTGTCCCTCCGTCTCCTTAGGTTTGCAACTCATCCTGCACTTGGGAGGGGGGAGGGGGCTGACTCTGGCTTAGAGGTGCCTGGAGCTGTGTCTTCCCAGCTGTTTGGGGCCTCCCCCGGCTCACCCAGCAGCCACATCCCCTGGACTCCTCACAGGGGCCGTGTGAGAACCGCGCTCACCTGTCCAGCTCGGATAGCGGCTGGGAGACACGCAGCCGAGCGACAGCGGAACGTTTAATGGCCTTCTGGCGGGAGGGGGCGTCTGCTTGAGCAGGCGTGTATCACAGGTGATTTATCCCTCGAGCGTGCAAGTCCCTCCCCTGGTTCCCAATGGGCTGAGTCCTCTGGGGTGCACAGCCCCCCCCCCATGTCAGCCAGGTGCTCGGGAAAGCAGGCCCGTCCATGGCGCGGAGCCTG
>NW_005366599.1:1182233-1182541 GCF_000412655.1 Myotis brandtii | reverse complement strand
TCACGGGGGGCGGGGGCCAGGAAGGGCCCTGCCACGCTCTCCGGTCCCAGGAGCATCTGAACAGACGTTTGTCCCAAAAGCCCCTCAGGCCGAGGGCCCAGGAGTCAGTGCCACGGCGGAAGGCAGCCAGCCCTGTGACAGGTTCATTAATATTCATTATTCACCGGGGCGTACACTGTGCTGCTCGCCACTGGTTCCTTAGTTTTAGCCAAATAAACGGTAAACGCCATCATTCTCATCTGCTGCGCTGACGGTGACGGGGCCTGGGAACTGCGGGGGGAAGCGGGCGCCTTCGGGGGGTGGGGACC
>NW_005366599.1:1169698-1182155 GCF_000412655.1 Myotis brandtii | reverse complement strand
CGAGGCCGGTCCCGCGGGCAGGAGAGCAGCTGTCCCGCCTGCAGCTGCGCCGCCTGGGCCTGGAGACGCTGACGGGGACTTGGTCCTGCCTTTCACGCGGCCTCCGTCTCCACTGAGGCACCAGAGACTTTCACCACTTCCGGCTACTGCGGGGCATGTGCGAGTGCGTGTGCGAGTGTGTGTGCGTGTGCGAGTGCATGTGCGTGTGCGAGTGTGTGCATGTGCGAGTGTGTGTGCGAGTACGTGTGTGAGTGTGTGTGCGAGTGTGTGTGCGAGTGCGTGTGCGAGTGCATGTGCGAGTGTGTGCATGTGCGAGTGTGTGTGCGAGTACGTGTGCGTGTGCGAGTGCGTGTGCGAGTGTGTGTGCATGTGCGAGTGCGTGTGCGTGTGCGACTGTGTGTGCATGTGCGTGTGCGAGTGTGTGCCTGTGTGAGTGTGTGTGCATGTGCGAGTGTGTGCCTGTGCGAGTGTGTGTGTGAGAGTGTGTGCATGTGCGAGTGTGTGCGTGTGCGAGTGTGTGTGTGTGCATGTGCGAGTGTGTGCATGTGCGAGTGTGTGTGCATGTGCGAGTGCGAGTGCGTGTGCGTGTGCGAGTGTGTGCCTGTGTGAGTGTGTGTGCATGTGTGAGTGTGTGTGTATGTGCAGGGGGTGTGTTCATGCATACCTGTGTGCACATGCGTATGTGCAGGTGTGTCTACACCTGTGTGCGAATGTGTGTGCATGTATGTGGGGGCACATATGTGCATGGAAGTGTGTACGTGTGTGTGCAGGTGTGTGGAGTTAACTCCCCTGAACCGAACTGAGCAGGTCACTCCGGTGGACCTGCTGCTGGCGGCAAGCCTGCTGCCGGCGTTGTTCCTGGTAGAGGCGGACCAGGCGTGTCCTCCATCCTGCCTGCTCTCCCGCGAACTCTCCGGGGGCTTGAATGACTCGACTTGAGGTTCAGCACTTGACGCCTCTGACTCAGTCTCTGAGATGTGGACGGAGCGTTTGTGTCCTCCCCAAGTTCCTACGTGAAGTCCTGACCCAGCGTGGCTGCAGGGGGAGGTGTGGGCCACTGAGGAAGGAATTAGGGCTCAATGGAATCACCCGGTGGGGCCCTGACCCACGAGGATTAGTGCCCTGCTAAGCAGAGAACCTGAGCTCTGACCCCGTGTGCACGTGTGGGGAGAGGCCGGGAGAGGCCGGGGGAGCCCAGGAAAGACGGACCGCGATCCTGGAGTCCAGCTGCAGAGCTTGAGAAACAGGCATCTGCTGTCCAGTGACCCAGCCTGCCATTTCTGTTCAGATGGCCGCGCAGATGAATACACGCCACATGTCTGTAAATTATACATGAGCACAGCATATACACACCCACATGCAGACACACATGCATGTATGCACAAACACGCACATGCACACATGAGTCCCAGGGAGCTGGGCCCACTCGGTCACAGGCAGCTGAGAAAGCCGGTTCTGGTTCTGGAAGGGGAGCTTCCTGGGCAACACTGACCTTGAACTGAATGAAAGGGAAGCAGAGCTCAGACTCCGCCCCCAGGGAGGCCGGCGCACACGGCCTATGACAAACAAAAACAGGACTCGCCGGCTCCTGCGGACACCGTGACCCTCCGCAGCTCAGCACAACCCTCGTTTTTAAAAACCCTCATTGTTGAGTGTGACAGGTGTCCCCCTTCTGTCCCGCCATTGCCCCCCAGTCTCTGGGTGTGGCTGCCCCTGGAGGGGCCTCAGCCAGGCGGCCCTGCAGCTCTGCTGGTCTGTCTGTGACGCAGGCCCCTGGGCGGGGCTGCACGGGCGAGTCCGCACCAAGGGAAGCTCCCCGAGGACGCCGTCCTGCTCCCGATCCTCTTCCCAAACCCCTGCCCCCCCCACCCCCCGCTGTCCTGGGCAGGTGTGACCCGTCCCACCAGGGGTTCCAGACAGTAAATTCCTGTGTTTGCACCAACGATTCTTACCTGGTAAGTGTGTCTGAGCCGCACAGACAGCTATTGTTACACATACAATGTGCCTACACATACACACATACTACATTTGTGGGCCAATATTCATATCTATGTTATTCTGCAACTACATTTTTAGATGAACATTCTGTTAAAAAGACTTATCTATGCTGATTCACATTGCACTCACTGAATTCGTGTTCATGGATGGAGAAAACCCCATGGTGTCCTGTGCTGTGGTTTCTCTTGTAAAACACCCCCTTTCAGTTTTCACCGTAACAAGTAACCTCAGTGGACGCCTGCCCGCCGGCCCTCAGTAGGAGGGAATCTGCAGGACCCGGGAGAGCTGCTCACTGTGTTTCGGTGCAAACATACGATGAAGCTCAGGAATGAAACACCAACCTGTGATTGTCTGAGTGTAACGTCTCAGTCCCCTTCACACGAATGGTTTACCACAGCCACCCAACCCCAACCCTAACCCAACCCTAACCCTAACCCTAACCCTAACCCTGTGGTTGTCTGAGTGTAACGTCTCAGTCCCCTTCACATGAATCATTTAAAACAGCCACACAACCCTAACCCTAACCCTAACACTAACCCTAACACTAACCCTTCACATGAATCATTTACCACAGCCACACAACCCTAACCCTAACCCTAACCCTAACCCAACACTAACCCTAACCCTAACCCTAACCACAGCCACCACAACCCTAACCCTAACCCTAACCCTGTGGTTGTCTGAGTGTAACATCTCAGTCCCTTTCACACCAATGGTTTACCACAGCCACAACCCTAACCCTAACCCTAACCCCAAATCCAAACACTAACCCCAAACCCTAACCCTAACCCTAAATGAAACCCTAACTCTAAGCCTAAGCCTAAGCCTAACCCTAACCCTAACCCTAAATGAAACCCTAACCCTAACCCTAACCATAACCATAACCCTAATCAAAACCCTAACCCAAAGCCTAACCCTAACCCTAAACGAAACCCTAACCCTAACCCTAACCCTAAGCAATACCCTAACCCTAACGATAAACCCTAACCCTAACCCTAACCATAACCCCAACCCTAACCATAACCATAAACCCTAACCCTAACCATAAACCCTAACCCTACCCCTAACCATAAACCCTAACCCTACCCCTAACCAACCCTAACCCTACCCCTAACCATAAACCCTAACCCTAAGCCTAACCCTAACCCTAAACACTAACCCTAACCGTAAACCCTAACCAAAAACCCTACCACTAACCATAAACCCTAACCCTAATCCTAAACACTAAACCTAACCCTAAACACTAACCCTAACCCTAACATTAACCTCTAACCCTAAACCCTAACCCTAACCATAACTCTAATGCTAAATCATAATCCTAACCCTAAACTCTAATCCTAACCCTAACACTAACACTAAACCTAAACACTAAGCCTAACCATAAACACTAATCCTAACCCTAACACTAAATGCTAACCCTAAACCTAACCCTAACTCAAAACCTAACCCTAACCCTAAACCCTAACCTTTAACCCTAAACTCTAACCCTAACCCTAAACCTTAACCCTAATGCTAAACTCTAACCCTAAACCTAACCCTTACCCTCAACGGTAACCCTAACCCTAACCCTAAACCCAACCCTAACCATAACTGTAAGGGTTCGCGGCGCAGGAGACAGCTCACTAACTTGTGACCGTCAGCTCGCACCATGGCCAGAGCTGGATGGAGCATGTTGAGTTTCAGGTGGAGAATCAGAATGAGCGCAAAGCAGGCAGCAATGGTAACACTGGAGGGCATGTGTTCAATGACCTCCAGCGGCCCAGCCTACACCCAGGCCACCTGCGTGATGCTTCCAGCCCTCTGAGGTCTGCGCGGCTTTCCATCCAAGCTTGAACCCAGGCAAGTCTGACCCTAACCCTAACCCTAACCCTAACCCTAACCCTAACCCTAACCCTAACCATAACCCCAACCCTAACCCTAACCATAAACCCTAACCCTACCCCTAACCATAAACCCTAACCCTACCCCTAACCATAAACCCTAACCCTAAGCCTAACCCTAACCCTAAACACTAACCCTAACCATAAACCCTAACCAAAAACCCTACCACTAACCATAAACCCTAACCCTAATCCTAAACACTAAACCTAACCCTAAACACAAACCCTAACCCTAACATTAACCTCTAACCCTAAACCCTAACCCTAACTGTAACTCTAATGCTAAATCATAATCCTAACCCTAAACTCTAATCCTAACCCTAATCTCTAACCCTCACCCTCACCCTAATCCTAACCCTAATCTATAACCCTCACCCTCACCCTCGCCCTATCCCTCACCCACAGCCAGTCCCTGGGGATCCACGCAGACGCTAGGGTGGGGGGCGGGGTGGCTGCTGTTAGCAGAGGCCAGGCCCGTGTTTAACCCTAATCTCTAACCCTCACCCTCACCCTCGCCCTATCCCTCACCCAGAGCCAGTCCCTGGGGATCCACACAGATGCTGGGTGGGGGTGGGGGGGTTGTGGCTGCTGTTAGCAGAGGCCAGGCCCGTGTTTATTTTTTTTTAATTTAAATTCTTTATTGTTTAAAGTATTACATGTGTCTCCTTTTCCCCCAGGGACCTCTCCCCAGCCGCTCGCACCCCAGCACATGCCCTCACCCCTCCTGGCTGTGTCCATCACCAGCTCGTGTTTCCCTGTCACCGACCCTGTTCCGAAACCCTGTCCCTTCAGATCGGAGTGTTGGCTGCGGGGACGCCTCTCGCAGACAGAGAGACAGACGAGCTCAGTGTGTGCAGATGTGGTCCTCGGAGAAGAAAGGACTCGGGTCCCATTCTCTGTTCCCCACGTAATCAACGCAGCGATTGTTCTACTGAACGCCAGGAAGTGAGCAAACACCCAAACAAAGGCGGCCCTGGGCCCAGCCGGCAGCTGCTCAGGCACGAAGTCTGCGTCTCCTTCCCAGGATGCACCCCCAGTGCCCCCAAACTGATTACCCCCCCGCCCCCGCCCCGGGTTCCACGGAGACACATCCTGTGGATGCTCAGCTTCCAGAGAGGCAATGAAGTCCGAGCAGCCATGGAGGGCGGGGCCAGGAAATAGAACTTATCCAACAAGCACGTCTGAGGGATTGTTTGGGGCTACTCGTTCCAAATAATAACTGCCTCCTGCCCCGGGGTGGCCCTGAGTCAGGGTGCACACCCTCCCTGCACCAGGTGTGAGCAGGTGTGTGACGGGACCCCTTTACCTGAAAATCCCCGTGATGGTAACGGCACAGCCGGGTGCACGGGCCGGGGAGGGACTGAACGAGCAAAGGCGGACACTTAGGGCAATTCACGGTGCAGATGAAGTGCTCGATAAATGCTGGGGTGAATGAGCCACAGCGTCCCCCACAAAACTACCATCTAAAAAAAGATGTTTTATTGATTTCAGAGAGGAAGGGAGAGGGAGAGAGAGAGGGAAACATTAACAAGGAGAGAGAATTCCCGGGCCTGTGCCCTGACCAGGAATCAAACCATGACCTCCCGGTTCATAGGTTGACGCTCCACCACTGAGCCCCGCCGGCCGGGCACAACCACCATTTCAAAAGCGAACGAACCGATGCCAACGACCATGGCCTCGGGTCGCTGAATGAAAGAAATAATATTCAGTATTTTCCCAGGAGTTGGAAGGTGAATACACTATAACTCGATGATGATGAACAAATATGTAAATATGAGTCTCTATCGCTATTAAAATGGGAGAAGCAGTGTCATTGTCAAGGCCTCGGTTCATGAAGGAAAAAGCAGTGCCCAGAATGTTCGGCACTTTCTCAGAAAGTGAAAATGGTGACTCGGACGTTTCAGAATCAAATGTATCCGAAATCGGCACACAGGAAGCGGATCACAGGTGCCTGGTAAACTACAGCATCGCTCCCCGACACCGCTCTCCTCCACACCAGCAGCGTCCCATGGGAACGGTCCGCGTGGGAGAAAGCGTGTGTGGTCCGTGTCAGCTTCAGGGAAGTTAAACGGGGCTTTCCTCCTTGGGTCGTGGGCTTGGAACCTGGAGCCCATTTTTCTTGCTGAAAACAGAGAGAAGCTCTGGAGAAACAGGGAACAGAGCACGCTGAGCTGAGATTGCAGTGAGGCAGGCTGGCAGGAGAGCCCAGGAGAGGAAGGGCCCCCGCGGTGGGGGCAGGCCTGGCCTCTAGAATTCCCTCTCCCCGGAGGCCGTCCGCCATTGGGAAGACACAGCTGAGAAGCTCAACAACATTGTTGAGCGTAAGAGTCAGAGGACTAGAGGGACAGAGTCACAGCAGAGGCCCGAAGTGAGGAGCCCTGGGAGCCCCTCTGCTTGGTGTTGAGACCCAGAGCAAGCATGTCAAACTCAAAGGCTAACACGGGCCAAATAAACGAGGCATGTGGCCCACAGGCCTCGAGTTGGACATGCTCGCCCTAGAGCTGCATGCTAGCAGGAAGGCGGGTTGTAAGTTACTCTTTCTGGGACTAAGCCTTTCTTTACATTTTCTTAAATCGCTGAACTGGATTGAGACGAACCCTTGGCCTGCGTCCTGAACTGTCTACCAGAAGGAGCATACGTCTTTGTGGGCGAAGTTAACATCACCCGAGGCCACCAGTTATGTCCACAACGTTTTGGATACAGTTTCCAACTCCTAATAAAAAAGAATCAGGTAGCAAACAAGCTTGGACAACACGAATGAAAACCAAGAGAATTCGCAGGTAGAAGAAACAGATCCAATAGGGAAACCAGAAACTGAAAAGACCAGATACCAGCTTTATAACAAGCATTTATTATGTTCAAGAAATAAGACAACAAGGTCGAAATTTTGGGCAAAGAAGGAAAGACCGTAAGAATCAAATAGAAACTAAAAATGTATAATGATCCCTATCAAACGCCAATGAACGGATTTAACAGACTAAAGACACGTGGGGAAGAACTAGGGCTCTGACACGGCCATCGGAAGGAAAGACACAGAGTTACAAGAGGCCTGAAGTGTGAAGAATGACCACGGGGCTGAAATAGGAAAAGGAGGCAGAGATGTAAGAAAAACACTGAGGAGTTAGGGGAGCTTGGGGTTCCAGAGGAGACCGCGTGGGGTGGCAAAGGTCATCTCAGAGCTGCCTAGGACTCACGAGAGATGTCAAGCCGCTGGAATAGGAGGCACATGGCATTCCCAGGCGACCAGGTCAGACGGACGGCACATTCCACAGCAGGAACAGCAGAGGGGAGAGGACGTGGAGACACAGGCCGCACGCGTGCTGGAAGGGACGCCGATGAGCAACGGGAATGTCCAAGACGAAAGCGGGCCGCAGTGTTTTCCAACAGATAGATATCAGGTCATTCATAGTTCGCAGACTTCAATTAAAGGGAAACACCAGGAGATATATGTATACATAAGACGAGAATAATAGAAACAACATGACAATATATGAGTTAGGAGAGGGATGAATGGAGTTAACGTATTCTAAGTTCCTTGCCGTGTTCAAGGACAGATTAAATGACCAGGTGATATTAAGCCAAATTCTAAGGTAACCAGTGTAAGAACAGTAAGAGTTTGTAACCACCACACAAAAGGGGGGTGAGAGGGCTGGAAGGGAAAGACACAGAACTAATCAGTAAATCCAGGGAAAGCCAGGGGAGACAGTGAAACATAGTTGTGACCAACAGAAAATATTGCCACTGTGGTTACTTTAAAACCTCACCTGTCTGAATTACACTAAACGTAAATGGACAGCGTGCTCCCACGAAAACTAGCAAAACGCTGCTTAAAAAGTCAGAACCGTGAAGAGAGTGAAACAAGTCACAGGAAACGTAAAGAATCCTTACAAATCAATACAAACATGAAGACAAACAACCAGTTTAAAAAGGCGCAGGAGCTCTGGCTAGTGTGGCTCAGTGGATAGAGCATTGGCCGGTGGGCTGAAGGGTCCCGGGTTCAATTCTGGTCAAGGGCACATGCCTGGATTGTGGGCTCCATTCCCAGTGGGGGCGTGCAGGAGGCAGCCGATCCATGATTCCTTCTCATCATTGATGTTCCCATCTCTCTTTCCCTCTCCCTTCCTCTCTGAGATCAATACAAAATATATTTTTTTAAAAGGTGCAAGAGCCTATGATACTTACCATGTGATTCTATGTCATACTCACCAGAATAACTGAAGTTAAGGGACCTGACAGTGCCCCTCCAATGCTCATTCGCTGCAGGCAGGGTATAACCCAGGAGAGCCACTTTGGGAGACTGTTTGACGTTGTCCATTTAAATGCACCCCACCTGGTGATCTAACAACGCCTCTCCCGGCTATACGTGCAATAGAGATGCACGCCCATGCTTCTCGAGGGAAGCTACAAAAATGCGCACAGCAGCGTCGTTTATAATCCCTTCCAGGGGGAGATGATCCCAAAGGCTGTTGATGTCAGGACGGACAGACACGTTTGGTATAGACCAGTGGTCGGCAAACTGCGGCTCGCAAGCCACATGCGGCTCTTTGGCCCCTTGAGTGTGGCTCTTCCACAAAATACTGACTTCTGCGCATGGGCCACAAAGTTTCAATCACACTGTACATACGCGCCCGCACGTAGTATTTTGTGGAAGAGCCACACTCAAGGGGCCAAATAGCCGCATGTGGCTCACGAGCTGCAGTTTGCCGACCACGGGTATAGACAATGGAACACTATACAGCAAAGAACATGAACAAACCAAGCTCATTCCAACCAACGGATGGATCTCACCAACAAGACGTTGGCTGGGAGCAGCCACACTCGGAGGAATGCATACGTCCCACGTGCATTCGCATCAAGTTCGAAACTGGAAAACTGCACCGTGGGGTTCGCAGCGAGGACGACAACCGTCTGGGAGGAGAAAAGGAATAACTGAGATGGTGATCGGGAGGGAGAAAGTATCTGGACTGTCTACACCCTTCCATGTCGTATATGAGGATGAATTAGAGGCTCACTCTGTGGTCATTCATGAAGACGTTTATAAAAGGGCGAGTAAGGCAGGACTCCCGAGAGCCTTTAACATACGTTCTGAGTCTTCCAATGGGGGGTAGAGTGTGTAGTATTTCCCAAACTTATTTGATCACAGACAAAGCACTGGAGGATGCCTGGTTTCCAGTGAATGAATACCTGGGAGTCTCTGAATCACCTGCTAGGTCATAGTCCCACACGGCCATCTTTATTTGTTCCTGCCATTGTCCAGGAATCAACAAGAACAAACTGTATTTGACAAATGTGCGGCCACCTTGCCAGAATGTTGTTCTCAGGGAAGGTACCTGTAACAACCTCGCTGATAAGAGAACATCTGACAGTCAGGGTACAGCCTTGGCCACTATAACAAAAATGACCCAAAATAGAGTGATGTGCTTAAGCAAGGCGGGTAGCTCATGGTTTTTGGAAGGTCTAAGAGCGGTGCAAGGCCGGTGTGGTGGTCCCACGCTCACCAGGAACCCAGGCCCTTTCTGCCCTCTTGGCCCACCACCCTTTCTAGAGGAGCCTTCCTCCTCATGGCCCAGGATGGCTGCTGCCGCTCCGCCCATCACAACTACATTCCAGCTGGTGAGACCAGGGAAAGGGGGGAAGGCGGGAGGATGCTTCTTAGGGCGCAGGCTACAGTTGGCATGTATTATTTCAGCTTTACTCACCCTTGGTCAGGATGTAGTCACATGCCCACACCTAGCTGCAAGGGAGGCTGAACACGGTGCCACTGGAAGTTTGTACAGAGGATTCTTTACTAAAGGAAGAAAGGGGAGCTGGGTGTTGGGAAGTGCCGCTGGAAGGAGTTAGAAGGGACAGCCCCTTTCATTGGGGTACCTATGAGCAATATGGGGATAAGGTCCAGGAAGTCGGAGCCCGGGGAAAGGTAAGAAGCCCCCGGAAGGGAACAATGGTGGCCAGTTTCCGTGGCGTTCCGTCGTGGGACACAGCTATTCCTGGGGTTTAGAAGAGAGAGGCCGTCTGGAGAAGGCTCCGTCTTTGACACACACCTGCGCCCTGGCTCCCCAGAGCAGAGCTGCGGGGAATGCTGTGACCAGAGGGCCAAGGAGTGTGGCGCAGGGCAGTGTGAGGGGGTCACAAAGACCAGGATGTGACCTGGGCTGGGCCACTCCCCACCTGAGTGACCTCGCATGACCTGCTGCCCCAAACCAACCCCTCCACACCCGCCCCTCGGGGTGCGCGCCTGGGCGTCCTTTTCTGGGTGCCGGTGCCTCTTCCCACGAGAAGGAACACAGGCAACGAGGCTCCTTCCAGGGTGCAATGCGGCTGCTCCCACAGCCCCGCTCCCTGCGAGACACCCAATTAGCACCGCACGCCGAGCGGCCCCAACAAAAGGCCGCCGCCGCCCGAGCCGGAGCGCGAGGCTCATTAGCGGAGCGGCCGGTGATTATTTATATCCCTCCTCTAATTAAAATTCTGAGAGCTAATTACAATGATCCACCAGCCGGCACCACGCCAGGCTGCGAACTTCACCTTCCCGGCATCCGCCTCCTGTCTGCCCTCTCAGCTCCCCTGGGCCATCCTCCTCCCGTCTGGCCTCTCAGCTCCCCGGGGCCATCCTCCTCCCGTCTGCCCTCTCAGCTCCCCCGGGCCATCCTCCTCCCGTCTGCCCTCTCAGCTCCCCCGGGCCATCCTCCTCCCGTCTGCCCTCTCAGCTCCCAGGCCCGGCTTTCCTGCAGGACGCTCTGCGCCTCCCGCCCCTGAACCCACTGTTCTCTGTGCTTGTCCTCAAGCCCCGGGGTCAGGGCTGCTGTGTGTCGTCCCTGAAGCAGGAAGGGGACTGCCAGCCAGCAATCGCTCCATCCCGACAGCTCAGCCATCCACGTAAATATTTGGAAGATGGGCCCTGGCCGGTTTGGCTCAGTGGATAGAGCGTTAGACCTGGGACTGAAGGGTCCTGGGTTCGAGTCTGGTCAAGGCCATGTACCTCGGCTGCAGGCTCGATTCCCAGTCCAGGTCGGGCTGTGTAAGAGGCAACCAATCAATGGGTCTCTCTCACACCAATGTTTCTCTCTCTCTCTCTCACCCCCTTCCTTTCACTATCTCTAACAAACAATGGGAAAATACCCTCGGGTGAGGGTTAACAAATAAAAATAAAGTATTTGCAAGACGGGAGGCACAGGCACAGCCCTTGTCCCGTGTCCCCATGCCGGTCCCGTCCCAGCCCCTCTGGTCCCCCAGGCGAGGGCCGTCCAGCGCCCCCTGCCGGGCCTCTCGGTGCCTCTTGTAAATGCCACAGGGATCAGTAGCCTCAGACCCAGCAGCGAACCAAGGGGGGGGGGGGCAGGTGCCGGATTCCCCATCTAATCACAGTCGCAGCCCCAGGGCCCGGCCAGAGGCTCTCCCCGCCGCTACTGAGCTGACGAAGGGACATGGAGAAACCGCAGCCGCATGGGCCCCGCGATGGCATCATCTCCATCTCACGACGCCACCTCATCGAATCATCCCCACGCACGGCACCGTGTCCCCGGGGCACGGCGTCCCTCATGGGGGGCCGGGCACGTGGGCAATGTGGACGCGTCCCAGCTGCTGTGAGCACCGCCAGATCCACTCAGGACGCAGCTGCCTGGATGTGGCTCTGCGGACGGAACTCCAGTGCCCAGGGAGCCCTGACATCCTAGAGACGCGGGGAGTCGGGCCGGGGGGTGGTCCACCGGCTGCGCTTTCCCACCCGCCTCCTTGGCGCGGAGAGGAGAGGACTCCCTGCCCACGTCCAGCAGAGCCTGTCCAGCTCCAGGCGTGGCCTCACCTCCTTCCTCCCAGCAGCACAGAGTCCCTCGGGAGCAGGTCCTCCGAGATGTCATTTCAAATCCGAAGCCCCAGCTGCGTCCTGCGTGGATCTGGCGGTGCTCGCAGCGGCTGGGACGCGTCCACATTGCCCACGTGCCCGGCCCCTGGCAGGGGGGGCGGAAATTATTAATGAATCAAAGCTGGTGTCGCTATTTTAATATCAGATGAGACACACGTGAAGGCAAAACCAAAGTCAAGGAGAGAATCTTAAACCAGCCAGAGAGAAAGAACAGCTACCTCCGTGGAGCAGTTCTGGGGCAGCGAGAGGTCTTTTCGGAGCAACACAGGGGCCCTAAGGTCCTGGCTTAATATTTTCAAATGAAAGAACAGCACTTTCAGGAAGAAAAATGGAAGAAACAAAACGCACCTCCCGCACACTCTTGCATGGTTACTTTGTAACAAAAAAGGCCTAATTCCAGGTGGGGGGTCGACAATGCAAGATGAAATAAAATGCAAGAACAAAAAACAACAACAACATGGTAAATGTAAATAATTGCTAACTGTAGGAAGTAATGACTGTATATTGTGATCTGTGGGATTGAACATAGAGTTGCAGCCAATGCCTGAGGAATGTAACATATAAGACGTCATTGGGCCTGGGGTTCAGGGTTATCGTGTTATCTGAGATGACGGGGAAGCGTCAATGATTTATATAATTGGGGGATTTAAACATTTCCATCATCATATCTGCAGTAACCACTGAAGGAGTAGAGGTAACACATGTAGCTTCTGAAGTA
>NW_005366599.1:1163556-1169614 GCF_000412655.1 Myotis brandtii | reverse complement strand
ACGAGAAAACACGTCAATTCAAAATACAGTATGAAAAAAAGGATATGATTAAAAGAGAGAGAAATGTCAGAAAAAAATAGGAGAAAAGGATCTATATATATATATAATCTATATATATAAAAGCCTAATATGCAAAATGTCCCCTCGGGAGTTCGACCGACCGGGAGTTCAATCGCTCGCTATGACATGCGCTGACCACCAGGAGGCAGCGTGGAACGAAGGAAGGACCCGGCCAGCAGCCGCTAGGGACCCTACCCGTGCATGAATTTCGTGCACTGGGCCTCTCGTACAGTATAGAATGAATGCAAACACATGAATAATTGCAACCCACGTGAAAGAAGTATCGCCACCTTTGCTGTCCACGAGTAACCGATCTAAAACAGGAGGTTAAGGTAAAGTCCGCGTAAAAAGGCAGAAGGAGCGTGATGGACAGAGGCCTACGAATCGAAGCCGGAATCCTATTTCAGGGTCAGACGCACGGGACTCGCAGACCAACGCCGTGTCCTGGGAGCAGGGATGATGGAGCCGTGACTGACCGGAGAGACACAGGATTCTAAACAGACACACAGCCGAGGGCAGGGGGTCACAGGGCAAAACTCACAAATAAATAAGAGAGACACATAACATGATTCAGGGGAATTTTTAACACTTTCTTTCAGAATCAAATAATCTGGCAGGAAATGTGTATACAGTAGATTTGAATCAGCTGATTTAAAAAACGTGACCTCATGGACCATAGAATACGCTAGCAAAGAGAAAACATCGCCTTTGCAAACACACTGAGTGGCAAACCAGACGCAAATACCGAAGGACTGACGTCGTACGAAGCATGTGCACAAATAAACATGGGCTAGGGCCCTGGCCGGTGTGGCTCCGGCGGTCGGAGCATCAACAAATGCACCGAAAGGTCACGGGTTTGATCCCCGGTCGGGGTGTGTGGGGGAGGCAATCGAACGATGTTTCTCTCTTACATCTCTCCTTCTCTCTCTCTCTCCCTTCCCTTCCCTTTTCCCTAGAAATCAATGAAACTGTCCTTGGGTGAGGAGTGATGTTGTAGCATAAAAACGAATGAGGAGATCCTGTGAATAAATTCATTCGAATGACTTAGGAATTGATTTTTAAAGATAACTATAAAAAATGATATGTGTCTGGGAATCAAGAAACATTTACAAATAACACTTTAGCCATAGAACAAGTCATAATAGAAATCAGGATAAATGCAGGCTGAGAAAGATAATAAAAGCAATACATACCAAAACCTAGTAGGGACATTAAAAATACCCTTAAGTGCCTTTAAGTGCCAATGTTAGAAAAAAAATGTCTAAAAATAAATGAGGACATTTTTCATTGAGAGACGGTAGATAAATAATAGAATAAATATAAAGTAAGTAGGTGAAGGTTAATAAAGATACAAGAAGAAACTAAAATACAGAAAATAAACATACGGAGAGTCAACAAAGCTAAAAAACAATGGTTCTTTAATAAACCCAATAAAATCGATGACCCTTTAAAAAGATTGATCTAGAAAAAAAAGACACAAATGAAGAAAATATGAAGAATGATGTTGCAGCATAAAAACGAATGAGAAGATCTGTGAATAAATTCATTCGAATACGTTGAAACATTCAGGCAAATAAAAAAATTCCCTACCACACATTCAAGCAGCAAACCGTTCCATATTTATTTTTTTTCAATCATTCAGATCAAGCAGCTCAAAGAAGTGTTTCAGCCAAAATGAATGAAACGTTATTTAGAGCCCGAGCTGTGTGCTCCATGCCCTGGATTTGGCTCCGCCTCCTGGCGACCCCGTGAATGAGTGACACCCACAGCCTCCTGTCCTCACAGCCCTGCTCCCGGCTGCCTTCCATTTTCCCAGCATCATCACCTTTTTTAAAAAAAAACATATATTTGTATTGATTTCAGAGAGGAAAGGAGAGGGAGAGAGAGAGAAACATCAATGATGAGAGAGAATCACGGATCGGCTGCCTCCTGCACGCCCCACACTGGGGATGGAGCCTGCAACCCAGGCCTGTGCCCTGGCCAGGAATGGAATCCTGACCTCCTGGTTCATAGGCCGACAGTTCCCGCATTTCCACATCCGCTCTCACAAGGCCGCCAAAACAGGCAAACGTCTCCACACACACACACACACACACACACACACACACACACGCACACACACACGCACACACACACACGCACACACATACACACACACATACACACATGTGCCGTGGGTGACAGAGGCGGCGTGCTCTCTGGCCCGTTGCTGGCTCCGTGCAGCCATCACTTGGGGAATACAAGGCACAGCTCCTCACATCAGGGTCCGCCCATCAGAGGTGGGTGCCCCCCCCGCCCCCCTTCCCCCGTAGCCCCAGTGCCCTCTGCCGGCTATCTTCCCCAGGAGGAATGGGAGAGCGGAGAGAGTTTGTGGATTTGACTTCGAAAGGAAAACGGTCCGTCCGACCCGACTTCTTTTGAGAAGCAGCCGGCAGACGCACTGGGGGTAGAGCCACGCGGCCCGTTACTCGCTGTCCTCCTGCCTCTGAGGCCGGGAGTCTGCAGCGGACTCACCGGGAGCTCCGTGGGAACAGTCACGCTCCCAGCGGCTTCCGTGTTCAGAGCTGCGTGTGGGGCGCGGAGGCAGAACACCTGGTGGTGACTGACCTTCCTCCCTAGAGTCTGGCTCCTGGGAGGAGGCGCGAGGCCCCTGGAGGCCGCGGTGGCCCCTGCGGGGCGGTGGGAGGAGGTGGGAGTGCGGGTTTCGATCTCCGGGGCAGAAGGATGATCGTTTATTTCCAGGCGAGTTACCGTGATGAGCACACGACGCTGTCCTTCACCACCAACTGCCCTTTAAGCCAATATCCACGACGCTGCCCACCCACGTGACACAGCCACACGCACGGCTCGCGTCCGCGTGGAGATGTCGGCCAGGATGGA
Source organism: Myotis brandtii (assembly GCF_000412655.1). Lineage (NCBI taxonomy): Eukaryota > Metazoa > Chordata > Mammalia > Chiroptera > Vespertilionidae > Myotis > Myotis brandtii. The sequence goes on along the minus strand of NW_005366599.1, from coordinate 1,166,674 downwards.
AGGCTGGCCTGGGCCACCCCCCCGGGGCTCTTGGGGAGTGAGGGCGCGGTGCAGGGCGCGGGAGTTCAAGGCGCCGGCCCTGCGAGCCTGTCTGCTCTTCAATCTCCGATGCCTGTGCCCGGGGGGATCTTCAGAGACAGGTGAGAGCCCTCCTGGCACAGAGAAGGATGAGCCTGTTACAGGTTTCGTTTCCCTCAGAGGATCGGGGCCCGGCTCCTGCCGTCACCAGCGCACAGGGAGTCGGAGCGGCACACGTTCCGTCCAGCAAAGTCCTGTTGAGAGGAGTTGTCAAGAGACGGATTCCTGTGTCAGAGGGGGAGGCGTCGAGTCAAACCCCGCCGGGCGGGTAGCACCTGCTGCCTGCGGTCACCCCCATCCACTGATGGTGAAAGTAGCTGAGATAACGGACGGGGCGGACACTGACCCCCCGGGGCGCCCAGAGGCCCCGGAGACGAATGTTTCCTCCACGAATGAGGCAGCAGCTCGTCGGACGCGTGGAGCAGAGGGCGCATCATCGGTGGATCCCGTGAGCACGAGGACAGGACCAGAGAGCGTCGTGCCCCCAGGTGCGTCCGTCACGGCTGCTGCGCAAGGTCCCGGGGGCTGGGTAGAGACCTTGTGTGTCCTGGTGGCCGTGGGGCAGGCCCCGGGCAGACCAGCCACCCGCTGCAGTTCTATGCAGAGCAGGCGACGTGTAGCCAAGTGGCCCCCCAGCCCCCCACCTGCAGCTGTCAGATTTCACAGCCACGGCCAATGGCCTCGCGTTACCACCCAGCAGGTCCTGCTGCCCTCACTCGGGGCTGCTGAAGCAGGGCCTGCAGGAGCCAGCTGCCCCTGCGTTCCCACCGCCTGTGACCACCTGGCCAGAGGTGTCCCCGCCCGTGACCACCTGGCCAGAGGTGTCCACCCTGAGGTGCAGTGACACCCGCCTGGATGGATGTGGAAGGGGCTCGGCACTGCTGGCTCTGCTGGTAATGAAGGCTCTTTGCCCACAGGGAGGGGTGGCTCTGCGTTGAGCTTGTTTAGGAATAAAATGACGGATGCCCTTCTCCACGAGTGAAATCCAGTCCCATCTGCATTTAAAATAATAAAACACTAGGCGCTTCGCCCACTCGGTAAATGGCCAAAAAGCACCAGGAAGCTGGTGGCTCATGTCACATCCTCCGAGCGGTAACAGGAGGTGGGCCTCCTCTTGGGGCGCAATTTACCCTGTGCCACGAGCGGGGCGCTCGGGCTGCTCTGGGCGTCAGAGCGGCGAGGACGTGATGCACAGGCCAGGGAAGAGTTTGCGGGGGCCTGGACCAATACCATTAGCAGCCCGCCCGGCGGGGCTCAGGGGTTGAGCATCAATCTATGACCCAGGAGGTCATGGTTCAATTCCTAGTCAGGGCACACGCCTGGGTTGCAGGCTTGATCCCTGGTGCGGGGTGTGCAGGAGGCAGCCCATCAATGATTCTCTCTCATCATTGAGTTCCTATCTCTTTCTCCCTCTCCCTTCCTCTCTGAAATCAATAAAAAAATATATTTTTAAAAAGAAGTGTTGTAGGCACAACACACACACTGGGTTTCAAGGACTTGGTTCCAAAGGTGAGACCGTAAAATATCCCTTTATACTTTTTATATCGATAACAGGCCGGAAGGGAAATATTTCAGAAATATTGGGTTAAATAAAATCTTATTAAAATGAATTTCACCTGCTTCTTTTTACTTCCTTTTCTGCGAAGCTACCAGAACATTTTAAATTATGTCTGCGGTTTGCGATCTATTTCCACTGCGGGGCCGGGCGGGAGAGCCAGGCCACGGTGTCAGGCCACGGCCCCCACAGTCCCCGCGAGGCGTGTGACGATGCCGAAGCCAGTGGCGGTGGTGGGACCAGGCTGGGGCGCGGGGGTTTCAGAGGGTCAATAACACTCACCTGGGTGTTGTTTCGTTGTTTTGATTTCTACGCTCTGAATTACTTGAGAGTCAGAGGCAAAAGTCAGACGGAGGGAAATAAATGCACTTGTCACTCACCGTAGCCGGACCAGCGAAGCAGACCTCCGATCCACAGCCGCCACGGGCTCGCCAACCACTCACCAAAGACGCACACCCGCCCTCAGAGGCTGGGAGGGGCAGGGCCCTCCGGGGGCGGGAGATGGTGTTCTCCGTGGACTGAAGGACCCCAGAGAGCAGAGAGGGGGACCGTCTGGACGGAGAAAGCCCTGCTGTGTCCCCTCACCCAGCGGCCGTCAATCCCACTCGCCTCTCCGGGGAGGAGCTGGAGAGCGAGGGCCGGGCCCAGAGGAGCCGGAGCTGGGCGATGCGGGGCCCACGCTGCGCTTGGGGCTTCTCCAGCGATGCTGTTCCAGTGCCTCTCGTCTGGCGGCTCCCACCAGTGGCGGCCGGCTCGGCGGCTAGCACGGTGCTGACGCGTGGGAAGGAGCCGATTCCAGGCCACCCACACACCTGCCACTCGGGTGCTCTGGGTGACACCCAGGTGCGAGGCCTCAATGGCACACGTGGAAACGAAAGCCACGCGAGGAGGCGGGCTCAGCCGCCACGGATCCTGGCTGCGGCAGGAGGGGAAGGAGCGCGTGCTCGGAGCCAGTGGGCGAGGCTGAGAACCAGCCGCCTCGGCCTTTACGTCCGAGTTTGGCGCACGCAGTGCCGTGGAGAAGGGGAAGCCTCGGCCATGGCCCAGCTGGGACTGGGAGGAGGAGGAGGAGGAGGCAAAGTGGAGGCCGAGCTCGGAAGGAGCGCGCAGCGATGGCCGTGCTGGTGGCGGAGCTGAGGAACCACGGGAGGCGGGCGCTACCGAAGGCTAAACCCTCTCACCTGCCCGAGGCGTGGGGTTGAGAACAGGTGAGCGGGCTGATGAGGGAGCCGAGTCCTCAGGAGGCTGGAGAGAGGAAGGGGGAGCCGGAGGGCGGCAAAGGGAGTAAGGCTCACGGGGGCAAATAGCCCCTCCTTCCCTGAGTGCAGAGCGAGGCACCCAGAGAGGCTGGGGGGTGGGGGGGAGCTTACAGGACTGACAAGGGGTTCCTTCCCTTTCGTTGCCAACCCCACTCATAGCCATCAGGCATTGACTCTGCGCAGGAGCTTGCAGGATGAGGAGGTGGGAGAGGGAAAGGTGGGAGGG
>NW_005366599.1:1150419-1163271 GCF_000412655.1 Myotis brandtii | reverse complement strand
GAGGTGGAGGAGGAGGTGAGGAGAGGCGGTAAGGATGTGGAGGGGGGGACCCTCTGGTTGGACTGAGTATTTCTGTCCCCGCCCCCAATTCACATCCAAGCCCGCCCCCAGGTGGTGGTGTTAGGAGGTGAGGCCTTTGGAAGGTGGCGAGTTAGATGGGACCACGAGGGTGGGGCCCGTGAACGGGATTAGTGCCCTGATCAGAAGAGATGCCCAAGAGACAGTGAGACACAGCTGGAAGGTGGGCCCCTGGGAACCAGGAGGGGGAGCCCCCAGAACCTGACCCGACGGCACCGTGATGGCACCTCGGACCCCCGGCCTCCAGAACCAGGAGGAAGAAGCAGGTGTGGTGTTTATTGCTTGGCTGTGGGAGCTCCAGGCGATACTCGAGCTGTGACGTGAGAATAACAATAACCTAACGCCAAGGAACGGGTGTTGGACTAGGTTCATCGCCCTTGCGATCGTCCGTGCGTTGGGGTGAGGGTGCCGGCGTGTGGCTTTCCCCGTTCGCTCTGTGTCCCTATGTCCTGGAATCTTCCATCATAAGCCGCAGCCTTTAAAACACGAAGAAGTGGCTATTGTTCACTTACGGTTTGATCAGGTGAAAATCGAGGGAAGATTCATCGCTCGCCGGCCCCTGATGCGGTTCCCTCGGGAACTGAGGGCTGATTTCAGGGCTGAATGTTTTGGGGGTGAAGCCCGAAGGCCGGCTTTTATGCTGATGAAGGAGCTGTAACCATGCGGCCGGGAGGAGCCTGGGCCGCCTTCCCGGAACCCACATAAATCCGCGGGAGACAGAGGTTAACGCGCAGGTGATGTCTGCCTGACGCTTCTAATGCTTCAGGGAAGAAATAAAGATGTTTTTCAAGGGGCCGTTGCTTCTCGTTCCCTCAGAGGAGTGCGGGAGGCGGCGCTCCATCGTGCACGGGCCAGGACGCGTCACGCGGGGGATAAATGGGAGCTGTTTCCCAGGGTCTGTTCCCACGGACGCGCTGGGAGACTCTAGACAAATGAGCGGCCGGACGGGCCCTGTGAGAACATCAAAGGCCCCGGACGGGTAATTGTTAGAGAGCATTGCGTCTACAGGTAAGGTGTATATCGCAGGCAGAAGGTTCTGGAAGGTAGCGAAGCGAGGAGCACGCTTCCGCCTCCAGGCTCCGTGTGGATGGAGCTGGGCAGTCTGCGCCCTGGAGTCTGGGGAAAAGCCGGGACCTCAGTTTCATCCAGGCAGAGCACCCACAGGTGCACCATGCCCCCGGCAGGGCTCTTGGGAACCTGTGTCCGGAGCGGCCGGTCCGTGTCCCAGTGCCAGTGGGAGGCTTGGAAGCTGAGCATCGTCCGAGAGGAGCCCTGCGCTGGCCGGGCCCCCTGTGCCCGAGTCCCGGTGCGGAAAATAGACCCCTCCGGCGCCTGAATGAGCGTAACTCTCTCAGGACCATCCGAGCTGGGAGGTTTGGGGGCCGGGGGAGCCCCCCTCTTCCTCCAGCGCAGAGGGAGGTGGCAGAGAAAGCGGGAGGTCCGGGCCCGTCGTCCTAACGTCCTCTCAGCTGTGCTGCTGTGGGCGAGTGGTCACCCACCTTCGCGCGTGAAGAGCGTGTGACAGCAACTCCACGGCGAGAGGTGGGGATGGAGGGAGGGGAGAGGCAGCGCCCCAGCCGGGGGCCGAGGGGGGAGCTGCACCCTGACCTGTGTGCACGGTTGCAGGAGAAGAGAGGGTCCCAGCCGTGAACACCTGGGGCGCCCACGGTCACCCCGCACAATGGCCCCGGGGCACGCCATTCCACAAAGAGGTTGGAAAACCAAATGCGCTGAGAAGGGTCGGGAGCCAGCGGCCAGGACGCCAGCGGAGGAGGAGGTGGTCCCCTCGAGTGAGCAGAGCCGAGCGCTTTTCCCACCGGTCTCGCTGCTTCACGGGCACCGAGACCCCACTCCCCGTCACTGTCCTCGCACCATCCTCGCGCTCCGAGCGTCTTTATCGAGGCAGACGGGCGGGAGGAGCTGGAGAGCACGCCCGTCCCCTCCTCGGGGAGACGTGGTCCTCATGCGAGGCCGTGTCTCCCTGTCATCACTCACCGTCCGCATCTTCTCCTGGTTCCGGGGGTGGGTGTCTCCGTGGCGTTTCCTACCTCCTGGAGAGCACCCCGTGAGTGACAGGTGTTCCTCTGCAAGACCCCGAGGCTCAGCGACTCCCCTTCGCCTGGTTGGTGTATTGATCGAGCAGCCTGTGGCCGTGATGGGAAGGGCTCCCTTTTCCCTCGTCAACCCCCCCCCCATTCCCTCGGAGACGCAGGGAGCCCTCCCTGATCTCTTCCACCCGCCTGCACCCTGGGCACCCTCTGTACACCCCCACCCACCTCACCATGCACGTGACTGGACAACTCACAGTGTGGGTGCTCTTCAGAGCCTCCCGAGCCTGGGCGGTGGATGTATGGAGGCACCTGGCTCCAGGTCCAGGAGTCTGGGTTGATGTGGGCAGGGGTGTGGCTCCAAAGTGGGGGGGTGGCTGCACCCTGGGACCACCACCTCCAGGACCCCGACTCCCGTGGTCTGAGGTGGGGACTGGGCATGGCGACTCCTAAGATCTTCCTGGGTTAGCCCGGCCGGTGTGGCTCAGGGGTTGAGCATCGGTCTATGAACCAGGAGGTCACCATTCAATTCCTGGTCAGGGCACAGGCCCAGGTTGGGGACTCGATCCCCAGAAGGGAGCATGCAGGCACCCTGGGCACCCTCTGTACACCCCCACCCACCTCACCATGCACGTGACTGGACAACTCACAGTGTGGGTGCTCTTCAGAGCCTCCCGAGCCTGGGCGGTGGATGTATGGAGGCACCTGGCTCCAGGTCCAGGAGTCTGGGTTGATGTGGGCAGGGGTGTGGCTCCAAAGTGGGGGGGTGGCTGCACCCTGGGACCACCACCTCCAGGACCCCGACTCCCGTGGTCTGAGGTGGGGACTGGGCATGGCGACTCCTAAGATCTTCCTGGGTTAGCCCGGCCGGTGTGGCTCAGGGGTTGAGCATCGGTCTATGAACCAGGAGGTCACCATTCAATTCCTGGTCAGGGCACAGGCCCAGGTTGGGGACTCGATCCCCAGAAGGGAGCATGCAGGAGGCAGCCGATCCATGATTCTCTCTCATCACTGATGTTTCTCTCTCTCTTCCTCTCCTTTCAGTAAAAATATCTGTTGTTTCTTTTTCACCTTCCCGGGTGATTCTGCTGCAGATGGAGAGCCACCGGCGTGGCCTTCACCCACCGTGCAGCTGGGTGTTACCGGAGCCTGTGCTGTCCCGGGAGGGCTGGCTTCCCTCTCTCCTGCGGAGGGGGCGTCCCGGGGAAGCCAGGGCTGGAAGCCGTGGGGGAGGAAGCAATGTGTTCTCTGGACCCGCCTGCTCTCCAGCTGGGCTCTGTTTGCAAACTGCACTGGGAAAGGAGAGAACAGCCAGCAGATGTTTCATACACGCACGGGAGACCCCGCGATGAGTAACCGGGGTGGGGGGGGCGGTGAGAACACAGGCCGATGTAAAACCTCAGCCGCAGAACAATGGATGGGAGGGGACGTGACAAGACAAAGGAAAGGAACTGAGCCTGGAGGGCCATAGATTGCTGGCAGGCGCTGCCTGGAAGGGTAGCTGCTGGGTCCCTCTGGCGCTGTCCCTGGTGCTGATCGGGGCCTGGCGCTGTCTCCCCATTACCTTCTGTCCTCACGTGGAGAGGGGCGGGGCACCTTTGCAAACGCAGGTCCTATTTGGGGTGGGTTTGGAAGGGCACAGAGCTGTTCTTGCCTCTGCTTCTCACCAACTGTCTTCTGCTCCAATGAATCCTTGTGCCAACGTGGCATCTCTGGGGCTGGCACGTTCTGCCACCGGCCTTTTGACGCTCTCTCTGCCTCATTCCTCTCCCCCACCGAACACAGTGGAGTGTCGGCACCACCTGACATTCACCTCCCCAGGGCCAGACCCGGGTTCCCAGGGGCCTCCTGACTCCAATCGGGGAGGCTCCTCAGGAAGAGAGAGGATTCCTCCTCACGGATAGAAATTGAAATGTAGAAGCTGAAGGTCGAGCTTCCTCAGGCCGGGGGTGAGGCTGCCCCCACGCGATTGGCTGGTATTCCCAGCACCTTCAGCTACGTCTGCAGACGGACCTGTGTCTTCCGTTATGTCCATTGGGCTGGGCCAGAGCCACCCCCACCTGTAGGGGCTGTTCTGGACGCTGGCGCTGCACTGGGAGATATTTCTCCCCGCGTCACGGGCAGAGGAAAGCTCGGGAGGAGAGAAGGTCATCTGGTCCCCGAGAGGACCCGCCGGCGGGCGAGACGCATCAGCCTTAATGTATGGGCTGCGTTCCGCCGGGACCGTGACCGTCATTAGAAATGGGCCTCTGGTGTCATCGCCCAGAGCCGTCCGGTGAAGGATGTGTCCTCCGAGTGGACAGGGCGCAGCAGAGGGCCCGAGCGGAACTGGCCAGCTGAGAAGGCACGCTTCATCCTCGGAAGGAAATTAAGCCATTTATTGGAGGACATGAGTTCAGTGCCACAGCGAGAGCAGCCTGGCATTTCCATAAATTAACACAACGCGTGTGGAGGCTAATCCCATGTGTGGGAGCATCCATCTCGCTTCCCTAGTGCCCAGATGGAGGATCCGGCGTCGGGACAGGCAGGACCTCGGGGGCAATGACAGGAGATGAGAGTCCAGGACCAATGACGGGCTTGCTGAGCAGGAGCCCGCCCACCAGCTCACACTCACCGCTCACACTCACACTCACCCGCTCACACACACACCCACACATGCACTCACACACACTCACACTCACTCACACACTCACATACTCAAACATTCACACACACTCACACTCACACTCACCTGCTCACACACACACACTCACATACTCATACACACTCACACACTCACATACTCATATACCCACTCACACACTCACACACTCACACACACACTTACACACACTCACACACACCCATTCACACACACACAAACTCACTCACACTCAAACATTCACACACACTCACACTCACCCGCTCACACACACACACACATGCACTCACACACACACACTCACACACACTCACCTACTCATACACCCACTCACACACTCACCCACTCACACACACACTTACACACACTCACACACTCACACACACACTTACACACACTCACACACACCCATTCACACACACACAAACTCACTCACACTCAAACATTCACACACACTCACACTCACCCGCTCACACACACACACACACACTCATGCACTCACACACACTCACACACTCACACACACTCACCTACTCATACACCCACTCACACACTCACCCACTCACACACACACTTACACACACTCACACACTCACACACACCCATTCACACACACACAAACTCACTCACACTCAAACATTCACACACACTCACACTCATCTACTCACACTCATACCCACACACACTCACTCACTCATACACACACACACACACTCACACTCACCCGCTCACTCACACACACATACCCATACACCCATACACCCACTCACACACACACGCTCACTCACACACTCACATACTCATAAACTCAGTTGCTCACTCCCCCACTCACTCACACACACCCCCTCACTCACACAGACATTTCAGGACTCAGCTCGGATCTGGGCTGACTGTGTCCTTTCTCAGGCTCCTCTCCTGTCTGAGCTGTGAGCTCCAAGAACAGGCACCATTTGTGCTGACCCTTCAGTTCTGAGCACTGAGCAAGGAGCCTGCAGCAGAGGAGGCACTGGGAGCTGCCGAATGAACAAAGAATGAATGAACGAATGAATGAATGGAATGAACGAAGAATGAATGAATGAATGTATGAATGAACAAAGAATGATGAATGAATGAACAAAGAATGAACAAATGATGTAAGAACATTGTAAGCAAAAATGAGTGAATGAATGAATGAATGAATGAACGTGTCTTACTTTGTACGGCCCTCTGGCTTGACCTCCCCTGACGGCCACAAACACTCAGGTTCCTGACCAGTCCTGAGTTAGGCTGCCCTGTGTGAGCTGTTTCCTCTCCCGGTGACTCGCAGGGACACAGCGGGGCCCGTCCATGGGGAGGCCTGGCCGAGTGGGACGATGCTCCAGCCCCTGGGCACCAACCCTGGGCCTGCAGGTGACACCCCGCACCCCCCTCGGTCTGCTTCCTTCCCTGTGGCACGAGGATAACAACGGAACCCCCTTCATAGCATCGAATATCTTTAACGCACTCAGGGCAGTGTCTCCCCACAGTCGTTCCACAGCGGTGCTGTTCTGGGTTTTGACAGTGGCCGCTCTCACAAGAAGAGATGAGGCCGACTGACCGCATTGGTTCAAAGCAGTTTGCTCTGACTTTATCCCTGTCCCTAGAGTTTGTGGGCAACACCGTTGCAGTGAATATACTTTTAGGGTGATAGTGGCCTAGTTACACCCTCGACTCACGGAGAAGTCCGGAGCCACACGCAAACCTGTCCCCTGCCCCCACCCCAGCGCGTCTCAGGACCCAGTGCAAAGAGGCGCCCCAACCCAGCTAGAGTCGACTAGATCCAGCGACGTCTTAGGCTAGCCCCCCCGGCCGGTTCCCCCCGGCTCTGCCCCTCTGTGTAGTTAGGGGGAGGCGGCCAAGACAGGCGGGCACAGGCACACCACGTCAATGAGGGAGCCTTCACTCCATTTCTCTAATGAAAAAGAACTTCTCCCACGTGCCCTCCGGGGATTCTCATAAATTTGCGATCAATTTTTGCATGAACTCTGCTGCCTTGTGAAATCCCCACCTTCAGCGGAGTCTACGTGCCCATGACGGAGCCTCCAGATAAAGGTCGTGAGGGCTCAAGGTCACACCCATGAGGGAGCCTCCAGATAAAGGTCGTGAGGGCTCAAGGTCACACCCATGAGGGAGCCTCCAGATAAAGGTCGTGAGGGCTCAAGGTCACACCCATGAGGGAGCCTCCAGATAAAGGTCGTGAGGGCTCAAGGTCACACCCATGAGGGAGCCTCCAGATAAAGGTCGTGAGGGCTCAAGGTCACACCCATGAGGGAGCCTCCAGATAAAGGTCGTGAGGGCTCAAGGTCACACCCATGAGGGAGCCTCCAGATAAAGGTCGTGAGGGCTCAAGGTCACACCCATGAGGGAGCCTCCAGATAAAGGTCGTGAGGGCTCAAGGTCACACCCATGAGGGAGCCTCCAGATAAAGGTCGTGAGGGCTCAAGGTCACACCCATGAGGGAGCCTCCAGATAAAGGTCGTGAGGGCTCAAGGTCACACCCATGAGGGAGCCTCCAGATAAAGGTCGTGAGGGCTCAAGGTCACACCCATGAGGGAGCCTCCAGATAAAGGTCGTGAGGGCTCAAGGTCACACCCATGACGGAGCCTCCAGATAAAGACGTGAGGGCTCAAGGTCGCACCCATGACAGAGCCTCCAGGTAAAGGTCATCAGGGCTCAAGGTCACACCCATGACGGAGCCTCCAGGTAAAGGTCATCAGGGCTCAAGGTCACAGGGGTTTATGGACGAGCTGGACCTGCTGCTCTTCCGACCACAGCCCCTTAACACATAGGCAAACACACGTGCATTGCTTACTGGTCCGAAATGACTCCGCCCCGTCCGGCTTAGAGGAGACCTTGGGCGGGGGGTGTCCATGAACATCAGGGAGGCTGGGGCGCCCGACACCTTCCATCTACCTGAACCCTCACACCCATCGCCACGCCGCATGCACAGCAGAGTGAGTGACAGGCGTTCGTGGCCTCCGCCCCCATGGGAAGCGTTTGTTTTAAGATCTCGTGTCCTAAGTGTAGGATTCATACAAGTGGCATCCGTCCTGTTCCGAAGCACAAGCCATGAAGATGCGTGGCTTCTCTGTCTGCCCTGTGGCCTCCGACACCCCGTGCCAGCCACGGTGGAGGCCTCATGGGGCATCCGAGATGCTCCCGTGGGCTGTGGCTGGGCCCTGGACGCTGCTGGGCTCTGAGGGGGCCGCTCGCGCCCATCCACGGGGGGCGGGGGGTGATGACACGGACATGGCGGAACATTCCAAGGCGGCCGACCCCAGCTTGTCAGAAGGGAGCCTACGGGACACGCGGCGGCCTGAGGGCCTTCCCCCTGTGCTTGTCCCCGACAGCGCGGGCTGAGGTACTCCACACACCTGGGACACTCGCCACACAGTCTGCAGGCAGGAAGTCTGAGGTCACGGTGCCGCAGGTTTGGGCACTGGCGAGAGCCCGCTTCCTGGCCGCGACAGCCACCTCCCGGCCGCGTCCTCATGTCGTGGAGACAGAGTGAGCTCCGAGCTCATCGTCTTCTTATAAAGGCACCAATCCCATCCCCCGGCTACACCCAGTCACCTCCCAGTGCCCACCCCCAGACGCCGTTATGTTGGGGGCCGGGGCTTCCACGTGTGAATGTGGGGGTGACCACAGGGCTGCATCGATGCCTCTGGATCGCTGGCTCCCCAGGGTGGAGTTGGGGGAGCGTCTTTGGGTAAATCCAACCTCGGGAATCCGGGCAGCGTGTGGAAATGCTGATCTCATTGGTGGGCGTGAGGAAGAAGGGGGTCCCCTGAGGACTGCGGAGACGTGGGGAGCTGGGAGGGGCTCTGTCACTTGGAGAGTGACCCCGGTCCTGGCAGCTCCCTCCCGGCCTCTAAAGGGAAGTGGTGGGTGAAGGGGCCTGTGTAAGAGACCCTCACGGTCACTGGGCCCTCTGCCCACGCCTGGCCCTCCCTGGGGGTGGGGCAGGGACAGGTTCTGCATCCGCACCTGAGACGCTCGGAGCCTGTAGAGCTGCCAGCTTGGGCGGTGGATGCTGGCCCCTGCCGGCCTGAGAACCAGTGGCCTGTGAGGCAGCCACACGGGGCTGGCTGCACCCCGGGAGCAGGGCTGGCCTCGCTCTGAGGACCCTGCTCTCAGCCAGGCGCAGCGCCCAGCCCCAGGGAACACACGGCCAATCGGGAGCCGAGTTTCCAGGTCATTTCCCGCCTCCCCGGCTGTGGGTAAGCGCACAGGCCATGGCAGCCGCCGGGAGTTGTCGTTGGCACCGTTGGCACCGGCTGTGTTTCAATTAGTAACGAAGGAGGGGGTAGAGGGAGGGCTCTCATGGCCGCCTTCGTTTCAGGGCCTCCGGGGGAGGGGGCGGCCGCTCCCTACGAAACCTGTTTCTGACTGAGCACCTGGGCTGGGTGGGGAGAGCGGCACCCGGTCCCCAAGCAGCTGTGACTCGGGACCAGCCCAGCGCTTCCCAGCTCCGAGTCTGCTCGTCCAGAAGACAGGGGACGCTTCTGCTCAGGGCTGTGTGAGCATGACCCGGAGGCCCGTGCCCGGCCGTCTCCTGGGCCGCCCTCTCCTGGCCGACTCCTGGCATCTCCCGCGAGTCCCAGGCTCCCGTTGCCCACGGTACCTGCAGCATCGCCCGCCCGTGTCCCCTGGAATCAAACAGGGGCCGCGCACATGTCGTTACTGTGCCCCTCCCACCAGACCATCGGCTCCAGGACAGCAGGGTCCCCCTTTGGGCCACACACACCCCGGCCCCCCCAACCCCGTGCACGCAGAGTGAGTGCGTGATGCTGAGGGATCCGAGAGGCATCCGTGCTCCCAGCGGGCATGGGCACGCATTCCTGCAGAGCCTTAGGAAGTGAGACTCCGAGGCAGGCGTGCGAGACGAAATCCAGACGTGGCTGTCACCCACGGCAGGGTCGCCAGCCTCGTCCCCGCTGGGAGAGTGAAGCCCGAGCCGGAGACAGGCTGTCAGCCAAAGGGATGGATGCGGGGTTGATGTGGACCGTCCACTCACAAATAACAAAGCAGCCGGCCGGCGGGGCTCAGTGGTTGAGCATCGACCTATGAACCAGGAGGTCACGGTTCAATTCCCGGTCAAGGGCACAGGCCCGGGTTACAGGCTCGATCCCCAGCATGGGGCGTGCAGGAGGCAGCCGATCCATGATTCTCTCTCATCATTGATGTTTCTCTCCCTGTCTCCCTCCCCCTTCCTCTCCAACATCAATTAAAAAAAATTTTTTTTAAAGAAATAACAAAGCACCTTCTACGCAGCTCGGGGATCAAATGCTCAGGCAACACCCGTCTTGCCAAACCACCTCCAACCACGTTTGGCGATGGAAGCTGGGAACCAGAACCCTACCCGCCTTGGGGCGCATCAGGACACCGGGCGGCCCTCCTGCGGATTCCGAGCTGAGCCGGGCGCTGTGCCTCTGCTCTGCTCTGCGCGGCCATCCGCCAAGGTGAGGCCCGCGTCCTCCGCCCGCCTCTCTGACGAGCAGCGCAGCGTTTGATTTTCTTCTAATAGATTTGTCGTTTTACTTCAAGTCGCCAGTGCTATTGACCCGGGGAACCTCAATTTCAAAGCCATTAAAATCTAATTTTCCACACGGTGCCCCCAAGAGGCTGACTAACTTTCAAAGAATAATTCATTTTCTTTAAAGGAAAAAAAAATGCACATCTCTCCCTCCATTTTATTTTTATTCCTGAAAGTAAGTCAGGGAACATTGCTGTCAGCTCCTCTGTTATTATTCTCCGCGGCGTCTTTCGTGCCAAAGCTCATAAGTGCTCCTCGGACAGAGCGAGGGCTGGCGGCTGTGGCGCGAAGACTGTGTCTACGTGGGGGACCCCGCTGGCCGGCGCGTGCGTGGAACGGGCCCCCCGCCGCGGCTCACCTTCCAGGAAACAGGACAGAGGCTCAAGGTTGTTTGTGTTGGAAAATAACAGACTTTGTCAAAAAAATAAAATAAACGGGCAGAAAAGTGCTTCCAGGGCAGAGCGTCTGCCGGGGACCCCAGGGCGTCTGAGAACGCGGAAGGGTCATTTCCCCCCAAGTGTTCAACCAACCGCCTCCCCCTCCAGTTCCGGGATCAGACACCGACTGAGAGCCACGTGAGCAGGCGCCGTGGACCCGCATACAGAGGTCTCAGCCGATGGGTGAGAAGCAGTGGCTACCGCTACCCGGGCCCGTGAAACTCGCTCCCCAGTGGAGTGCAGCCTGGGATTATGGAACCGAGAACGGGCGTCCGTGGACAGACTGGGGCGGCTCGAAAGGGCTGATGGACCTCCTAGTGTGTCCGTGTGAACTTCCTGGTCTCGGTGACTGGACTATGGTTACGTAAGATTTTTAAACATATATATTATTATTGATTTCAGAGAGGAAGGGGGAGGGAGAGAGAGATAGAAACATCAATAATGAGAGAGAATCATGGATCAGCTGCCTCCTGCACGCCCCCCACTGGGGATCGAGCCCGCAACCCGGGCCTGTGCCCTTGACCAGAATCAAACCTGGGACCCTTCAGTCCGCAGGCCGACGCTCTATCCACTGAGCCACACCGGCCAGGGCTGGTTACATGAGATTTAACATCGGGGGCAGCTGGGTGAAGGGTCTAAGACAGTGATGGCGAACCTTTTGAGCTCGGTGTGTCAGCATTTTGAAAAACCCTAACTTAACTCTGGTGCCATGTCACATCTAGAAACTTTTTGATACTTGCAACCATAGTAAAACAAAGACTTATATTTTTAATATTTATTTTATATATTTAAATGCCATTTAACAAAGAAAAATCAACCAAAAAAAATGAGTTCGCGTGTCACCTCTGACACGCGTGTCATAGGTTCGCCATCACTGGTCTAAGACAACGTTCTCCATCATTCCTGCAATGTTTTCTGAAAGTCGACAATGACTTGAGAACAAATTTTAAGAGAAATGCGTGTGGCCCCTGGTCAGGAAGGTGGGCCCAGGAGGAGCGCCCAGGAGCACCCGGCTCCAGGGCCTCTTGGTGGGAAGTCTTGGAGCCCGTGGGGAAGATGCTGGAGTTACTCCCCCAGAGCAGCACCTCCTAAACCCCACGGCTTCTTTCTATAACCAGGCTGTGCTGCGGGCTGCACCGGGGAATGTCCATCCTGGCCGAGGCAGGGTCCGGAGAGGAGACGCATGCCCCCTAGTGGGCGGAGGGGGTCATGGCAGTGCAGTGTGGCTCCCGTTGTAAGGTGGTTGGCCCAGAGTCGATGCCCAGCGAGTTCTCACGAGGCCGACGCCTGCAGGTCACATCGTGGACAATGAACACGCTAGGCATGAACTTTCCAGAAGGTTCATCCACAGGAATAAGCCTCCCACCGGAGGACAGTGTTGGAGTTGGTCCTGAGATAGCGACGCCGTGAAGAAGGGGGTGGTGACAGGATCACAGAGAGGAGAAGGAGGAAGACACCGGATTCCGAATCCACACGTGGGGCCCAGAGCAGAGGGGAGTCAGCAGCAGGGGAGCGGAGGTGAAGGCCGTGATTATCAGAGGGGACACTTCACAGGAGCGGGGACGCCAGGCGGGTCTAAAGCGAGGAGCCTGGGTGACCGTCAACCTCTCCCATCCCCCCCAAGGTGAGCTTTTCTCTGGCTCCTTCATTGTATGCAAACCTGCGAGGTCCCTTGGAGCTCCAGCCCAGCACTTCCAGGAGCCCACGCCTCAGCCCCAGAGGCTCAGGGGAGCAGCCGGAGGGGACAGGGAGGGTCTAGGGCACAGGGGCATCTGGAGGGAAACCCTCTCTGCATCCTGGCCGGGCAGCTGAGCAGGGACCGCCCCCCCCCCCACCCCGTGTGTGTCCCGTCAGATCCAACGGGGACGAGAGCAACCCTCCTGCACTGGTCACGTGAGTGAGACGCGGTGGGTAGATGCCCAGGCCCCCAGCCACCGGGCCACGGAGGACCCTCCGTGAAGCAGGGTCGGGAGTGGGATTTGGGGTCCTGGCCCAACCGCAGGAACGCAAGGTCTTGCCACGCAGCCGCCTGGGGCAGGGCCCCTCAGGAGGGAAACCGAGGTCGAGACCCCGGCAGCCCTGTTCTTCCCGCCC
>NW_005366599.1:1149300-1150164 GCF_000412655.1 Myotis brandtii | reverse complement strand
AGCGTGGGTGGCTCAGAGGCTGCCCTCCCGGCACACAGCTCGCCCTGCCCGGCTTTGCTTCTGCCGCCCCCTGCGCTCCACGCCCCCTGAGCACGCGTGGGAGGCGGCCACTGTCTGAGATTTGCCAGCCTCCTTCTCAGGATGACTTCGGAGGCTGGAGCTAACACAACATCAACATAAGGCAACTCGGAGCAAAGGCATGCGACGCGCTCTGAAGTCCTTCCAGCTCATCCTACGCCCGCCGCCTGCGTGGTCTTGCGAGGGGCCGTTAGCTGAGTTCGTGGAGTGATCACGAAGCTGGGTTTCCGCCTGTGGCTCCTGGAATGCTCACAAGGTCCCCAAGGGACAGGTGTGACTGTGGTTCCCATTCCACAGATGTGAACGTGGAGGCTCAGGGAGGTGGCGCCCTCTGCTCAAGGTCGCGCAGCTCAGGGTGGCGGGAGTGGGCCCCAGGTCGTCCTGTGGGCTCAGCGCTGTCCTGCGAGTCAACGCGGCAGAAAGCGCTCCTCTCCACGGACACGCAGCCTGGCACCGTCTCCCCGCACACGGACAGGCTCAGCCCATGCTCCCGGACTCGGTGAGCCAGAGATTCCAGGGGATCTGGGGCTCATCGCGGAGCTCTGCGTGGCGTGGGGCCTGTCCACCCAGTGCACGGACCTCACCACCCTCACAGGGACGTGGGAGGAGGGGGACGGCCCGGCTGCCGCTGGTCACAGCCGCGCACTTGGGATGTGTGTCACGCAGCCCCCGTCTCCGCCCGAGCTGAACAGTTCGGTTCTCATTAGGCAGAGGAGTGCGCTCCACGCGATTCCGTCTGGGTGCGCGGCTGAGCGAGTGCAATCAGGCAGGTCTGCCAAGTGCCTT
>NW_005366599.1:1146271-1149250 GCF_000412655.1 Myotis brandtii | reverse complement strand
CTGCTCCCGGCATCTGCTCCCCACAGAGCCGTGTTTCCCCACATCGTTCCCTCTCTGCCTCCCCCCCACCCCCCCGTCTCTCTCTCACACACACAGGCCTCTCCCAAAGCACAATCTGTACATGGAACCAACATTCCCATATGCCACGTTCATCTGCATGGAATCTGAGCTAGGAATCCAAATCCGGTGCAGGAAACCCCTGGTCCTGTGGGCGTGCCGGTGCACACACTCACGTGCGCACACGCATGCCCCCACCTCGCCGCAGCCCAGGTGTTCACGCGGTGCACGGGCCTCACCGCCCTCACGGAGCAGCGGGGGCACTTATCTGTCTTCATTCCGAGGCCCCAGCCCCTTTCTGAAGGGGGAGGAGGGGCTGGTGTGGTCCTTCCAGCTCCCAGCGGAGCTTCAAGGTCATTCCCGCCAGCTCAAGGGCAGGATGACTCCCACCTGGCCCTGGGCCACGGCCCTCTGCCTCCGTTCCCCGCCTCACCCCGAGAGCCCCCGAGCCTCTTCCTGGGGGTGCTCACCCCCACGCTCCCCGGCTACCTCCGTTCCCCGCCTCACCCTGCATTCACAGTCTTCGCGTGAGGGTGTCCCTGCGGGCCGTCCTGTGCCCGCACCCCCATCACCAGGTGACCCACCTTCTCCGATCCCCACGTTGAAACCGCTCCCATCACCTGCGCGACCGAGCCTCGCAGCCCAGGTCCCCCCTTCCGTGTTTCCGTGGGGGGACCTCAGCCCCTGCCGGGGGACCCCTAACACAAAGAGGCGCGTTTCCTCGGCCGTGCAGCTCTTAAAACCTGAGTTCAAGGTCGAGGTTCCCTTGCCAGACTCCTCCTTACACTCTCCGCCCCCGTGACCACGAGGGGGGCCAGCAGGCAACGCCCCAAACTCCTCACTGTAGAGAGGCCTAGAGGGGAGACCAGGACGGAGGCCGTGGTTTTGATCCTGAGTCCCAGGCGTGAGTGAAGGGCAAGAGGTAATTCCACGGCGTCGGGGTGAGGCCAGAGGGCACACAAGACAATGGCTGCCCCACAGGGCCACCACCACGGGCCTGATTCCCCGCACGAGTTCACTCCGCAGGGCGCTGCCTCACACGCGGGCCCACGGGGAACCGCTAGGGAGGGTGCAGCTAGTTCACACGGCCCAGCAGCCGGCCAGTGTGCACTGAGGTCGCGAGAGGCCCGGACATGGCTGACCTGCAGCGGCTCCGACACGGCGGGAAGTGGTGCCCCCACACCCCAACTCCCCCACTCCCCACCCCCCCGCTTCAGGGCCGACGCTCATCCCACTGTCTGGGTTCTGGTCCCCGACAGCTGCCCAGGGCCCGGGCAATGCCCAGGAGACCCATGGACACCAGGACGGGGAGGGGGGGCCCTCGGGGTCGTCTGCTCCCTTCTCCGCCTGCAAACCTCCCGCCCAGAGCGGAGCTCTGACCGCGCTGCCCTGGGCCCGCGATGGGCACTGCAGCGAAATGACAGGCGGCTCTGAGCGGGTCCCAGCTCCACTGAGTGCTTCTTAGGAAAGATGACATTTCGTAGGATGAGTGCTTTTTAAGACCCCAGACAGACGGGACCCGGGGCGGCTTTTGGAAACGCGGCGGCTCCACAAGACTCGTGGCCCCGGGAAACGTCAAACATCTTATCGCCCGCACAGCCTGGCCTGCCAGATACACTTCCCCAAACCCAACTCAAAGGCAAGCACCTTGTGCATGTGCGTGTCTGGCTGATGTGGCGTTAGGCCTGTGGGCGAGAACCTGCATGGAGAGGGAGAGGGGAGGGCGAGGGAGCCCGGGCTGGAGGCATCGTTCAGGTGCGTGTGTGAGGGAGTGGGAAGCGGCAGCCCAGGGCCCGCAGGGGACAGGCGCACGGAGCAGAATAAACACTTGGAGAAGGTGGAGAGGCAGAGAGGCGGCTCTGACACGCCCGCGTTGAAGGGGGAGCCATCCGGCCTCCCGGGGCGCGTCTGGGTGTGAAGACAAGTGCACTGGGCATGGAGGGTGCAGGCGGCGCAGGCTGGCCTCCCGGGGCCTCGTGATGAGCTGAGCTGGGCCACCCCAATAGCAGATGAGCAGAGGGCGCCCTCGCACCTCCCGGGGGGGCTGTGCCAAGGGTGAGGGGCAGCGAGGTGCCTGTACTGGGCTAAAGGATGGCCCAGGGGGGCCTTGGTGCCCCTCCAATGACGAGCAAGCCAGACGCCAACCCCATGATGGCCGCAGAGGCCCCGTCTCCCGGGCACGGAGAAGGAGGGGTGTGGGTATGTGGCCGGAATTCATGGGGCCCAGATTCCAAGGCCCGGAGCCGAGGACAACCAGCGTGACGGGCACAGGCCACCGACGCGGGCAGAGGCCGATGTTTATGCAAAAGCCGCAGGTCGTCTCGTGGAACGGGAGCGGGCGTGCGGCTCCGGGAAGGCGTTTCGGAGACGGGCACCGGCTCCCCCGGCCCCTCTGAAGGAGTCGGCTCCCCGTGGCACAGGGCAGGGCTTCAGTGACCAACTCCTGCTCAGAGGGGAAGGTTCTGTGTCTGATTCCAGACCCCACAGGAGGGGGCCTGGGGCTCCGCTGAGACCAGGGTCCCCGCAGTCCCATCAGGGCAGTCAGAGAGGGGAAGGGACACGCAGAGGCTGCGGGCTGAGCTCGGGCGGCGGTGACCTGGGCAGGCGGACGCCCTGTGGTGGTCGCTGTGGGGAGACTAAAGACGCGGCGGTGGCAGCTGGTGGCCCCGATCAGAGATGGCCCGGGAGGTCCCACACTCCCCCGGCTCAGGCGGGAGGGCCGGTCCTGCCCCCCTCTCCCCCCCCACCCTGACCACTGCCCGGCGCGGGGCAGCACACAATCTGCCCCATGAAGCCATCTGGGTCCCGCAGGGCTTGGGCCTGCAGAGAAGCACCGATAGGCAAACAGCTGAATCACCATAAAGAACATGATCCTCTCAGCTCCGCGCAGGGAGGGCGGTGGCCACAGGGGAAGAGAGGCTG
>NW_005366599.1:1145192-1146006 GCF_000412655.1 Myotis brandtii | reverse complement strand
TCGCACGCCACCTTCTGAAGCTGTGTGTGCGGGTCCCGCCACTCTGATGGACGCTCCGAGCGTCCTCCCAGGATCTGCGAGTCTGACGTGGAAATCGCCCGCTGCTCTCAGGTGGCGTCAGTGGATGGATGGTGCGCCATGACGGCAGGTGCGATCTGGGTGGGGGTGGCACAGGGCGCGCGTGGAGATTCCTATCGAGGCTGCGAGACACGGCTCCGACTTCACAGATTCAACTGAGTTTTTAAACGGGCGTTTGGACTCAACTCTAAAGCCGGTCTTTGTGCTCAGGGTCTGGTCTTGGCCCCGAGGGTCGTGGGAGGCCTGGGGGGGTCCAGGCCCAGGGGACGGCCTGATCCCTTCACAAGGTGAGAAGCGCGTGCCTTCTGCTCTGTGGATGGACAGACAGACGAACGGGGAAGGCGAAACAGGAACAAGGATGTTGGATAAAAGGCCGTGGCCAGCGTCCAGGCTGCAGACGACGGTGGTTTTGGTCCAGGCAACCCCGCAACCTGGGAAGAGCGCCCGGGACCCTGAGGCCACACCTAAGTCTGCACCGGGCGCTCCGTCATGACAAACTCATTGGACTCGTCGTAATAGGAAGCCGGACGGCTCGGCCAGACCCAACAACGACAAACGCCCTGCCTGCCTCCCTCCCTCAGAGACATCTCAGGCAGCGACGTGGCTGCCCATCGCCGGCCGTGAGTGTCCCAGAGGCTGACAGCGCCATCCCGGCTCTGACGGAGGCGGCGTCACCCCCATCCTGTCCCATGTCCGGCACCAGCAGGACCGTCAGCTGCTGGCTCCCAGGTCCGTG
>NW_005366599.1:1126554-1145133 GCF_000412655.1 Myotis brandtii | reverse complement strand
TCCCATCTCAGCGGGCGCCCTTCAGGGAGGCCTGGGCGGGACCGAGCAGCAAGGGAACCACAGCGCTGAGTCCGCAGAGCAGGCCCAGCCCTGGGCAGACATGGGTTCAGGGCAGTGGGCCCCGGGGCCACTGCGTTCTCTTTTGTTGTTAATCCTCACCCAGGAGAGCTTCCCATTGATTGTTTAGAGAGAGTGGAAGGGAAGGAGGGAGGGGAAGAGAGAGGAACATCGATGTGAGAGCGGCAGGGACAATGTGGGAAAGCGCCCTGAGGGCCGCGGGAGCAGCAGGTGCACAGGGACGGGGGAGCGCTGCCTGGGGTCCCCCAGACCCTGTGAGGAGGCCGGGGGTGAGCAGAGGTCACGAGACAGGAACGGGAGCAGATGACGTCAGAGAGGTGACGGGGACGGTCTTCTGGGTCCGATAGGGAAGGCCGCAGCCTGCAGGGCCTGAGGTAATGGGGCAGGAAGGGGGTAACGCAGGTCTGATGGGTCCGAAGGGCCTAGAGGTGAGGGGGGACAGGTCCCTGAGTGTGAGAGTGAGGGCAGCAGGCAGACCCCCAGGTGCAGAGGGAAGGAGGGCCGCCCTGCGGGACCTGGGAGCCCCCCCCCCCCCGAAGGACCTCACCTCTGACTGTAAGACACGGCGCTGCTGCCGACTCGGAGTGGGGAAGCCGCCTGGCCCTGGTCTGCCCTGGTCTCCCCAAGTCCCCCTCCCCCCTCCGGGTGGGGACGGAGCCGGGACGGAGGGAGGGCTGGTGGGAACGGCAGACTCATTTCACAGCCGCCGCTATAATCCGGGACGGCGAGGAGACTGCGCCCCGGAGATAAGACGCTGGAACGTGCAGCCCCAGGAAGAATCGCCCTCTATTTCTCCTCTGAGCTCCCCCGCTCTCCCCCCGTAAACCGCAGTCTGTAGCCCAATGCTCTGCTCGGTCCCAGGCAATCCACGCTCAGACACGGTGATGTTTCTCCACCTAATTGGGCGAGTGGTTAAGAATGGAAGACGTTTCACGGCACTTATTATCCATCTATTGTCAGCGTTTAATTTTATGGACGGGAACCAGTGAGCGCCGAGTTGTAAAATGTCACTGCGGCTCCAGGCCCTGCCCGTGGAGCACAGGCTCACAGCCGGCCAGGGCAGGGCGGCCCAGAAAGCAAACGCCATTCCCCAGTGGCCCCTGGCAGGCGCAGGGGTCTGGGACCCGCTTTTTTTCTTTTAAATATGTTTTGATTTCAGAGAGGAAGGGAGAGGGAGAGAGAGATAGAAGCGCCAATGATGAGAGAGAATCATGGATCGGCTGCCTCTTGCACGACCCCTACTAAGGATGGAGCCCGCAACCCGGGCATGTGCCCTGACCAGGAATCAAACCGTGACCTCCTAGTTCAGTGGTCAGCAAACAGCGGTTCTCGAACCACATGCAGCTCTTTGACACCTTGAGTGTGGCTCTTCCACAGAATACCACGTGTGGGTGTGCACGTACAGTGTGATTGAAACTTCGTGGCCCATGCGCAGAAGTCGGTATTTTGCGGAAGAGCCACACTCAAGGGGTCAAAGAGCCGCATGTGGTTCATGAGCCGCAGTTTGCCAACCACTGTCCTAGTTCATAGGTCAATGCTCAACCACTGAGCCACGCTGGCCGGGCTGGGCCACACCGATCCACCCGCCATGGAATGAAGATGAACTGCGCAGGGAGCTTCCAACAAGCGAGTGTGAGGCCGAGCTTGGCCCTGACCACGTGGCTCCGTGTGCCGACCACACGCCCAAGGACAGCCGGCACGGGGACCTCAACACCCTCCATGCGCCAGAGAGCTCCTGTGCCAGGGACCCCATTCGCCACGAGGGGACGCATTTGGAAAACGGATGACGGAGTCAGACCTCACGCGCCACCAGCATCCACATGGGGTCCCATACAGATGCTTCCCTGAGGGAGACGGGGCTGGGGACCTGCTACCTTCAAAGCTCGCAGGGCCTGCTTCGTCTCATCTCATTGGTCCAAAGAGGCCCTTCGGAAAGGTCTTACACGTCCCAGACTCTTGCCAGGAGTCTTTTCGGCCAGTGTGGCTCAGTGGTTGAGCGTTGACTTATGAACCAGGAGATCACAGTTCAATTCCCAGTCAGGGCACATGCCCAGGTTGCAGGCTCGATCCCCAATGTGGGGTGTGCAGGAGGCAGCTGATTGATGACTCTCTCTCATCATTGATGGTTCTCTCTCTCTCCCTCCCCTTCCTCTCTGGAATCAGTAAAAATATATTGTTTAAAAATACCAGGTCTGGCTCCAATCCTGAAGCACCACTGTGCTTCCTCATGGCCCCTCGCACGCGGACAGGTCGCCCCCTCCCAGCCCGAGGGTGTGTGCTCGGTCCTTGAAGGCATCGGGAGTCCAGAGAGCACCTCTCTGTTCTCGAGGAGACGGCGGCCCGTGAAAACGCAACATCTGTGAGGATGAGGGAGGCACCATGAGTCCCAGGGGCTGTGGGCTGGGACCCGGTGCAGCGGCTTCCAGTTCCCAGGAGAATTCGGACAGGAGCGGGAGGGGGGCCAGGAGAGGGGCCCCTAAGGAAGGGCCTGGTGCTTGGATTGGCGGGAGGTAACAATAGGCCGGGGAGGACGAGGCCCACACGCCACTCCAGGTCCCCTGCAGGCCCTCCGTTCTGAAGGCGCCCCTGCCGGCCCCTCTGAGAACCAGGCAGGCAGCACCCTGGAAAGTCTAGTCCAAACTCTATCCTTCCCACGGGACACAGGCTCCCCTGATGTTTCTCTCTCTCTCCCTCCCCCTTCCTCTCTGGAATCAGTAAAAACATATTGTTTAAAAATACCAGGTCTGGCTCCAATCCTGAAGCACCACTGTGCTTCCTCATGGCCCCTCGCACATGGACAGGTCTCCCTCTTGCAGCCCCGGGGGTGCGGGCTTGGTCCTTGAAGGCATCGGGAGTCCAGAGAGCAGCCCTCTGTTCTCGAGGAGACGGCAGCCCGTGAAAACGCAGTGGCCCACACACCACTCCAGGTCCCCTGCAGGTCCTCCGTTCTGAAGGCGCCCCTGCCGGCCCGTCTGAGAACCAGGCAGGCAGCACCCTGGGGAGTCTAGTCAGAGCTCTATCCTTCCCACGGACACAGGCTCCTAGGAGCCTGAACGCTCCGCTCATCCCCATCTTCCCAGACAAATGCCAACTTATCGTTTGCCCTTGATGGGCCTCAGGGTCGGTACAAGAAACCACCTATGCGTGGTTCAGGAGGCCGGGGTCGGGGTGACATCACAGTCGCTATGACGACCAGCTGGGCCCAGGATGCGGAAGCCACGCGCCTCCCCCTGCACCTGTTTTTCTTGCCGCCAGGAATTCGGAGCGAAGCTTTGTGCCAGCTCAGAGGCGTCCTCCCCCCTGAAGGGCTTTTAGGGACACAGGGCACGGCTCCCCCTTCTCTCCTGCCCCAGGCACTCACGCGGACCCATCGCTGAGTCCCGGCCTCCGCTCTTGGAACTGACCGCTAATCTCTAGGAGTGAGCGCGACTCAGACACTTCATTCCGCGGCTTCTTATCTGTGAGCTCGCGGCGACCACTGTTCCAGGGAGGAAACTCACTCTTAGTGCAGACGTAACTCAGCTGAGACCCGGAAACTTCTGGAACCGAGTTCCCGGGCAGACACTGAAAAGTCCACCTGAGCCGGACGCTAGCAGCCGGGAGAGGAGCGGGAGGGGAATTCATCTCCAAGGACAAGGCCCCGTGGGCCTCGTGTAAAAGCAAAACGCAACCATCCACGCTGAAGCGGGAAGACGCTGACCGCACTGCAGGCCACGCTGGCGTGTCCGGGCCGAGGGAGCAATGGGTTCAGCTCCGCCCTGAGCTCTGCCCCCGGTTTCGCTCCGTGAGCACCATCTCCAGCTCCTCCCACTTGTGCGTTCACGGGGCCCAGTCTCCACATTCACCCGCGTTGGTGCACATGCGTCTGGGTCACTCACACACACCGAGGCATGGAGCTCGGCTGCGTGAGCGCGGCCGTTTACTCACCCGTTTCCCGTCGGCGGGCAGTCGGTCAGCTTCCAAGCACCGACCATTGCGCGGTTTTGCTGCAGCTCCGCGAGGGTCCGCGTGTGTCCCTACCGAGGGTCTGGACAAGCAGGGTCGCCATGTCTTGGCATCTGCGCTTCTTCCAACGTCACGGCCAGGCGCGCTCCCCCGTGGACCATCCCTCCCCGCGCGGCGCAGTGAGCCTGCTGGGCTCAGCATCTAGGTGTCATCTGAACGCGGTTCCCCGGCTGCGTGCGAGGGGAAGGTCTTTCCCGAGTTCCCGCTGATCCGTCTGCCCTCGCGAATGGTCTGCCCCAGCCTCCGACCGTCCATGTCTGAGTAACTGGCATCGCTCACACTGATTCCCAGGGCTGGGTCACTGAAAACGATGACTCACACGCAGGACACGAATCCGTCCTCACCAGCCACGTGTCTTGATTTGTTCGTGTGCATCGTTTCCTAACGCTGAATGTGCCACGAGGTTACATACAGTCGCAGCCAGACCCTGCCCGTCCGACCTGCGTGGAGTTAATGGTGCCGACTTGAGCTGAATACGGGCCCCCAGCATACATACATACACACACACACATGCACATATGCATGCACATGTGTGCACACACACGGACACATGCACACACCCATGTGTGGACATGCACGCACACATATACACATGCATAGTCACGCATGTATGTGTGTGCATGCACTCACAACGGCGCACATATACTCATGTACAGACATATACACGCACGTGCATGCACACACGCACACACAGGAGGCTCATCAGGGAGGCAGGAGTTTGGGGGGGCAGCTTTGGTACCCAAGTCACAAAAATGCAAATTCCACAGAGAAAGAGGGCGGGAGACGGCTCGGGCGCGGCCACAGCGCTCATCACAGTTCCTCACCAGCCACGTGTCTTGATTTGTTCGTGTGCATAGTTTCCCAACGCTGAATGTGCCACGAGGTAACATACAGTCGCAGCCAGACCCTGCCCATCTGACCTGGATGGAGTTAATGGTGCCGACTTGAGCTGAATACAGCCCCCCGCATACACACACACACACACGTGCACATATGCATGCACACATGTGCACACGCATGGATACATGCACACACACCCATGTGTGGACATGCATGCGTGCATATACACATGCATAGGCACACATACACATGCACAGGCACACATATACATGCATGCACGTGCGTGCACACGCATGCACACACACACAGGAGGCTCATCAGGGAGGCAGGACTTTGGGGGGGCAGCTTTGGTACCCAAGTCACAAAGATGCAAATTCCACAGAGAAAGAGGGCAGGAGATGGCTCGGGCGCGGCCACAGCGCTCATCACAGGCATTGTGCTTCTGTCTCTCAGGGACCCTGATTTGAATGAAACGACCAAGGCCTCCCCTTCCTTCTGAGGGAGGAAACCATCCCCCGCATAAAGAGTGTCCTCTCCGGACTGTGCACCTCCCCTCGGCCGAGCTGCCCCCAAACTGAAGCCTCCCGGGAGCGACCGTGGGGGGCCGGCCCTTTGGCGGACATTTCCCCACGGAGCTGGGGATGGCTGGGTCCCACGGACCAGAGCCTCCAGCCCTTTGAAGACCCCCAGCCCTTTGCGTCCCCGCAGGCCTTTGCAATCTCCAGCCTGCTTACCTGTGGTCTGCCTATTTGGCGTCCCTTTTGCCTACTTCCCATGTGATCTCTGTCCTCTTCACTATAAGCAGCGGCTCGTGGTGGGGGGCAGACTCTCCCTTCCTCTCTGTAAAAAATCAATAAAATATATATTTTTTAAAAAAGAGTGTGCTGTCCGGACTGTGTCCTCCCCACCCCCCTCGGCCGAGCTGCCCCCAAACTGAAGCCTCCAGGGAGCGCCCGCGGGGGGCCAGCCCTTTGATGGACATTTTCCCAAGGAGCTGAGGACGGCTGGGGGGTGGGACCAGCCTGCAGAGCCCCCACGTCCACCAGGCCGCCCACCGGAAGCACTGAGCTCTCTCTGGAGACTGGGTCCCACGGACCAGGGGTGGCACTGACCCTCCGTGTGCTTTCACCCCCTGGTCAGCTGTCAAAGGAAGGGGTGGCTGAGCGGGAACATCGCCACGTGACCTCACAATGGCCCATCTCGGGGAGCGTGGGTGGGACCCGCACACCGACAGACTTCCGTGGCCGGGCCCTGCCACATGTTGAGTCCACGTTACTAACAGGGCGTTCGTGGTCCCAGGCGCTGAGCGAGGCCGTGGGAGCTGAGCTGTCCCTGCGGAGACAGAGAGCACCGGCACACGTGGCTCTCGAGATGGGGTGATGGGGACGCCACGGGAGGCCCGAATGCCCCCAGGAGCCGCGAGAGCCAGGGGCGGGGCTCGCCCAGGAATGGAAGGGGAAAACCAGCTGAGCCCAGGATGAGGAGTGAGGCTGGTCTCATGGTGGGGACAAGGGGAAGGAAGACAGAGGGGATGATAAGCCCTTGTGACAGGAGGAGAAATAGAATATGGGACCAGCGAGAATTGTAAGAAGTATTCACCTGCCCTGTTAGCCGTGATTGTGTTGTTCTGATGAAAGAAGGCACATGCTCACCTGGCTGGGAGTTGCACGTGGGACCTGGGAGCTCACCTGGAAATGGGCCCGCCCTCCCCATTCGGGAGCTGCCCATCATCATGGAAACATCGGCAACCTTGTTGATGAAACCAGAGACTCCAGCCCTTTGAAGACCCCCAGCCTTTTGCGTCCCCGCAGGCCTTTGCAATCTCCAGCCTGCTTACCTGTGAACTGCCCATTTGGCTTCCCTTTGGCCTACTTCCCATGTGATCTCTGTCCTTCTACCCAATATAAGCAGCAGCGCCCATGGTGGGGGCAGAGCAGATTTTTGTGGATGACCTGCTGCTCCCCCACGCTGCCGGCAGGACTGGAATAAACGCTCATATGATTCCGCCCCGTCTCTGCTGAATTGGCTCAGGTAGTGGCAGGAAGCCTGGACCCGCTGACTGTCCGGTCACACTTGCCCACGGGGAGGCGTGTGGGTCTTATGCAGAAGACAGTGAGATTGACAGGAAATGTCAAGGCCAAGCCACGCGAGGGTTTATGACCAGCAGGTATAACTGGGGACTTGGAAATCCCGGGACAGGGGCAGACGGGGTCCTGACACTCCCCGCATCTGGAAAATAAGCGATTCCAAAGGCCATGCTCCCCAAGAGTCGGCAGCCCCGATTATAATGAAGGCGGACATCTGAAGGCTGTGGTCCTGCCCGAGGCCATTGTTTCTGTCCAAGGTCCTGACTCATCACCATCAGTGCTGTCCATTTAGAGCAGTGGTTCTCAACCTGGGCTGCACAGGAGAATCACCTGGGAATCTTTTTAAAATCCTGATTTCTGGGCCTCATCCTCCGGAAATTCTGTTTCTTTGTTATGGGGTGGGGCCACAACATTAGTAACAAAGAAACAGAATTTCCGGAGGATGAGGCCCAGAAATCAGGATTTTAACAAGATTCCCAGGTGATTCTAACGTGCAGCCAAGGTTGGGAACCACTGATTTAGAGTCTCACCCGCTCCCAGCCCCACCAGCCTGTAGGCAACGCCTCACCTCCCTGCCCGCTCCTGTCTGTCCCTAGAACAAGACAGTGAGACAGGACGGCCCAGACTTTGTCCCTGGAGAGAAGTCTTTGTGTATTTCATTGTGTGTGGGATGAATGAGCCAGAAGCGATCTGCAAACAGGAAGTGCATTTACAAAGAATTTTACATTTTGAAAGAAACACGCTTTGCTAGGCTTGATTGCACGGAACTTTCCTTTGATCTCTGAGTGTTTGCCTGAAGGACATGGGAGCCAGGGGTGGGGGTGGGGGGCTGACACCCCGAAGAGGGCTCATTGATAGTGTCTCCAGGCCACTGGGACGACCCTGTGCACCGCCGTTTTGCACGAGGAGGGGCATCTTGCTGGCCATCAGCCCCATCTCTCCACCTTCGTCAACAAATGCGCCAGCCCTGGCACGCCCGCCTGGAGCCATCAGGAAGGCAAGCTGGCACCCTCTGCGACGCTAAGAGCTGGCTCGCGGAGGATGCGGAACAGTCGTTCCGGGCGCCACCGAGCGGAACGGCACATCTGCGGGCTCCGGGGAAGGACCAGCCCCGCTCCAGCCAGGGGAGGCCCAGATGGGAGCAGACAGATGCTCTGGCGGAGGCCTCATCTGCAGTTTCTAAGTCTGCAGAGACGCCGTGTTCCCTCATTAAACATCCATTTAGGACCATCTTACTCGGAAACCACGTGATGGAGCGACGCACCTGCGTGCCAAGCGGTGCTTTTCGCGCATGAAACATTCAAGTGACAGCCGCTGGCTTCCCCGTCTGACCCTTCGGGTAAGTGCTCGTTTGGGTGAAAAAAGTCCCGTTTTCTCAAAGCGCATATGTGAGCAGATGCTCACCATGTGCTCGGCGATGTCAGACAAGGTGCGGGGGGTGGGGGGGCAGAAAGGATGAGAGGATGGGCAAGATGCAATGTGGTCATTCTAGAAGGTTCCTGGAGGACATTGTGAGCATCCTATATAATAAAAGCCTAATATGCAAATGAACCGAAGGCAGAACGACTGGTCACTATGATGCGCACTGACCACCAGGGGGCAGACTCTCAATGCAGGAGCTGCCCACAGGCCCCAGGCAGAGGGAGGCAACTGGCGGTGGCGGGGGGCGGGGCCGGTAAGCAGGCGGCGCCAGGCTGGCCAAGGCAGGTGCCAGTGGGGCCCCCCTGATTGCCCTGCCAGTCACCCCACAGATGGGCCCCGATCGCCGGCCAGGCCTAGGGACCCTACCCGTGCACAAATTTCATGCACTGGGCCTCTAGTTTGAGAATAAATAGAATAACATCAGGTGTGTCTCCGTAAGTGGCCACTCACATGCTGGACCCACTCTGCAATGAGTCACATTTTAAACGTCGCAGGTGCATGTAAGGCTGCTCTGGGTGTTGTTACCAGGCCATTTCCAACGCTTCCTTTCTGTACCAGGCTTCACAGGGCGTCTTGCCTACGCAAAGCCTCCTTTTACTCAAAGCCCGTTTTGGGGAGCAGCACTAGTCACTGCTCTCGGCTTGGAGGCTCTCACAGAACCCGCACTTAATTCTGCGACTCAAATCCTTTGCAATCATTTTGGAAGTCTCAGTGTTTTCAAAATAATCCAACGACGGTTCCTGTACAAGTCGCTCATTGAATTTTAAATGTGAAAACAACGATAAATGGGAAACTCTGGAAGGAGTCACAACACAGCCACACCCAGTGCGTCAGCTCAGAGGCCCAGGAGGGAGGGGAGAGGATTCCAGCGGGAGGAGCTCATTCTTCCCCAACCCAGTGGCCTTAGACCTCTGCTCCCCTGCAGAGCCACTGCCTTACCTGGCGCGCAGTGTGCACAAGTCCTGGTTCCACTGAATCAGGTGTCTGACAAGTAATTGGTTTGGCTGATTGTTGCACAAAATGCTGCGGGTGTCGGACAGATAGGACCCAGGGAGGCTGCGGAAGTCCTGAGGCTGAATCAGAGCCAGCACCGAGGAGCCGGACACCACGCTGGCCTCAGGGTCAGACCCCCCTGCGAGTGGGCGGAGAGATGGCCTGGCCAAGTGTCAGGGTCAAGTTCTGGCTTCTGGGAGCCTCACCGAAACGCTGCTACCCTGAGCCCAACCGGGCGTGGCTCAGTGGCTGAGCATCCACCCAAGAACCAGAGGTCACGGGTTTGGTTCCCAGTCAGGGCACATGTCAGGGTTGCCGGCTCGACCCCCAGTAGGAGGGGTGCAGGAAGCAGCCAATCAATGGTTCTCTCTCATCAATGTTTCTCTCTCTCTCCTTCTCCCTTCTTCTCTGAAATCAATAAAAATATATTAAAAAAACAAACATAAAAACAAAAAAACGCTGCTACCCTGAATCCCCAGGATAGGTCTGCTCTCTGAGTAGTAACACACCACAGCCAGGTGGGGGCGTAAGCAGCAGAAGTCCACTTTATCAGTCTGGAGGATGGCCCTCTAAGACCCCAGGGTCAGTGGGCTGGCTTCCCGAGGCCGCCCCTCTCACAGGTCCGCAGGGAGCCACCACCTCTCCGCGTCCTCGCATGGCCTCCGTTCTACGCATTCATACCCCGCCGTCTCTTTGTCTTCTTATGAGACACCAATTACACCGAGTCAGAAATGCACGCTAATGGCCTCATTTCGTCTTAATTGCCTCATTAAAGGCTTTATCTCCAAATACACTCACATGGGGGGGGATTAAGGCTGCCTGATATGGGTTTGGGAGAAACACAGCTTTAGTCCCTGACACCCGCCTAGACCAATTACGTGTGTAGGAACAGGGGGATCATGGACGCTTTAATGAGCTTAATTTGAAGTCTTCACTTCGGGGATAGTTGACATACAATACACTGCACACGCTGAAAGCGCTCAGTCGGATATGTTTTGACAGATGGATATGCCCGTGAAACCGCAACCACAAAGAGAGCGTAAACATGCCAATCACCACCCAACGTTCCACCACGCCCCCTTGTGGTCCTCCCTCCTGCAGGCCACCGCTGACCTGCGCTCTGTTACCCGATTCCTTTGTGTGTCGTAGGATTTTATGCCATTGGAATTCTACAGTATGTATTTATTTTTTTTTTAGTTCTGGTATTGTTTTTTTTCCTCCACCTCACCATTTGGAGATCCCCCATCTTGTCGTGTGAACCCCTAGTTTATTCTTCTTTGTGGCTGTGTAGCATTTTATTGCTTGGTGAGGAGAGTTAGCATAACATGTATGTTTCTGTTCTTAACTTTTTTTAAAATATATTTTATTGATTTTTTACAGAGAGGAAGGGAGAGGGATAGAGAGTTAGAAACATCGATGAGAGAGAAACATCGATCAGCTGCCTCCTGTTCTTAACTTTTAACCTGTCCGAATCTTTGTATTTCAAGAGGGTCTCTTTCATACAGCATACTGTTGAGTCTTGCTTTTTGGTTTGTTTGTTTGCTTGCTTGCTTGTTTATCCAATCTGACCATCTCTGCCCGTTGAGTGTCAGGCCATTTACTTGCAATACAATGACTGATACGCCTAGAATTGAGCCCATCAGCTTACTGTCTGTTTTCTATTTCCCCTGGTATCTGTCCCTTTTCTCTCTCTTTTTGCCTTGTTTTAGATTTTTTTATTTCATCCTCTTTGTTTGCCTATCGGCCATAACTTTTGTTTTCATTTCAGTGGCCACTTTGGAGTTTGTAGTACCCATGATTAACGTGTGCCACTGTGTCATCGAGTGCTAGCACCCACTTCATGTGCGGCATAGGAACCTTCAGAAAGCCCAAGTGAATTCCTCTCTCCCAGCTTCGTTTTGCACTTTATATATATTATAACCTCCAACTATATCGCTATTATTTTTTAAAGTTTTCATTTAAAGGTATTTAAATAGTAAAAAAACACATATTCATTCATGTACTGACCACTTCTGATGCTCTCTATTCTTTATGTAAATCTGTATTTCCATCTGGTAGCAGTTTCCTTCTGTCCAAAGGACTCCTGTTTTTATTTTTTAGCATGGGTTGGCTGGTGATGAATTATTTCAGCTTTTTCCTGTCTCGAAGAGTCTTTATTTTGCCTTATTTTGTAGGCATCCTTTCCCTGGGTATATACCGCTAGGTTGACAATGTTTTTCTTCCATGCTTTAAAGACGTGGCTCCACCGTCTTCCTGCTTGCACTGCGTTCAGCCACAGATCCGCCGTCTTCCTCGCCTTCATTTCTCTTTGTCTTACATTCTCTGACTCCTCAGGTTTTTCTTTTTATCACTCGCTCTGAATAGCTGATTATGATATGCCTTAATTTAATTTAATAAAAATGTGTTTCACATTTGGTTAAGTTGGTTGGGCTTTTTGGATCTGTGGGTTTAGAATTTGCATCAGATTTGGAAGAATTTTGGCCGTCATTTCTTCAAATATGTTTTCTGCCTCTCCCTCTTTCTTCTCTTCCTCGGAGCCTCCAGTTATACACATGTTGGGCCACTTAACATCCTACAGCTACCTGATGACCTTTTCTTAATTCTGTTTTCTGTGTGTTTTATTTAGATAGTTCCTATCACTGTCTTCACATTCACTCATTTCTTTGCTGTATTCTCCACTGGCCATTTATCCCACTAGAACATTTATCTCAGGCCATGTAGTTTTCAGCCCTAGAAATTTGATTTGAGTCCTTTTTTGTTGTATCGTCTATGTCTTTACTTAACTTTTCTGAGCCTACAATGGAGTTCTAGTCATTGTTTTCATGTCTTCCTCTGCTAACCCCTCAGTCTGTATCAGTTCTTGATCCACTTTGATTTTTTCCCTCCTCGTGTGTCATATCTTCTGCTTCTCACATTAGATTTTAGACAGTATACCAGTACATGTTACCCTTTCGGGTGATAATATTTACTCAGAAACAGCTCACTCTTCGACAGTCTTGCTCGCGACACCTGCCAGGTTCAATGAGGCAGCACTTGGTCTCGGGCTGATGTTCTCCCACAGACACAGGAAGACCTGCTGTGTGCTTCACCCACTGCCTCCTGAATAACGCGGCTCTCCAGTCCGGCCCGCGGCAGGAGGCGCTCTTCCTGGACTCTGTGTGTGCTGGACTCTTTTGTAATTCTGTAAAATTTCCCTAAGTGGCCCTGGCTGGTTTGGCTCGGTGGATAAAGCATTGGCCTGTGGTCCAAAGGGTCCCGGCTTCCATTCCGGTCAAGGGCATATACCTTGGTTGCAGGCTCCTCCTCGGCCCGGGCACTGGTCAGGGCATGTGCAGGAGGCAGCCAATCGATGTGTTTTTCTCACATCCGTGTTTCTCTCTGTCTTTCCCTCTCTCCCCGTCTCTTCCTAAAAATCAATGGGAAAATACCCTCGGACGAGGGTTAACAAAAAAATAAATGAAAATTCCCTAAGTGTTTCTCCAGCAGAGCCAGAGTGGCCCCATCGATCATCAACAGGATTTCCCACGGGGGTCCACTCCCAATGTGGAGGGAGACGCCCTTCCTGGGGGTCCCCCGTCTTCACACCGTGAGCCTCAGCCTCTTCCGTTTCCGGGAAGCTCGGCCGAGCCCTGTGAGATCTCAGTTTCAAGAGCTTTGAGCAAACACTTGAGTCCGATGAAAGCACCGAGGTAAACTGTCCTTCGCGGGAGATGAATGTTTTCCCACGTCCCCCGATCACGTGACACAGAAAACAAGCACCAGAGTGAAACGCAAATGTTTGGGGGCGACGCGCATCCGTGATCCATCCTGGAGGAAACCGGGGCTCCCTGGTGTCCTTCGTGCGCCCCAGAGGTCAGCGACTTGAGATTTCCACCAACGAGTCAGCCGTCAGCATCCAGCGCAGGGTCGGGACCGACTAGAGGGACATCACACGGAACCCCCAATGACACGGTGTCTGAGCGGTGCCCCGGGCCCCTGATGCTTCTAAAATCCCCGCGGACCCCTATGTAATGTTGGATAGCCTTTAGCTAACGCCGACCTTTTCTCTCAAGGTGCTCGAGACAATTTCATTTGGTTGATGGGACAGAGAGGCCCTGGCCATTCTCACAGTGGAGCCGTCACTTCTGTAAGTTTTATCCCAGGGACACTGTGCTGGGTGCCATCCTGGAGGGCCGGTCCCTCTGTGTCTTTATTCAGCCAAGAGTGGATCAGGCACTCTTTTTGCTCCAGGTACATTGCCGGCCAGGATTAAAAATTTAACACGACTTTGCTCCCCACAGAACACTTTCCTGCCCAGAGGGGCATCCTTGTATTCGGAAAGGCATGAGGGAGACCTTGGGTTCAGGCTGAAGGAAGGCATAGGGTCATTTGTGGATTCCACAGACGCCCACGGAATGAGTGTCTCGTGGCGGCTCTGGTCTCTGTCCCTCCGTGGGCGGCCGCCAGTCACTCCTTGACCCCCATTCCCACGAGCCCAGGGGATTGTGCCTCCTCCTCATAGTTGGCCGCTCCTTTGAGTTCTTGGGTTTGCTGTCCTGGCCACGGCCACGGTGGAGCTAATTCAGCGAGCACTCACCCCTGCGAGGCGGAGACCCAGGAAAGCCTGGGTCTAGTCCAAGTCCAGAGGCCGGAGGACCGGAAGTGACAAGGGCAGGGAAGCTCATGTCCAAGCTCAACCAATCAGCGGGATGGGAGGAATCCTTTCTTTGCCCTATTCATGCCCTCAGTAGGCTAGGTAAGGCCCGGCCACATGGGAGAGGGCAAATTACTAAGCTGAGTGTGCCCAAATCCAATGCTAATTTCACTGGAAACACCCTCACAGACGACCCAGAAATGAGCTTTCGCCGACTCTCTGGACCCCCATGATCCAGTCAAGTTGATCCATAAAATCAGCCACCACCGTTCATTCAGAGAAAATCAACGAATGTCCCAAAGCAGATTTTCTGTCTGGAATGGAAAGTGTTATCTGAGAACAGAGCCCGATGTTCCATGAAATGCAGCCAGCACACCACAGCCCTGAGCCCGCTGGGTGGGAACCCCCGCTCATTCCACCTGGCGACAGGGGGGCTGGGCTTGAGTGGCTGTGCGGTCCTGGACTAGAAGGCCCGCCCCTCATACATCCACTTCCCATTCCACTCAGAAGGCAACTCTTGGCCCTGACTCAGCCCAAACCCAATTCTGCAAATGGCACCGTCCTCCTGACTACAGCGTGGCCACAGGGCCCACTGCCCATCACTGGCAAGGAGAGCCGCTCTGACCAACATCCCGCGGCCTAGCCCGCGTGGAGCGGGAAGAGAGGAAAGCCCGCTCGAAGCCTGGGCGAAGAATTGGCGAGCGTCGCGCACGATATTCCAGGCCGTTAGGAGAGCCTTTATGGCGCCGCCTGCTCCCATCACGAAGCCATTTTTCTCTTTCTCCACTAACTTTCACCGTTCTCTCCGCTCTGCCTGTTGCCTTTATAGATCATGCTCTTACTGTTATAGATTGAGCTTTAAAAGGCAGCTCCGGTGTGGCTGGGGCTCCTGTCTTTTCTGGGGTTTTTCCTCTCTGAGGCATCAATAACCCTTTAGGGGGGCCATTTTGGAGAGGCAGAGGCCCATCCGTCACTTACTGGTCCTGGGGGGTAAGATCATTCTCCGGCAGCTGGAAAAAGCGGAGGCAGCCGCAAGGATGATTTGAGATCGCAACTGCTGTGCAAGGTAAATAACATCGGATGGAGACCACGGGGGCTGGCCCACGGCCGGGAGAGAGGGTGCTGCTCGGATGCCGTTGAGTGCCCAGGTGTTGGGAAGGGCGACAGGGGAGCCTGCAGACCTCCAACCAGGAAACGTGAATCCTTACTGCTGAGGGTCACGGGCAGAAGTTTTCTGTGGCTCTGAGGCCCCCAGGTCAACGGACGTACAGAGGGGCTGAGAAGTAGCGATGCCCTGGGCAGTGGGATGAGACTGGGGGCTGCCCGGCTCCTGCGTCGGCGCCGGTTTTACTTAGGGTGCTTGCTTATTCGGGGTGTCCTTGAGGAGCGGATGAGAACCACAGAGCGGCTGGCCGAAACACGGCAATCTTTGTGGGATGATGTGGCCATGGAGACTGAATCAAAGACTCACCACCCAGGTGTTCTGGGTTCAGATATCATCACCTGGCCCTGGCCGGGTGGCTCCGTTGGTTAGAGGGTCGTCACGTACACCAAAGGGTGGTGGGTTCGATTCCTGGGCAGGGCGCATACCTAGGTTTTGGGTTCAATCCCTGGTTGGGGTACAAATGGGAGACAACCTATCAATTTTTTACATGCGTGTTTCTCTCTCTCTCTCTCTCTCTCTCTCTCTCTCTCTCTCTCTCTCCCTCTCTCCCTCTTTCTCCCCCACCCTTCCTCTCTCTCTAAAATCAATAAAGACATATTCTTGGGTGAGGAATAAAATCCTATATAATAAAGAGCTAATATGCTAATTAGACCAGATGGCAGAACGACCTTCTGGATGACCTTCCGGAACGACCAGTGGGCGGGGCCGCGAGGCAGCCGGGGCTGCGATGGGCCAAGCCCCTTGCACAAATTTCGTACATCGGGCCTCTGGTAAATAAATAAAAATCTCCGCACCCTCAGGGTCGTCTGGTGAAATACATTTGATCACTGTGGCGACCTGTTTTGACCGGCTCGGGGGACCCTGGGGAGCGATGAACCATCAGGACAGGTCACGGTGAGAGGGGATGAAAAGTCTCCACTTGGATTTAGACAAACAACATGTTGGCCCGTTCCCTATTTTTGTCAACACGCTACAAAGCCATAGGCAGATACTTGGGCAAAAACATAGCACGGAAGCCACCCCGGAAAGGAATGTGTGTGCATATACGCACAGGTGCCTCTGTGTACCTGATTCTGGAACGTTCCCCAGGCACTTACACATATTTGTGTTCAACCCCATTCAGCCCCTTTGTTCGCAGGCTCCACGTCTGTGCCGGCCCCGCTGACCCACGGCTCGCTGTCACTCACTGTCAACACGCACGAGGGGAGACGCGCATTGTTAACTTGACCTTGAATTCGGGCTGCAGCCATTCGTGTCCGGTCCGTCCCGTTGCCATAGTGCCGGCGAGCACATTGCTTCCAGCCCAACGGCTCTTGTGGGAGCTGGTGCCTCCCGCCTCCTGAGAACAGCGGCCGGGAGGCCAAAGGTGCGGAGTGCCATCTGGGCCCCGCGGGTGTGCATGGCAACCCCTCCCTTCCCCCGTGATTCAGTCCGTCAGATTCCATCGTCCTGTGTGAGGGGTTTCCCGGATCCTTCCACCACTCCCCCCTCCACGCCCCCCTCCTCACCTCTCCTCTGCTCAGGGAGCAAGACCTGCGACTGAGCTCCGCAGGCCAGACTGCCCGCATGCCATCACCTGGGTGAAGAGAAGAGACAAGTGTCCCCTCGGTCCAGCCGGCGGTGCCCCCGGGGCTGGTCAGTCTAGGACAGTGGTCAGCAAACTCATTAGTCAACAGAGCCAAATACAACAGTACAACGATTGAAATTTCTTTTGAGAGCCAAATTTTTTAAACTTAAACTATATAGGTAGGTACATTGTTATTAACTTAATGAGGGTACTCCTAAGGCTTAGGAAGAGCCACCCTCAAGGGGCCAAAGAGCCGCAAGTGGCTCATGAGCCGCAGTTTGCCGACCACAGGTCTAGGACGGTGCCTTCCTGTTTGTTAACTGAAATGCTGACGGATTTAACCTAACGCTTTAGACTGATCGCGGAGTTTCAGGTTCTATGTCTCCCAAACATCACAGAATTCAGGGGCTTCATTGGTGGGTTTCCTGGGCACATACACACTCCGCCCTGGTCCTCTCAGGCTCAGGCTGCTGTCACAGCAACACCAGCAACCCGGCGGCTTCAGCAACCACAGGCATCCCACACACGTCAGAGGCTGGAGCTCCAGATCACGGAGCGGCAGACTCCGGGTGGGCGAGGCCCTCTTCCCGGCTCATAGACGGCTGTTCTCTGTGTGTGTCCCCACTTGTGGAAGGGGTGAGGGAGCTCCCCGGGGTCTTTTCTGTGAGGGCACTAATCCCATTTATGAGGGCCCCACCCTTATGACCTCATCTAACCTTAATCACCTCCCAGAGGCCCCACCTCCTAACACCATCCCATTGGGGGTCACAGGAGTTCGGGGGGGACCACACATTTAAGCCATGGCACAGTCTACAAAGTCAACGGACAAGCACAATTGTTCTTGGTACATTTTCTTCAAAAAAAGGGAAATTGTGCCCGTCTCATCCAAAGGCTAGGGCGTGTTCGATGCGCTTTGTATCCGGTTTGGGAGGTCTCCAATGACACAGAAAACTGCTTCTCCACCTTACACTCCATCTCCCCCAATGCCCATTTCCTGAAATTCCAGAGAGTTCTTCAAGGAAACGACCCACAACTTCCTGTTAGTGCCCCTCCCGTCTGTATCCTTCCCGGGAAAGGAGCCTGTCTCGCCAACGGCTCCACCAAGACCCATCCATCCATCAGCTGGGAAATGCTCGTACCCACACAGGGGTCCCCTTTCCCTCAGCTCCGGACACGGACGCACACACAGACACGCGTGCACACACACACACTATGTCGCTCTGGGAAATGGCTAATTCAGATCGATTCAGATCAACATAACTGATTCCAAATCTCCGTCAAACTTGGGTCGTCAAGATGACGAGAGCCGAGCCGGGGCTGTCACTCGGAATCAGCATGGAGCCTTCATTTCAAGAGTCAGTCCTCTGGTGCGTGTCAACGGCCCACTGGGTGGAGGAGGACTGAGCGCGGAGTCCCTTCCTCCCACCTCACAGGTAAGGTCCGCTGGGCCTGGGGCGCGTGAGTGCGAAGGGGATGTCAGGGTCTCGCTGGCTTCTTGGTGTGGGGTTGACATTTCCGTTGGCGGTGACATTTGCGGAAACAATAAACACGAATAACCCCACGTCGGATTCACTCCCTGCGGACTCGGCAGCCACCCTGAGGTCTGTGTTGGCTACCTGGACCCATCCAGACAACAGCACCTAGAAAAAGGCTGTATATACTCTGAGTGCCAGGTTATTATGACCACCTGACGTTTGTAGGCAAATTAGCTATAATTTCACGCTGAAGTTGCTAGAGGGCCAGACCATTATAACTAGGGAAGCAGGTTGTTTACCACGACAGTAGAAGT
>NW_005366599.1:1124537-1125773 GCF_000412655.1 Myotis brandtii | reverse complement strand
CTTTCACAGGGGTCGCCTAAGACCATCGGAAAACACATATATAATTACATATTGTTTTTGTGATTAATCACTATGCTTTAATTATGTTCAATTTGTAACAATGAAAATACATCCTGCATATCAGATATTTACATTACGATTCATAACAGTAGCAAAATTACAGTTATGAAGTAGCAACGAAAATACTTTTATGGTTGGGGGTCACCACAACATGAGGAACTGAATTAAAGGGTCGCAGCATTAGGAAGGTTGAAAACCACTGGCTATTGTTTATTGATTCCAAAGAGGGAGAGGGAGAGAGAGATAGAAACATCCATGGTGAGAGAGAATCATAGACTGGCTGACTCCTGCACGCCCCACACTGAGGATCAAGCCTGCAACCCGGGCATGTGCCCTGACCAGGAATTGAACCGTGACCTTCTGGTTCATAGGTCGGTTGACGCTCAACCACTGAGCCCCGCCAGCCACACAAGGCTGCCCATTCTGTAGTGAGTCCACAGATCTCTATTGAACTTATTGAACCATCTCAACCGATGGGTGAGACCTGCTGTTTGCAAATCATACTAAGCATGGATTTCACTCATCTATGCATCCGTTCACTTAAAAAGTAAAACTAAGTTGAATAGCTACTATGTGCCGGGCTCTGTTCTAGGCCCAGGGGGTTACAGGGCCCAACAGATGACCCCTTTGTCCTTGGACCGCGCCTGGGACTATAAAGGTGCAGACACAGGGTGAGAGAAGAAGAGCAAACGCCGGCACCTCGCAGACCTGGCTGGCCCAGGGGAGCGCTGCTGTGTGGGCCTCAGAACAGAGCCCAGACCCGGGCTGAGTCAGAGCCCAGAACCCCCGTTTCAGGTTCAGGGGGAACAGAACCCCACCCCCCACAGGGAGAGGTCTTGCGGCTGAGCCCGTGGAGGCAGGCAGATCCCCAAAGGGGGAGACTTGCAGGGCCGGTTCCCTCCCCACACTCACCACCCAGAGAAGCCACCCAATAAGAAAGCGAGGGAGGGAGGCCCGGCTGCCGACCTGTGGGGCTCCCCCTCACAAAGAAGGCAGAAGGGGGTCCCCTCACCCCCACTGGTAGGGGAAGCACCACCAGCATCGGCTGGGTTTGCAGGAGACGGGATTCTAACGGCCGGCGCAGAAGGTGCGCGGACACGCGGAGACGTGGACTCGGAGGCTGGAGGAACGGGTGACCGCGGTGGGAAGACAGAGCAGGGCACGCGACGTGCGGCA
>NW_005366599.1:1122626-1124401 GCF_000412655.1 Myotis brandtii | reverse complement strand
CGGGGAGCTTTCATTGGAAAAGGGAGGTCGGAGGTCCAGCAAATGATCGCACAGCTGACTGCCCCTCATAACCAGGACAAGGGGTGACATGGAAAAACCCGTGGGGCCAGCCCGGCCTCTGCCAGGGTGGGGGTCAGCGGCGAGGTCGGTGTCAGCACCCAGGTGCCCGGGAGCGCCCGAGGTCCCCTCCCTCCCAGACCCCCGATTGATCATTCCTTTCAAATACGCAGTTCGCCAAACTGGAGCCACCACTTTACACGAGGCTTGGGGTGTGTGTGTGTGTGTGTGTTTAAATGTGTTTTTATTGATCTCAGAGAGGAAAGGAAGAGGAGAGATAGAAACATCAATGATGAGAGAGAATCATGGGTCAGCTGCCTCCTGCACACCCCACATTGGGGATTAAGCCTGCAACCCGGGCATGTGCCCTGACCGGGAATAGAACCTGGAACCCTTCCGTCCACAGGCCAACACTCTATCCACTGAGCAACACCAGCCAGGGCCAAGATGCTTAATTAAGAGGCCACATTCTCCCCACCTGCATAGGAGAGAGACAGTCAGGGTCCTGGTGTTTGAAATGAGTCCACATGAAGCTAAAAACGGAGCCGGCCCCACTCGCTCACACGCCCTACAGTTCAGCATAGACCATTAGGCCCTGGCCTTCCCATACCCCCAGCAGCGGGAACCCTGGGGGGTGGAGAGGAGGAGAGGGAGCCACGAGGCTGAGCACCCAGGCGCCTGGGAGCCTGCACCCCAAGCCCTGAGCCCAGGGAGATAACTCCCTCCTCCAACCACAGAGCCCTCCCCCCCCCTCCAAGGAGGCGCACAGAGGCAG
This sequence comes from Myotis brandtii, assembly GCF_000412655.1. Lineage (NCBI taxonomy): Eukaryota > Metazoa > Chordata > Mammalia > Chiroptera > Vespertilionidae > Myotis > Myotis brandtii. Next base: position 1,123,569 of record NW_005366599.1, on the reverse strand, counting down.
GCACTGCAGCCAGTGGACGGGAACCGCGTGCGATAAATTGTCCCGCCGATCCGATCCGAGAGCTATTTCCTCCACAATCCCCTCTAAACGCCGCTCCCTCCAGACACCGCAGCCACCGAGCATGAGTCGTTTTTCAATCATGAGCCTGCAAGTGGCTTCTTGCCTCCAACGTGTCGCCGGCTGCGCTTGGAGAGGCTTGGCAAGAGCCTGCGCTTCCCCTGCTTAAACCCCAGGCAGGAGGCACAGACAGGCTCTGCAGAAGCCTGCCCCCCAGCAGGGCCGCCAAGGGACCCCGAGGCCGCAGGGGGAGCAGCTCTCCCTCCTCCTCCCACCCCTCCCCCCAGCCCCCCTGCACTGGGCGCTGCGCCCTGCAAACCAGGGAAATTCACTCTTCCTTCTTACTCATCCCACACACGTGCACCGGGGCCAGGTCCCTGCGGCCGCTGCAAGGAACGGCCACAAGCCGGGGCTTAAAGCGGGGCTCAGGCCTCTGACAGTTCCACAGGCCAGGCCATCAGTCAGACTCCGGGTTAACGGGGTCCTGCTGGAGGCTGTGGGGGAGGCTTGGCCCTGCCGTTCTGGCTGCTGCAATCCCTGCACTCCCGCCTCCCCTCCTCCTTGCACCCCTGTACCCCTCCCACCTCTGCTTCCCTGTCACAGCTGCATCCGCCTCTGTTACAAGGACCCACCCGGTAACCAGGGCCCCCGCCCACCCAGGCTTAACCCATCTCAGTGGCCCTTTGTGATGTCAGGTGACAGTCACAGGTCTCTCACCAGCCACCTGGACGGGTGGACACCACATGCCTGGGCTCACGCAGTGTTGGCACCTCGCTCCGCGCTGGTGGTGGACACTGAGCCAGTCTCCCCCCTCGGGACAGAGGATCTGGGGGACACAGAGCCAGCCCCACCCCCGGGACAGAGGGTCTGGGTGCACCGTCCTTGC
>NW_005366599.1:1120924-1122524 GCF_000412655.1 Myotis brandtii | reverse complement strand
ACCTCAGCCCAGGGCTCAGGCTCCGGCAGCAGGTGCTCACTCCAGGCTCGGACTTGGCAGCTGACGATGCAAAGGCAGGGAGTGGGGGTTCATTCTGAGGGGCAGCGGCTCCATCCCACTGTGGCCTCCGTGGGGGCTCTCACAGCAGGGCCCCGGGCCGGGCTGACGTGTCAAAGGTCAGGACAGTCCTGGCTGTGGTTCCCTGTGTGGCTCACAGGCTGGTCGCCTGGCTCTCCCAGGGCCTCGAGGTGGCCATGTCCTTGGATAAACTCGCTTCCTACTTCAATTGGCCTGTTGCTCGCAACTGAGAGCCCTGGCTGGCACGTGCCCGCTGCCCCCACTGCCCCCGCTGGCCACTGACTACCTGCTGACTGCCCCCGCTGCCCCTCTGCCCCCGCTGCCTGCTGACTGCCCCCGCTGCCACCGCTGCCGGGAATTGTTGCCAAGGGCTCAATGCAGCCCATGAGCCCCACTTCCTTTAGGTCTCCAGCTCCAGACATTGGATTCTAGAGCCGTGCAAAGGGCAGGTGTGACCTCTGTCCCGCACCGCCAGCGCACGCACACACACACGCACACACACACGCGCGCACACATGCACACGCACACACACACACATAGCCACGCTCCACGTCCCTCAGGTGAGCGCGTGGCCCCACGTGACCAGGAAGAGTTGGAAACATTTACAGAAACAGTTTGAAAAGGACTGGATTTGCTTCAGTAACTTGCCGGGACGAGAAAGCAGTAAGATTGCCAAGACGGCACCCAGCGACGGGAGGGGGCTCCACACAGCGATGGGAGGGGGCTCCGCACAGCGGGGTTACGAAGGAGACTGGGGGAGTCCCCCACAATGGCCGCTCAGTCAGCCGGGCTCAGGCTCCTGCCAAACACTCTCTCCCCCTTTTCCACCAGGGAAATAGGCAGCGGGGTTACGAAGGAGACTGGGGGAGTCCCCCACAACGGCCGCTCAGTCAGCCGGGCTCAGGCTCCTGGCAAACACTCTCCCCCTTTTCCACCAGGGAAATAGGTGTGCCCCTTCTCGGTGTGTGTGGCGGGCAAGGGGGTGTCCCCTCCCCGCACTCCAGGAGCGGACATATGACCCCGGCCGCCCCAGGCAGAGCGAATATCAGACCTGGGAAGGGACCTGCAGAGAGGAAGGGTCAGCGGGAGCCGCCAGCCTGTTCCCCACCCACCCATGGGCCACACCCCCACCCACAGGCCACACCCCCAACCACAGGCCACACCCCCACCTACAGGCCACACACTGACTGCAAACAGTCGGCGCCTGCTGCCGGTTTACAAACAGACTTGGGGACTGGACTCATTTCAATAACTTGCAGTGACGAGAAAGCGATGAACTTCCAAGACAACATTCAGGGACAGGAGAGGGGCTCCACACCATGTGGTTTGCGAGGGGGGGGCGGGGAAGTGAGCCAGAGGCCTGGCACCACCACTGTTGGAGCTTTTCCGAGAGAGCCAGCACCTTCGCAAGGAGAACGCATGACCCGGGCCCAGGTCCACCCCAGGTCAGACCCCGCTCCAAGCCGCCTGGGTGCTGAGCTGGTGGGGGCGCCCGGAGACCGTCCAGCTTCCCCCCAATACC
>NW_005366599.1:1119826-1120501 GCF_000412655.1 Myotis brandtii | reverse complement strand
CTCCGGCACCTGCGGGGCCGCTGGTCGGCATCGGAAGCATCACCTTCACGCGGGGCGTGTCCTTCACTGCAGCTCAGCCCGGCGCCTCCCGCTCACAGGGGTGTCTCCGTGAGAACACGCGTGTCCAGCAGGTGCACACCCAACGCCCAGGCGTGTTAGACACGGTACCCGCCCGGGAGAACACCCGGGACCAAGGCGAGCGTGTGTTAAAAGTCACCGTTCACGGGGAGACTGCCCCAGAGTCCACACACGCAGCCCCAGCTCACCCGGGGGGCAGGACGGAGATGGAGGCGGTGGTCCTTGACGCAGGTGAGGCCAGTGCAGGTGCCGGGAGAGAGGAGGGAGGAGGGGGAAGTAAGAGCATCGCTCACAGCTGGCTCCAGCCGCCCGGAGCTCACGGAGTGGCCGGAGCCACGGATGACGTCTCCGCAAAAGCACGGGGCCCCACCCGTGTCGCCGAAGCCGTGCACCCCGATTCTCTGAGCTGAGAGGCCTAGGAGCCGGGAGGGCGATAGAACGCGCTGGTCCGCTGCTGTCCACTCTGCCAGGTTGGGCCACAGAGAGAAGAGGTCGCGGTTTCACCGCGCAAGCGACGCTCGGAGCAGAAGATCGGCTTCTCATCCACAGTCAGGGAGGCCACGAGCTGCGCGCACGCCCGTGGGAGGCCTCACCGCC
>NW_005366599.1:1104887-1119243 GCF_000412655.1 Myotis brandtii | reverse complement strand
CGGGCGAGATGAGAGTCACAGGCTGAGCTCAGCCAGAAGCTCGGGGCCCAGACCATCCGTCCCTGCCCCCCGGACGGGACCGCGGACCCACACGCTCACGCTGCAAAACCCAAAACACGCGGCAGGTGGAGCCCAGCGTCACGCGAGCTCAAGGGAAACCTGAAACCGTGTGGAAGTATTGTTTCAAACGTTTTTTCAGTCCATTTTCCCTAATGCAGTGCAACCCGGAGCCGGGCGCCTGCAGCCCAGCTGCCTGCCACGTGGTCAGCAATGCCAGTGCCCTGGGAGCTGCACCCTCCGTTCCCCCACCCGCCTGCTCCAGGCCAGAGGGTTGGAGCACAGGCCTGAGGGTGGGCAGCGAGGAAGGCACTGGGCAGCTGGCACACGGACACCACCTGCCTTGTCATTGGTTCCGCAGCAGAGAGAGGAGGCTCCCAGCCCCTGGGGATGAGGTGAGCCTGGGGGGTCGGATCCAGAAAGGGGCCCGCGTTAGATTTTTGTGCAACAAATTACTTAGAGCTCAGGGGCTTCAAACAACACCCTTTCATTTATCAGTTTTTGTCTTATTCTTATGCTTATTCTTATGCGTATGTTAATCCTCACCCACATCAGCTCCGTGGGGACGGCAGCTCCCCCTGCCCACTGTGTGCGTGGCTCCCGGGAAGGCTTGGCTGGGCTCTGGGAAAGGTACTTCCTGGGAAGGGAAGGGGGAGGGGAGAACGCCCTTCCCCCCTTTTCTTCCTGCCCCTGCTCTCGGCTGCGCAGGGGTTTGCAGTGCTTGGAACTGGGCTGCCATCGCCTATATTATTAAAAATATGTTTTCAGCCTAACTGGTTTGGCTCAGTGGATAGAGCGTCGGCCTGTGGACTGAAGGGTCCCGGGTTCGATTCCGGTCAAGGGCATGTACCTTGTTTGCAGGCACATCCCCAGTGGGGGGTGTGATGTTTCTCTTTCATCGATGTTTCTAACTCTATTCCTCTCCCTTCCTCTCGATGGAGCCAGCGCCCTCGCAGTGCGTGGGCCATGCTCACTGGCTGGGCTGGGCCCCTTGACACCAGGTGGACATGGACGGTGCCTTGGACTTGGGGGATGACAGCCGCCCGGGAGGCCCCACCACGATCCGCGTCATCGTGAACAATGAACTGGAAGGCAGCGGCGGCGGAGCCCGGGGGCCTGTGGGCCCCCACCTCCGTCCTGTTTGCTGACCCCGCTCCTTCTGTGGCGTCATCTTCCTGGAACCGTTTTCCAGTCATCAGCGAGGCTCCATTCGATGACACGCGGGTGCTCCCCGCCGAGCGCACATCCTGCCTGCCCGGCTGTCAGCGGAGGACATCGACGCTGCCGAGCGCGTCTCCAGCTGCCCGGGTGCCGTTCTCGGCATGGGCACCGTCCCCGGACACAGACACGTGGGAGAACTCGGGGGATTCAGAAATGCGCGCAGTGAGGGCCGCCAGTTCGGGGTCTGAGCGTGGAACCCCCACCCCCAGTTAATGCTGGAAAAGCCCAGAGGACAAGAGCCACGTGGGCCAAGCTACCTTCGAGTCCACAGCTTCAGAAGGACGAGAGCTTCTCCCAGGCGTGACCGCTGCCCTCCCCTGGAGCACCGAGGGGCCGCGAGGGGCAGCATGATGGAGCCGGTGCGGCCCCGTGAGTTTTTGTCATAATAACAGCAATGGGATTCTTTATTTATTTGTTTATTTAGTATCTATCTATCTATCTATCTATCATCTATCATCTATCTATTTCAATCCACCTGATCTATCTATCATCTATTTCAATCCACCCGATCTATCTATCTATCTATCTATCTATTTCAATCCACCCGAGGAGTGAGGATGTTTTTCCCATTGATCTTTAGAGAGTGGAAGGGAGGAAGGGATGGGAGGGGAGGGAGAGAGAAACATTGAGGTGAGAGAAACACATCGATTGGTTACCTCCCACACGCACCACGACCAGGGGCGGGGATTGAACCTGCAACCCTAGTTCATGCCCTTGACCAACCGGGAATCCAACCTGAGACCCTCTGGTCCAAGAGCCGACGCTCTAACCACTGAGCCAAGCCGGCAGAGCAATAGCCTTTCTTTAGGAAAGGGTGACCCCCGTGGGGCCGGTTTGGCTCCGTAGCCGGCAGGGGCCTGCGCAGGAGCAGAAGGGGAAGAGCTGGCAGGGCCCTCAGCACGGCTGCGGGAGGCTGTTTCCTTGGCAGCGCCCCCCGGGGACAGGGGGGTACACTGGGAGCCTTCCCGCGGTGTTGGCGGCAGGGCTCCGGCTGCTCTGTCACATCTGTTTTTCTGGGGGAAGAAAGCGTGTTCCCACACGGAACGGCGGGCACGTCGGCTAAACATTTGCTCCCACGAGCGCCCGGGACGAGGTGCGGACATCCCGGAATCAGAGGCATCACCGAACCTGGAACGGAAGGGCCCTGGGGGTGTGGCTGTGAGCTGCTCGGCCTGTGCAATGGGGGAGCCTCCCGCTCCCTGTGTCGCGGCCCCCACAGCGGGGAGTGAGCGGAACCTCCAGGCACCTGCTGCGGGAGGCGCGGGCGGACCCGGTCGGCCGCCTCTGCACCCCCGGGTGCTGGCGCCCAGTCACAGCCAGAAGCAAATCCCCCCGAGCTCTCGGCAGCCGCTTCTGGGGAAGGTGAGACCCTCCGAGAGGCGCCCCGACCCGCGCACTCGGGCGAACCCCCGATTCTGCCCCCCGCTCTCTGACTCCCAAGGGCAGGCCCCTGGTCTGCGGGGACCCCAGCGGCTCCCGGTGGTGCTCCCCACCTCAGGCTCCGGAGTGGACAGACCTGGGCACACTCCCCTGCTCTGCACCTCGCTGGCTGGAGGCCTTCAGACTCATCGTGTAACTCCTCCAGGCCTCAGTTTTTCCATCTGTGAAATGGGAACAATAACCCGTCCGTGTCCCCGGGTCGCTGCGAGAACTGAACTGTCTCACACACGCCAAGCACTGAGTCCTGGGGACGGTCCCCTCTGTTCTCGCCCTGGTTCCCCAGCTGAAGTCACAGCCCAGTGTGGTTCTGGGTGCTTCCATAGCAAACACAGGGTGTCCAGAAACGCATGCCACGAACCGCTGAGAGCGCCATCGGAAAGCGGGCTGTATTTTAATGAACTCGGCCTTCATAATTATCCCAAGTGGTGCAGGCATTTGGGGGGACACCCCACACATCTGAGGCATCTCGGCTGGCAACACTCTGAGGCTTTTCTGGACACACGGGTAGGGGCGTTGGTGGAGAGAGATGACTCACTAGCTCGCGTCTGAGACGTTTTAATTTTATCCTGCGGCGTGCCTGGCCCTAGAACCCAGTGGCCCTGTTTGTCCTGTGAGATTTCAAAGCTGGCAGGATCGCCCCTCCATGCCCCAAATACTGGGTCGAAAGTCCCCCCGACGCCTCTGCCTCCCACGCACGCTCACTCGGGGACATGGGGTGAACTTCAAGGAGCACCCAAAGGATCCGCCACCCAGTGCCTGGCCACTGAGACCACCCCGCCCTCGCTTCCCGAGCCCTGAGAACACGTGCTGCCTGCCCAACATTCCCTGCAGGACCCAATGCAAGCGTCAGACTCCCGACGGACAGCTGTCTGTCCCCGCCACACGCAGACCGCGGTCACTGAAGCGCCCACCGGAAGTGCTGGGTGTGTGGCCGGCGCAGTGCTGTTGGCATTAGGGCTGTCGCGGTTGAACCCGCTCTGCTGACGATGCCTCGAAGCACCAGGGAGCCGGCCAGTGAGGCCCATGGGTTCATCAGGGCCTCGTTCCTGGGAATAACTAATTTCTTTTCATGCTCTTTTTATAAATAGATTTTTATTGATTTCAGAGAGGAAGGGAGAGGGCAAGAGAAACATCAATGATGGGAGAGAATCATGGATCGGCTGCCTCCTGCACGCCCCCCACTGGGGATTGAGCCCACCACCCGGGCATGTGCCCTGACCAGGAAAGAACCGTGACCTCCTGGTTCATAGGTCGACGCTCAACCACGGAGCCCCGCCAGGCTGTTCCCATGGTCTGTTAACGGGAGAGAGAGCGCCCCCTGAGAGCGAGACTCCTGGCACTGCGCGCTGGTCCTGAGAAGGCAGCGGCGGCCTCAGGAAAGGGCTCCTGCCCAGCTCGCCATTGCACACACACACACACACACACACCCCGGACTTAAAGGTGCCAGCCCACCCACCGTGGCCTGTGGCACCCGGGAGGCCTCTGCGTGGGCCTTCATGGGCCCAGACGCTGCTCTGAGGAAGTTCTCGCTGGAACAAAGGGCTGTGCAGGGTAAACACAGGCGAGCCGAGCCGGGCAGGGTCCGGGCGCAGCACTGGGTCTGGGCTCGCGCTTTCTCCATCACAGAATCGGAGATGTGTATCCTCTTAAAATAGCCACAGTGCTGAGCGGGGACCCGCCGGGAGGCCCCCAGCATCTGCCGGCAGCGGCCCATTGCGCTCTGCCCTCCGTCTGCCTGTCTGTGGTCCAATGGAGCAGGCATGGCTCCTGCCAGCGCTCACCCTGGGATCCTTTCTGTCCTCTCACTGCCGGGCGCACCGAGCCCAGCATGGCCTCCATCCCACACGGGCCTGCGCCTGCAACTCAACCTCACAGCGGCGGGACCAGCCCCCTGCACACCCCGCACTGGGGGTTAAACTGTGACCTCCTGGCTCATAGGTCAGTGCTAACCACTGAGCCACACCAGCGGAGCTCCCTCCCTTCCCTTCTCCCGTGGCAGCAGGGGCCCCATTCCGTCTTCAGAATCAGTGCCTTGGTGCTGAGCCACTTCCATCTGCTCCCGGCCGCCTGGAGAATATCTCTGGTCTAAATCTTGTTTGGAAGTCTCCCCCGTTTTCCCCTGTCCTTTTGTAATAGCTTCTTGTTTGGGGGATGCAATATGCCTCCGTTCACAGCGGGGAAGCTCAACCTCAAAAACACACCAATCTCCCCTAAATTGATCTATAGATGCAAGGCATTTCCAATCCCAGCTCTAATGGGGAGTTCGTGGCACTTGAAAAATAGATTCTAAAATGCATATGGATATGCAAAAGCCCAGAATCACGTAAAAATGAGGACCCGCACCACCAGCTCTCAGCGCCTCCCGTAAAGCAGCCCTGAGTGACACCGTGGGGGTCGGCGAGGGGGCGGGAAATTGGCCAGAAATAAAGCAGCGAGAGCCCAGAACGAGACCCACCGGTGAACAGCGACGGCAGAGCGGAGCGAGGGGAAGGAGGGACTTCATAAATGCGCTGGTGCAATGGTTATGCATATTTTGTAGAAATGAAAGAGGCTATGTACCTCGCAATATACAAAAAACTAAACTCAAATGAGTGTAACACTTTCAAGCCAAAAGGCAAAACTCTAACATGTTTAAAAGAAAATACAGAAGATCTTTCTGGCCTTGAGACGGGAAAGAGCTCCCAAACAGAACCAACACAACTTTCATGTTTGGAAAGACTGATCATCTGGCTACATCGCAATTAAAAACGATGATCAAAACTCATTCAGACAGAAGGCTCGCCCCCAAGGGACGGTACTCGCAGCACACACAGCGGCGAAGGCTTTAGTACTGAGCGTCCGTAAAGAAATCTTTCAAGTCGGTTACAAAAGAGAAATGAACTGACAGCAAAATGTGCAACAGCCGCGAACCGCCATCTCCCAGAAGCGGAAACGTGTCCGAGACACCAGGGGACTGACTGGCCTGGTTAGGAAGCAGGCGGAGGCGCGTTAAGTGGCAGTGACGGGCCTTCCTGGGACGGGCCAGCCGTGCCAGCGGCCACGCGAGCCGCCCCTTTGGAAACAAGGTGGCATTAGGTGGTGAAGTGCAACATGCACACGTGTGAGAACTATGCAATATACCCACCCCCCCGTAACCCGCTGGCAGGGCTCAGTGGTTGAGCGTCCACCTATGAACCAGGAGGTCACGGTTCGATTCCTGTCAAGGGCACAGGCCTGGGGTGCAGGCTCAATTCCCAGTAGGGGGCGTGCAGGAGGCAGCCGATCTGTGATTCTCTCTCATCATTGATGTTTCTCTCTCTCTCCCTTCCTCTCTGACACCCGTCCCCTGGGTAAACAGCTTTAAAAATGCTTACCTGGGCGCACCAGGAGCCAGACCCTGGGAACAAACGAAGTTCATTGAAATGACAGGGGATTGTGGTGAATGAACGACAACAGAACAGCGAGGGGAGCCCGAGAGTACGTCACGTGGGAAGACAGGCCTCTACGATACAGCGACAGAGAGGAATGAGCCACAGACACACACAGCGACGGACCTTAGAAACCCAGGGTCGCATGGAAACACGGGTCCGAGAAGACCACACGCCACACGCCACCACTTTTGCATCAGGAACATGCAGAACGGGGGGATCCGCTGCTAGGTGCGCACATGGCGACCCCCACCTGCCTCCCAGCCACGGAGGCCACGCAGGGAAACACGGGCAAGCCCGTTACCAGATGACCGAGTGCTTGTTCAGCATCTTCGCCTTAAGAGCCACCGGGAGTGGATTTTTCTGGGTTGTTTTTTTGTGTGTGTGTGTGTTACCTGGGAACGGGGAATGACTCGGAAAGCATAAGAGCTGAAAAGAAGGAAATAAAATTGCCCATAATCCTCCATCTTTTGAAAACCTCCCTGCCCTGGCTGGTGTGGCTCAGAGGGTTGGGCATTGCCCCTTGCGCCGAAGGGTCGAAGGGTCGCCAGTTCAATTCCCAACCAGGGCACAGGCCTGGGTTGCAGGCTCCATCCCCAAGTAAAGGATGTGCAGGAGGCAGACGTTGGATGCTTCTCTCACATCGATGTTTCTCTCTTTCTCTCTCTCCCTCTCCCTTCCTCTCTCCCTAAAAGTCAATAGAAATATTTTTTAAATAACAAAATAAATAAAACCTCCCTGAAAAGATAGTTTTTAAAAGACTGATAAATATTGCCCAGCCTGTGTGGCTCAGTGGCTGAGCATCGACCTAGGAACCAGGAGGTCACAGTTCGATTCCCTGTCAGGGCACAGGCCCGGGTTGCGGGCTCCCTCCCCAGTGTGGGTGTGCAGGAGGCAGCTGATCCATGATTCTCTCTCATCATTGATGTTTCTCTCTCTCTCTCTCCCTCTCCCTTCCTCTCTCTCTAAAGTCAATACATATTTTTAAACACTCTATGTTCTTGTGTGTGTTAAGTAAATTTAATACACAAAACATATCTTTCTAAAAAGACTGAGAAATGTCAAGCCAGATCCCAACGATGTCTTGTAACCAGGCGCCTGCAGAGCTCGGGGACGGGTGTTCAGAGGGAATGGCGTTGGAGGCTGGCGTTTGCCAGTGTGAGCTGCAGGGACCTAGACTGGCGGCCGGCTTCTCCTCTATGGTCCCACAGGCCTCACCACCCAACCTTAGAGCCACTCCCCTGCGCCCCAGGGACAGGCGCCCCCCCACCACCACCACCACCACCACCGCATCCATGCGGAGCCAGCACTGGCAGAGGCCTCCGGCCGTGGGCAAGCCCGACAGTGTCTGAGGTGCAGCTGTTGGAAAACTGGAGTTTTTGACGACGGAATTGACACTTAAAATAGAATTCGAGTGAGGAGACATGAGCCGAGGTCAGAGATCCAAAGCTGCCAACCAAACAGGCCGTCGGAGGCAAAGACAGACAATTTCCTCCCCGCCTTTCTCAACGGGAAGGAGATGAATAACCCTCTTTTTCCCCGAGCTCCCGATACAGCCCGTGTTCATAAATATTCATTTTTTTTCTCCAACTGGAAGCATTAGGCCTTGTTACCTCGAGTGGAACTAACTGAAAATTAATGATGGCTTTCAGAAAAGGCAAGATTATGTACACAGAAGCAATTAAACACAAACCTATTAATTATTTAACAACTCGTTAGTGAGTAGAAGTTCGGCTTCGGCGTCTTAGCTGCTCGCGATTGCCCTGCCAAGTCAGGGATGCGCCGTCCTTTCGAAGTTAGGCTCTGAGACGCAAGGGAACGTGAGTGGGGGGTGGGGGGCGGCTTTCGCACTGATTGGCACCTTGCGACTGAGGACCTGGGGCGCTGGTGGCGGAGACACGCCAAAGCGCCGAGCTGGTGACCGAGCAAAGAAAGCATCTCGAGATTTTTGATCCCAAACCCGAGATGTGAAGTTTAACTTCACATTCAGAATATGGGCTGTGAGAAAACAAATGTTAGTGCCATCTCCATGTCTGTTTGTATGTGTAGACATTAAGGATTTTCATGCAAAGTGGACCCATGCTAAGTTAACTGTGTGTCCGTGTGTGTGTTACTTCAAGTACATTTAATATACAGAATCCAAAATTTACGGAATCATTGGAGCTTAATCTTCACTTACTATATGTTACACAACCTCAAGCTTTAAGACGAAAATATATGACTGTAAAACTGAAATTAATATAATATTGTATGTCAACTGTCATTGGAAAAGAAATTAATTTTAAAAAAGAAAATATATGGCTATTGACTAGTTCACTTTTGTCAAATTGCACCACCTATAGGCCAAAGCATGGCATTGCATCCCAGCTCTATTGGACATTATAAATGCACTAAAAGGATGAGCTTCTAGGGTCATGGGAGGAATATATTGAGTTGCCAGAACATTTATTTATGGCTGGTGTTTGTTCTCTATCCTTTGTGGGTGCCGTGGACATCATAGTGCCAAGTGACGTCTCTCTTCGACCTCATCTCTTTCAGGCCACACTCTCCTCTATGCAGCCTCTCCCAGGCCTATGGCTTTCACAGGTTCTCTACGCTGGTGACCACCACATACAGAGCACACCTGGGTCTCTGCACTGAACTCCTGGTGTGTAGATACAACTGTCCACCCACCGCCTCCATGTTTACGAATAATGGACACGTCCACCCCACGCTTTTTCTTCTGATATCTCAAAAATGCCTGTCTTCGCAGTTCTTGACCCGAACCTCAAACCTCGGAGTTGTTCTTGACACCTCTCCTTTCCTTTTGCACCCCACCTCCGACCCCCCGGGGGTTCTGTAGGCCCTACCTCTGCAATACACCAACTCCTACCACTTTTTACCACTCACACGGCTGCCATCTCTTCTGAGCCCCGTGACCCCACACCAGCCCCAACTGCCTACCTGCTGAGTGCTCTCCCTCCGTCTCTACCTCTGCAATACACCAACTCCTGCCACTTTTTACCACCCACACGGCTGCCATCTCCTTCGCCCCGTGATCCCACAGCAGCCCCAACTGCCTACCTGCTGGGTGCTCTCCCTCCTTCTCCCCTCTCCCCCTGCAGACGGTTAACAGAGAAGCTTGGGCGGGCTCTTCAAAATGCAAATAATATCACAGGATCCTCTGCCCAAAGACACCCAGCCCTGTCCCATCCCTGAGCAAAAGCCCAAGTTCTTTCCTGTCCAGTGAGGCCCTATCGTCGGTCTCCACTACGGATCTGCTCATACCTCCTGTTACTCCCCCCTGTACCGCTAGGCTCCAGCCACATCCGTCCCCTGAATGTGCCAGGGCCCTGCAGTGGGGCCTGGGAGCCTGCCTTCTGCCTGGGCCTCTGTTGCAACGTGACCTTGACAAAGGCAGGCCTTCCCTGCCCGCTCCTGGACTCCAGCACTCCGGCCCCTTCCCACCACTGGACAGGCTAGTTCTTTCTTCTTTTTAATCTCTGCATTGCCTGTGTCTGCTGCACAGCTCACACATGCGTTCACTCATTCCCGCATCCAGCCATCACTTCACCTACAAAAACAGGGGTGGGGACTGCTCCGTTTCCTGCTGTGCCCCCTGCACCGTAACGATGCCCGCCATAGAGCAGGCGCTCAATAAATGTGCGTCAGCCACAGAGTAGAGATTGAGTGCATTAATAAGATTATAAGGGAATGAATTATTAATTATTAGTGAATGGATTATCAATCAGTAAATAAAGGTTAATTGCTTTGTGACGTGGAGGGAAGACAGTCTAACACCACAGAGCAAATGTACAGAATTAAAAAAGGAGGCGTCCGTGTTGTGATTAACTTTGAAAAGAGATCAAGGGACTAGATCAGAGATGCAAATTGGCCCCCGTGGACACTCCCTCCCACCTCCTTGGTGGACAGACTCACGTGGTGCGGACTGTTCCCTGCTGGGCCCACTGTGGCCCCATCAGCCCTCTGAGCACAGGGTTCTAGCCTCTTGCTCCTCAGCACGGGGCCCGCAGACCCTGGCCACCTGCGTGGGCACCGCCTCGGAGCCGGAACTGCAGACACGTGACTGCGCCCAGACTCAGAGTCAGACCTGAACGTTGGCAGGTCCTCCGGGTGTCTGTGCGGTCACAGCCACGGCCGGCCTGGCCCAGCCGCACACGGCGGCGCCTCCGGGGGTGTCTGCGCAGTCAGGCTGAGAGGCCTGGCGAGCACAGCGTGACTGGACGGCACAGAGGCTGCCGGCGCCTCCATCCTTCCCCGAGTGCTGGCCTGGCACACTGCGCTGCACCCGCTGCTGGCACCCTCCTGTAGCCCTGAGCCCTGCCCCCCATAGCCCATCTTGGGGGGGTGGGGGGAGCAGCCGGCCCTCCCCACCCAGGGTGTCCCAGAAAGACGCCCAGCGACCCTCGGGTTTACCTGGAGCCCAGCTGGGAGGGTGCCCGCGGCGCACTGGGGGCACTTCCCGGAGCTTCCTGCTCCTCTCCCCGCTATTCCACTCTCTTAGCAGGATGACTGCCAGTCCAGGGTCACTCCCCGCACAACGGTGTAGGCAGAGGGATGGAGACTCATGCAAATAAGCCTTATGGAGCCGGGGGAGGGGGGGAGCCCAGGGTGCGACTCAGGAGGGTCTGTCCTAGGAAACCCCCCACCAGAGCAACAGGGCTCTCCCTGGAGGAGCCGCGCCAGGCCGCAGTGTCCCCTGGGCTGGCGGGAGCACCCAGCAGCCACAGCGGCCCAGGTTCTACAGGAAAATGGGGGGCTATTGGAGAGGCACCCGCTGTGCCATGGCAGCCTGAACCAGACCGGACAGAACGAGTGGACCAGGTGAAAGAAGCGGGTGAAATAAACTCCAAAATAAACTGGGCACTAAAAACAGGAGGCGGCTCCAGCTCTTCCGAAAAGTGCATCCGAGAGATGAGGACAGTGAGGAGCTGGAAGACGGAGGGGGATCCTGGAACAGGAACATCCGGTGACAGCTGCCCCATCCCCGCCGCCCCCCCTCCCACCCCCCGAGAGAGAAGGGGAAAATGAAAGGCAATTTTTTTTTTTTTTTTAGAAACAAGAAAAGACCAAGAATTTCACAGATTAAGAAAAGATGTGCGCAGCTGGAAAGGACTCCCGAGGCCCGGCTGGAGAGAAGAAAAATAGAGCGCGAAGTAAAAAATACATTGTACCTGGACGCGGGAGAGCGAAATTGGAGATCGTGAAAGGAAAGAGAAGGCGCTGAAACCTTTCAAAGGGATAAAGCCGATAACCCTCCAAGATCAAAGGATGCGGCTGAAAATATTGCCTCTGTGCCCCGAGTCGGCCGCAGAGCAGTGGGATGTGCACGGGCGGGAGGAAGGAATCGCAACTCCCACCCGGCTGTCATTTCAACGTCGCAGAACCGGGCCACGCAGACGGGTGCCCACCCACCGGGGCCTGGCGCCCTCCGGTCCCCATGCATGAATAACATGCATCAAACAGAAAAGGACAAATGTCCATGCCCGGCAAGAGAGCCGTGGAGAAATTCTGTAAAGCTCTCCCACGGAAAGTCACCTGGACGTGCTGGGTGCATGGCCACAAACATACCTTCACATCAGAAGCTGAGCTCGTGGGGAAGGAAAGAAAATCGTTCGAAGCCAACAAAGAAACGGGAGTTAAAACTAGGGTGGGAGGTGCGGGAGGTGAGGCGGCTGCCCCCCGCCGGGACCATCCCAAACGCCAGGGACGTACGCCTGTGGCTTTAACAACTGCACGCGGGCAAAGGACGAGACCTCGGTCCCTTAGAGATGAAAGTGTGAAGATGAGGCCCCTCCAAAAAGCTGGGCCCTCCAAGGACTGCAGCCTCGGGGAAGGGAATAGGCAAGGGGAGGTACTGTGTAGACTGGTGTCTCCCCCAAATTCACAGGTTGAGACCTAACCCCCAACATGATGGCAGGAGGAGGTGGGGCCTTTGCGAGGGGATCAGATCAGGAGGTGGGGCCCTCGGGGACAGATTAGTCTCCGTATAAGGAGACCCCTCACCTCTGGGCAGGTGAGGACACAGCGAGGGGTCGGCCCTCTCTGAACCAGGCCCAGGGCTCTCACCAGACGCCCCGTCGGCCACACCTTGATCTTGGACCCCCAGACGCCAGAACTGTGAGAAGTAAACGGGCTACCATTTAAGCCACCCAGTGAGCGTTACCTTTGTTAGAGCAGCCAGAATGGGCTAAGACAAGAGGCGAGAAGAAAAATCGTGTTCCCTTCTGTGGCGCTGAAGTTTGCGTTGGTACCCACTGTGGAGGGAAGGTGTGTTAAGCCAGAAACCATCCGTGGGGTGTTGCTCAAGTCGCAGAAACTCACTTTATCTCCGTTTCTTCATCCTTGAAAGAAAGATGTAAATATGCAGCGTTTGCCTTGTAGGGAGTGTTACAGATTTTTTTTGTTGGGGAGGACACTGAATAAGACCCCGGGTTTTAGTGTCCCCGGGGTGCATGGGAGAAGTAAACACAGATCCTCTGTGGAGGATCGCATCTCCACCCAGGCTCCTACGAGTTCCCACGGGTGAAGATCAATCAAATGTGAGCTCACAAATGGAAATCGCAAAACACATGAAGAAATGAGCCGCCATGCACTGGAGTCAGCAGAAACAACAGTCAGCAAAATTAGACCTACAGTGTCTTCACCTATTAGCATGCTCAGATACCAAATAGAAAGCCTATGCATTTAAAATGAAATAAAGGCTGTGAAAACAAGAACCAATAAAAGAAAGCATTAAAACATCCGCACACATTTGTAAAAGAGCCAAATAGGTGTGAACTTAAACACCTGAAGTTTAAAACCCAATGCACTTGTTTCTAAAAAACAAGAGTCCTGGCTAAAGAGAAGTAGTGAACTGGGAAAATAGATCTGGAGTAATTACCCGGAATGCCGTACGGAGAAAAAGAGACAAAATCGAGACCCTGAGACTCAAAGTTCAAACCAGAGAGACAGTGAAAGTGACGAATAAACAGTTAATAGGAGGAGGCTTTTTTTTAAGTGACGAGAAGATACTCAATATGAGAATGGCTGAAAACTACACAGAATGCATTTAAATTTTTAATTCTCAGACACAGCAGCACAATGAATCCCAAGCAGAATTCAATGAAATCCACACACCAAGAGTTTGTATTGAAACCAAAGAACATGAAAAGCTTAAAAGCCACCAGGGATGAGGAGATGATCAAAAAAAGCCGCATTCATTGTACTTTTTATAACAGAAAAAACAACAACGACGAAAGCCAGATAACAGTGTGATAATATCTTCAAAACGTTCCCTGATGGTGTCGTTCTGAACTTCAGGTGCTGGCATAGGCGCGTGTGGAATAAAAACAGTTTTGGACAAATGATGCAGATAATATTGCACATTTCTATATTCTCGATACAGCCTGGGAGAGAGGGGCACCATGGCCGCTGGTGGCGGATGTCCTGGAGGGGACTCGAGGGCCCGACGGGAGCTGGCGGGTGAGGGCAGGCCGCTCCTGCTCACAGGAAGGAGGGCAGGTCGGGGCCGGGCAGGCGGGGGGGGAACGTGAGGGCGGCCGCATGTGGGACTCGCTCCCGAGGGGTCTGGTTCATCCCTGACCCGGAAGGAGGCCGTCGTCAGGGAGGGAGCGTTCTGGGGGGAGGGGTTTGGAGGTTTGAGGAGAAGGTGTGAGATGGTCCCTCCGGAAGGGGGTGCTGGATGGATCAGGGACTGGATGGATCAGGGGTGTTCTTGGCCCCACACTGGCGCCCCCTGGAGGAGGTTGCTGTGTGTTATTCCCGTTTCCCGGGTGCTCACGTGCGTGGCTGGAGAGAGGGAGTCCGCCAGCCAGGTGAGGCTCCGCAAGGGGACCGCACAGAGAACACGCCTGTTCCCACACACGCCTGTGTGTATGTCAGAGGTAGAACCCACCCGAGTCTGTGCCCGCAGGGGGTGTGGCCTGAGGGTGAGTGAGAAGAGGCGAGGCCGGCAGTGGGATAACTCGCAGGAAATTGAGCGGGGCGTTCACGGGGACAGGACCGGCCCGGCTGTGACTGAGGCGTCTCGCTGTCCACTGTGTGCCCCTGGGGCCCCAGGGCAGACGCACCGGAAACAGTGGCCGTGTATTCGCCGTCGAACACGCTGGAAACGAAACGTAAGCCCTGACCATCGTCCTCACGGGGCCTCTCTGTCCACAGAGAACCAGGGAGAGCAGCCGGATCCGCGCCACCTAGGCTCCGGGCCGAGCGCCGGCCCTGCCTGGGCA
>NW_005366599.1:1102793-1104821 GCF_000412655.1 Myotis brandtii | reverse complement strand
GGCGCGGACTCGGTTCTGTCTTCTCCTCCCGTGTGGGCAGCTGGGTGAGGAGCGACCCGCCCCGTGGACTGCAGAGCCACGCAAAGGAGCTGCGTGCACCACACGTCACTCCATCGGCCCTTCACGCGAGGGTGTTGCTGTTCCACGCGGAAGAGCCTGTGCGAGCTCCTCAGCTCCCGCCTGGGGTCTTCAGCGGGAGGAGAGGGGACTCCATGCCTTTCTCCCCGACCGGCCGAGGCTCTGTCACCCGGCAGGGCAGGCCCACCGCGGGCCACCGTCCGCTGTGCTCCATGCTGTCCCCCCATCAGCTCTCACGCCGTTGCCTTGAGCGGGGTCCAGACTCCGCCGCCGCTCTCAGCTCTCACCCTGATGCTGAAATCCCCGACTTGCTTTCTCTCCTCCTCCGGCCACGACTCTCTGCTGTCCACCCCCAGGGCAGGCGCTGAGGCTGTGGCCCCCGCACCGCCCTGGCCCCGCCCTGCCTGCCTGGCTGCATAGATTCCTGTCTCTACCTGGGATGTAATTTTCCGGATTATGCCTCTATCCGCCAATTCATCACTCAGGTTTAAGTGCTATTTATTGAAAGATCGCCTTTGTCACTCATTCCGCCTCATTTGCCTTCCAGCCTGGAGTTATTGCCCGGTGCCAAGGGCCGCACCCCTCCTGGCAGAGCCGCCGCCGGGCCCACGCTGTTAGTTTTCATTAGTTTTACAGGCTCGGCCGTCTGCAGCGAGGGCGGCTGTGAGCTGGCTGCAGGCTCACACGGACTCCCCAGGGCTGCCAGCCCAGGACCCTCCCCTGTCAGTCACATGCCCAGGACCCTCCCCTGTCAGTCACATGCCCAGGACCCTCCCCTGTCAGTCACATGCCCAAGTTCCAGAGACGAGGGGAGCAGAGGGGGTTCCTGAGGCCAGGAGGGCATTCGCCCTGAAAGCCGGTGTTGGGGCAAAGGCACCTTCCTGGGGCCTTGGAGTAACCCCCCCCCCCGCAAGTGCGGGAGACCCCGATCCCCGGGAGGAGGCCACCAGGGGTGGCCCTGGCCTAGGAGGAGGAGCAGTCAGGTTCCAGACAGTGATGGCTGGGCTCAGGCCCGGGGCTGTTAGGAGTCGGATGTGAACGTACCGCTATGGTCACGCCCTCCCCGACCTGCCACCTCCTCCTCTCAGGTCCCATCGATAAGTAACTGAGAGGCTTTCTTTCTCCTTACCCTCCCTGCCCCGCACACATGCTCCTCCACATGCATGTTCCTGCACAAACATGTTCACAGGCACACGCATGTTCACACACATACATGTTCATGTACACACATACATGTTTGTGTACACGCACATGTTCGTGCACACACATATTCCTGCACAAAATGGAATCCAGTTTGGGAGCCTCGGGCCAACTAATGTCACTTGCATTTTCCAACGACTGGGCGTGTTCTAACCACAACCACTTACGGAGCGAGTGCCGCTCTGTGCAGGCCCCGGGCGCTCCCACCCTCTGTCGCTTCCGTGTGGGTGCCATTTGTCCACCGTCACCGCGGGTTAGCCGCTGGGACCTGCCCCTGTCGTCTCCCCGCCGCCCTGGGCCCCCGTGTGCTCCGGGAGGTGCCACTCCTCCAGCAAATGCCCTGCACGGGGCGCCCGGGAGCTGGCTGCCGCGGGGACCCCGGGCTGAAGGTCTGGGGGAGCCGGCAGCTCCCTCTTCCCACTGAGCTCCCAGGAGAGGCCACGTTCCCGTGAGGGCCCCTCAGAGCCGCCTCTGCAGGACCGTCCCCCCCACAACTACCATTCCTTCCCGGGGCGTCTCTGTCCGCCCCCCCACCCACCAGACCCTGCAGGCCCAAGGCTCCCCTGCTCCCTCATCAGCTCGGCTTCCAAGCCAACGACGTCCTAATCACATCAAAGTTTGTGGAAAGAAAAAAGCCCTAGCCCTGACCAGTTTGGCTCAGTGGATAGAGAGTCAGCCTGCGGACTGAAGGGTCCCAGGTTCGATTCCGGTCAAGGGCATGTACCTGGGTTGTGGGCACATCTCCAGTAG
>NW_005366599.1:1102433-1102654 GCF_000412655.1 Myotis brandtii | reverse complement strand
GGAGCGGAGGCGGGGGAATGGCCAGCATTAGCTTAATGCCGCCTGGAATCCCTGCACCCTGCAGAGAAGATGGCCCGAACCATCACCCCGAGACAATCTTCCTCGTCCCCACAGCAGCCGAGGGCGGCTAATGGGTCGGCTCCGGGACCCTCGCAGGGCAGCAAATTGCCCTCAAGGCCCCGCTCTAATGGGCCTGTAATCACACAGGAAATGCAGGGAAA
>NW_005366599.1:1092830-1102328 GCF_000412655.1 Myotis brandtii | reverse complement strand
GGGCACGTAGAGCAAGCAGCCAGGTCTGACCATCAGCTCGAAGGGAACCCCCGGCAGCCCCGTGGGAGGGGCAAGTGACGGGAGCGGAGGGGCAGGGAGGCCCGCGGTGCCCACTGTGGACGAAAAGGGGGCCCATGCTCACCTCGCAAGCGCAGGGCAGGCCTGCATGGTGGCCTTGCAGACTCAGGGGCCTGAAGTCTCCACAGAGGGTGGCCTGACATTAAACTTTGACTGAAAGCAGTGGTGGTGGGTGGTCAGTCTCTCCCTTCACTGAGCCTGTTGTCTTTCTGCGTCTAAGATCACACCTGTGGGATGTCAGGGTAACTTACAACTTCCCTTTTTCCGGACCCCTCGGGGCACAGCCCATGCCCTGGGCGCCAGGACCGAGACCACAGATCCCCTCCTTGTTATCGAGTTCATTGTGGACTGTTAACCGCCCTGCACCCCCCTAAGTAAAAGAAGAAAGAATGTGTGTCCATCAGTTCACTTTTCATCCAATCCCCGAGCTTCCCCGCGTGGCTTTCTCCCGCCCCCCTAGCCCATCGCGATGGAGTCCATGTGCCCCACGTCCGCCTCCTCCTTGGATGGTCGCGTATAAAACAAGGTGAAGAGCCGCCATTCTCCGGAGCAGCATCCCAGTACGTGGAGATTCTGCTTCCTGGCAACTGTCGACAGTTTGGCTCAAATAAACTCACAAACACCCCTTGCAGGTTTGAGTGTGTTACGCGAACACCACCTAGGTCAGGCCTGGACGGCCGCCCCTCGTGTCCGTGGTGTGTGACCCGCTGTCCGGCAGCCTCGCCCGCGTGGCTGTGGCTCCTCGCTGGGGCGTTGGGACGTGGCCCCACGGGTAGGGGGCGCTGCTGGGTACGGAGCCAACAGGGTTGGGTGACACTCGGATGAGACAGGGGAGGCGGGAAGGACTCGGGGGCTGGGAGAGACCATGTGGGGAGCAGTCGGGTGTTTGAGCCGAGACACGGGTGGACTTTCACGTGGACGAGACGGGACCACCCAGCGTCTGGGGTTCCGAGGCGCAGCCCCGGCGAGGGGTGTGAATTCTGGGGCCCTCGGTGGATCGAGTGTATTGAGAGTCATGGGCCTGGATGGGACAACCCAGCAAGAGAGTCATGTCGAGAAAGCCATGGAGGTCGGGCTGCTGAGCCAGGGGCTTCGGCGGGACCATGGCCAGGGCAGAGCCGCACCGAGACCTGGGAGGGAGCCGGCTGCCAGATGCTGGCGACAGAGCCATCACCGTGAGGGGGGAACTGAGCCGCTGGGACCTGCTCTGCAGCGTGGCCATCCGTCAGCGATAGAGTGGGTGTCGCCTCCTCGGAAGTTGCTAAGAGTCGATCTTAAATGTCCTCCCACAGAAACAAACCAAAAGGATAACCGAGTGAGGCGAAGGGCATGGCAACTGACTGACTGTGCTCACCATCGCACAGCGTGTGGCACCGAAGCCACCGTGGGCACCTTAAGCTCACACACGCCAATCACTCGGGGAGGGAGAGCTATTCTGTGGCTGCACAGAGATTTTTTTTTAATGTATTTTTATTGATTTCAGAGCGGAGAGGAGAGGGAGAGAGAGAGCTCACACACGCCAATCACTCGGGGAGGGAGAGCTATCCTGTGGCTGCACAGAGATTTTTTTTTTAATGTATTTTTATTGATTTCAGAGAGGAGAGGAGAGGGAGAGAGAGACATCAATGATGAGAGAGACTCATGGATGGGCTGCCTCCTGCACGCCCCACACTGAGGATCGAGCCCGCAACCCGGGCATGTGCCCTGGACCGGAATCGAACGGGGACCCTTCAGTTCGCAGGCCGACGCTCTATGCACTGAGCCACACAGGCCAGGGCAGCACTGAGACTTGAACACGGGAAACTTGACGCCCCAGAACCTGCACGCTGAGCCATTGAACTCCACCGCCTCCCGCGCACACAGTAGGTCCTTCATTAGTGTGTGGGATTGAATATAAGGAAGGAGAGGGGTGAGCCCTGCCCAGCCTGGTGAAGCCGCCGACACGGAGACATCTGCGGCCTGTGGACGCGTCACGGACGAGCTGTCCTCCACCCCCGCGTCTCGCCTGGGAGATGCGCAGGGAGCAGCTCCTGTGCCAGACCCTCAGGCGGAGGCGCGGCTGCGGGTGGGACTTGGTCTCCGCGCAGGGAGCACTCTGACTCGTGGAACGACAGTTAGATGGTCTGAAACTCCCAGCCACTGAGACGCGTGCAAAGCTGTATTCTTCGAGCCTTGTGGCTTTTCGATCGTCACCTGCCGGCCGTGGGAAGGTGTGCTTGGCCTCTGTGAAGGCCTTCATGACGTATCCGCTAAGTAGGTCGCGCTGGCGAGGCCGAAGTAATTCTGTGTCATTCGTTTCCGCGGTTGAAACACAAATCGGAAGGCGGCCTGCGCACACAGGCCCTCATGGAGCGTAACAGGATCGCGCGTGAGACCGAGGGGAGCCACTCGGGGAAACGGGAGAGTCTGGCCCTTTTCATAGGCGGCGAGCTTGCGTCCCCCTCCGTGGCTCTCCTTAACGCAAACGCAACGCTGCTTACCTGGCTTCCGCCCTGTTTAGGCTGCAGCCTCTGCGGGAACAGATTGAGAAAGGAAACCAGAGAGCGTTGCCCTCCACTCCCCTGCTGGGCCGATGCGCAGGGAAAGCCACACGCAGGGGAAGCCGCCCGCAGCGCCCTGAGGGCGGGAGGCTCCGCACCTCGCCAGCCGGCGTGGCTCAGGGGTCGAGCATCCACCTATGAACAGGAGGACACGGTTTGATTCCCGGTCAGGGCACATGCCCAGGTTTCGGCTCCATCCCCAGTGGGAGGCGTGCAGGAGGCAGCCAACAAATAATTCTCTCTCATCATTGATGTGTCTCTCTCTCTCTCCCTCTCCCTTCCTCTCTGAAATCAATAAATATAGATATAAAACATATTTTAAAATACTATATGAAAGAATAGTTAATTGATTTTGAGAGAGAGAGAGGAAGGGAGAGGGAGAGAGAGAGAAACATCAGTGTGTGAGATCAGCTGCCCCCTGCAGGCTATCCATCCTGCACCCAGGCACCTGCCACTGACCGGGAATGGAACCGGCAACTCTTTGGTGCACGGATGACACCCAACCAACTGCTTTCTTAATGAAGGAGCAATACAACCAAAGCAAAAGGAAACGTTTCGATGTTCGGAGACTTTACAAGGGTCTCTAAGTGGCTTCAGGAGCAGGACGAGAGCCCCGGGGGAGATCCTGACGGTAGCATCTCCTGTCAGCACTGAGCCGGCGTCGCTGACGGGGTTTGAGTTCCTTCGCGCATTCCCTGCGATGGTATGACTGCTGCTGCCATTGCCAGCGCCCTTGTCTTTCCTCCAGATGCCTCCCAGGAGGAAGCGGGTGGCTCCGGCGCATGTCCGATGCCTCCTGAGGCCGAGGCCCGTGTCTTGGAGCCCAACCTGGGAGGTGTGGGGGGAACTGGTAATAAAATAAAAATACAGCCTTCCCACCGATCTCTCCAAGGGCCTCTGTGCCGCCCGGAGCTTAGCGGCGATCCATGCCCGGGTCTGCCGTGGGGTGCAGGCGCGGGAGCATTGGCGCCAGGGGCTGGCGGCCGGAAACACCCGGTGGCGGAGTCTGGGCTCCTGCGGGAAGTCGGGCTCCTCAGGGGCCAGCACAGACCTGCAGCCGAGCACTGAGCCCAGCTAATCAGACTCACAGGAGGATGGAGAGCGAGCCCGTCGCTGAAATCTCAAGTGGGTCCCGGCAGGAGAGCTGACAGGAAGTCATCACGTGACGTCTAGGAAACACACACGGAGAGGGACCGCCTGGCTCCATCTCGCTCTCCACAGACGCGCCGCCCCTGCACCCTGAGGCGTCCACGGGGGCCGCCCACTAATCCCACCATCGCCTGCTCTCCTCCCGCCCCGTCCTGGCCCCGGGAACCACAGCTCAACGTTCTCATCGCCTCAGAGTTCCAATTCCAGTCGCATCTGGCAGAGTCAGGCCCCGTCAACAAAGTCTATGGGGCCGAGGCTGGTGAGGAGAGCGCGGGGGTGGGGGGGGTGAGTGAGGACAGGAACGGGAAGTGCAGGCGCTGCTCGCTCGGTGTTAGCAGCCATCTCTGCTGCCTAAGGAATGGCCACGACTCAGCGACCTAGTCCAGCACCCGGGTATCAGCTCACAGTCTGCAGTCAGACACCGGGCCGGCGGCTCAGGATGGAGAGGACCGGTGCTCCCAGCCGAGGCCTGGGAAGGTCCACTTCCAGCCCCATCCAGGTCCTTGGCAGCTGTGGCAGGTAGAGGACTAAGGACCCGCCCCCTGGCTGGCTGTCAGTCAAGTTCATGGAGGACTGAGACCTGCCCCCTTGCTGGCTGTCAGTCAAGTTCATGGAGGACTAAGGACCCGCCCCCTTGCTGGCTGTCAGTCAAGGTCACTCTCTGCCTGGAGGCCACCCACAGCCCCTGCCCCGCGGCCTCTCCAACCAGCAATGGAGACTCTTCGGCTTCGTCTCCCTCTGAGTCTCCGAGTCTCTCATGTCAGGCGCAGCCGCAGTACCTCCCGCGAAGGCCCCTGTGCTGCTGACATCCTCCGTCATGGAGCAGGACCCGCCACTCACAGCCTGGGGGTTAGACAGGCGTGTACGTCCGGGACGGGCACTCGGGGCCCTGCCACTCCCTGGTCTCTGCTGTGGACGGTCACCCGGCCCTGGGAAGAGGACGCTCAGGCTGAGGCCCTCGCCGGGCTCTTTCTCTAAAGCAGTGGTTCTCAACCTCTGGCCCTTTAAATACAGTTCCCCATGTTGTGACCCAACCATAAAATTATTTTCGTTGCTACTTCATAGCTGTAATGTTGCTACTGTGATGAATCGTCATGTAAATATCTGATATGCAGGATGGTCTTAGGCGACCCCTGTGAAAGGGTCATTCGACCGCCAAAGGCGTCGTGACCCCCAGGTTGGGAACCGCTGCTCTAAATGAAGGTAAAGTCATGGTCTTCGAGGTGAGGCTGGGTGGGCTGGGGGTGTGCAGCACTGAATGGCGGGTGAGAGGTGGAGGGCGGGCGTGGAAGGGGCGCGGGCAGGTTGCCGGGCAGAGAGAGCGTGGCCAGGATGCTGCGGGCGCCCAGGACCAAGGGAAGCAGGAAGAGCTGGGAGTGGGGAGCCGGGGTGGGCCTGTCGCCATGTGACTGTCATGGTCTCGGCTGGGGGATGTCCCTCACCCGCCCCAAGCACACAGCCCACGCTGGTGAGGACACGCCTTCCCTCTCTCATTCGTCACAGAAACTCCCTGGAACTCTCCCTCCCACCCCCCACCCGCCAGCGGTCTCCTTTGTTAACGGGACCCTGTCTCTCCTTCCCTGGCATTGCCCGGGCCCTCACCTGGGCCGGCCTCGGGCCACCTGCACCTGAGCGTCGCCCATCCACCAGGGCCACCTGGGCGCTGCCGGCATCCAGAGCAGCACCTGGGAGGAGGTGGGGAGAGGAGGACGGGGCGATTCAGCGACAACAGCCTCTTGAACCAGGATGTCTGTGTCGGTTCCGAGCAGGATAAACACACAGCGTGTGGCCGACACCTCGCCTCCCCTGTAACAAATGGCTGATTGGGATCAATCACAGCTCCCGCGTCCTGCGTCCGAGGCCCCCCTCCCTGGGGATGCGGCCACTTAGCCACGCTGGGCTCCCTGCCAGCTCTGTCCTCTCTCCTCCTGCTGCTGCTCAGCTTCCCGGACACGCCGGAAAGTGCCTCGAGGCATGGCGTCCGTGGACACTGTGTTTTCAGCAGGGGGGGAGCGAGGGGGGTGTCCGAGAGGTGGGGAGCAAGGAGGACACAAGGCCACTGTCTGCGAAAGGCACGTGTGTGGTCCAGGCTGGAGATGCCGGCGAAGAGAGGCCTGGAGCTGAGGCTGGCTCCTCCCACCTAGAGAACAGCAGAGCAGCCCCGCTGGGGTTGTCCGTGGTTGAGCATGGACCCCTGACCCAGAAGGTCAGGGCACATACCCAGTTGCAGGCTCGATGCCCAGTAGGGGGCGGGCAAAGGCAGCTGATCAATGATTCTCATCACTGATGTTTCTCTGGTTGTCTCCCTCTCCCTGCCTCTCTCTGAAATCAATAAAAACATATTTAAAAAAGAAAAGAAAAGAACAGCATAGCAGGTGGTGTTTCTGTGCCTGGCCCTGGGCTCCCGCGGGGGCTCTCGCCAGCTGCGTGGCGGTGGGAGCTCCCTTCGCCTTTCTGCCCCTGTGACCTGGTTATCCTAGAGACTGTCTCAGTTCTCCTAGGCACCATGGGGAGCAGCAGGATAGCTCACAGCGTCCGCTGTCTCCTGCTCGGCTCACCCTCCCCCAGGAGCCGGGAGCTCCCTCAGTCGCCGGCGGGCACGGGGCTCCTTCCGGTGTTACCTCCAGCCTTAACACCAGGGAGCTCCTGGCCTCCCTGTGGGTTCGGCGGCTGAAACAACCCTGCAGACAAGCTTTTCCACCACACAGGAGGCCTCAGGCAAGACGCTGTGGCCCGCTGCCACCCCGGCAGGACTGAAGGGCTCTTGCAGCAGCACATCCTTCGTGAGCGACGTGCCAGGTCCCTGGGTACATAGTCAGCTGTGTGCATTCACTCACGGGTACCTGCTTCTCCAGGTCTGCCTTGCAGAACACCGACCTCAGATGGGGGGAGGGGGGCGGTGCCATCACGGTCATTCTGACTCCTGCCTCTCCCTCTTAGCTCCCATGTATAGGTGGCGGAGTAGCCACAGGGTGTATGTGTGTCCATAGATGGCTGGGTGTCCATAGGAGGATTGGTAGCCATAGGATGAATGGATATCATAGGTAGGATGATACCCATTGGATCATGAATATCCATAGGATGGACTGATAGCCATAGGATTGACAGACAGCATAGAATGGGTGGGTAGCCATAGAATGGGTGGCTATCATAGGATACATGGATATCCATAGGACGAATGGATGGCTGTTCATAGGGTGGGTGGATTTCATAGGTTGGATGATGTCCATAGGAAGGATAGATGCCCACAGGAAAGATGGATGCCCACAGGACAAGTGGGTACCCACAGGATAAACCTAACCCAGAGGACGATGCGTAGTCATAGGTGAATGATCAGAGGGTGGATGGGTCGTAGGTGAATGGAGATCAGAGGGTGGATGGGTCATAGGTGAATGGAGATCAGAGGGTGGATGGGTCACAGGTGAATGGAGATCAGAGGATGGATGGGTCACAGGTGAGTGGAGATCAGAGGGTGGACGGGTCACAGGTGAGTGGAGATCAGAGGGTGGATGGGTCATGGGTGAATGGAGACCAGAGGGTGGACGGGCCATAGGTGAATGAAGATCAGAGGGTGGATGGGCCATAGGTGAATGGAGATCAGAGGGTGGATGGGTCATAGGTGAATGGAGATCAGAGGGTGGATGGGTCATGGGTGAATGGAGATCAGAGGGTGGACGGGAGACCACAGGATGGACGACTAGCATAGGATGGACAGCACAGGAGGATGAATGGCTCTCGCTGTCTGACACTTGGGCAGAACACTGCCATGCCTCTGGTGCAGTAGCTTTATTTGCCCGGCCGATTGGGCGTACTGTGTCACACCCTCCCTCTCCTGGCCCCGCCACCCCGCCCTGGCTCAGGGAAGGGCTCCTCCCCCAGCTCCACTGCACTGTCCTCAGCCCAGGCCATCGGGCCACCTGCTTTGCTCTGTCCAGCCTTCTCGCCCTCGCTCCTCTTCTGGATCAGCGTGCACTTGACCTCCAAGTCTCTGCTCTGGAGGCCGCCCCAGGCTCCTCTGGGAGGGTTGGTGTTCTTCCCTCTCTGTGAAGGGGTTGCGCTTGCCACTTCGGACCCGGTTAGCTTTCCTCTCTGATGAGGAACAGAACATGCTCTGTGTGTCTCTGCACTGCGGCGATGCTGGGGCTGGGCACAGAGTGGGGCCACGGTATGGATCGATGGAGGATGGCTGGGAGGATGGGCGAGTGAATGGATGAATGGATGGGTGCATTAATAGATAGATAAATAGATAGATAAATGGATGGGTGGGTGGATGGCTGGTGGGTGGATGGATGGAGGACACATGAATGGATGGATGGGTGGATGGATGGATGAGTAGATGGATGAATGGATGCTTGGAGGATAAATGAATGGGTAGATAGATGGATGGATGGAAGATAAATGGATGGATGGATGGATGCATTAATGGATAAATAAATACATGGATGGATGGATGGATGAATGGATGCATGGATGGATGGATGGATGAGTGCATGGGTGGGTAGATGGATGAGTGCATGGGGGGGTAGATGGATGGATGGATGGATGGATGAGGATAAATGAATGTGGATAGAGGGACTAATTCTAGCACCACTAACCCTCAGGTAAAGCAGTAGGAATGGGGAGAGGATGAACAGCGTCTGCTGTGGAATCCAAGGCCCCTCTGAGTCTCGGATTTCCCAGGCCTCAGGCCAGTCTGTTTCCCACCAGCCTGCCCTCCCCGCCCCCTGTGCCTGTAGCCCACTTCCCCGACCGCTCACCTTGCTTCTCTACCACCAGCCACGATCCTAACTCTGGCTCTCCGGCCCCGCTGGACTGTCGGCACTGACCCCGTGGCCTGACCCTGTCCACTGACCCCTAATCAGAGCAGCTGGTCTTAGAGCCCGGATCACACCCCGTCTGCCCGGAGCTTCAGCACGTTTTCCAAGGACAACGAGGCACTGGCTGGGCCTCTCAGCAGCGAGGAGAAGGAGGAAGAAACGAGTGAACGAGAGGCCACCGTGCTCCCGCCTGAGCCCACCGTCAGGGACAGAGTCCGCTGCCTTGTCCGGTGGAGGAGGAGCCGAGGGTGGATGCCTGAGGCGCGCTGGGAGGGGCGGAGGGGAAATGCTGGGAGGACACAGGCGAGTGCCTGGAAGTGCCCCACAGGCACCCACTCACCACTCCTCAGGCCAGAATAGCGCCCCCATTTCCCAGGGAGGACACGGAGGCCCCGGACAGTGACCCCACGCGGAAGACCCCGCCGCTAGAAGGGGTCACACCTGAGTCTAAGTTCAGGTCCCTCTGACTCTACACCCTTTCCCGAGCCGTGGCTGTGACTGGGGAGAGAAACAAACAGGAAAGTGATGAAGCGGGGTGGGGGGTGCAGAAGGCAGGGCGAGCCTAGCCCTCTGTCCCCGAGGCACCCCCCGCCCTTTTGGCAGAAACTACAGGGAGCCTGCGAACAACCCTCCAGTTCTGAGCCTTTTCCGGGGAGCAGCCCGGAGCTCGCAGAGCGGCAGATGCCGGTTCCCTGCCCACAGAGATGATGCTCGCGGCGTGTGACAGCGATTAATAGCTTATCTCTCCCGTCAGCCCATTAGAAACCATCACCCAGGCGCCCGAGGGCCATTAATCCGCTGGAACCCCGCCGCACGCTGGCGCACGAGGCCCCTGAGTGGGGGTTCTGTGCAGGGAACGTGTCGCTGTGGAGGGATGACGCTACCAAACGGCCCCAAGTGTCCCAGGCAGGACC
>NW_005366599.1:1089492-1092484 GCF_000412655.1 Myotis brandtii | reverse complement strand
GCAGACCCTGCAGGATCCACAGGGACGGAAGAAGGGCAGGGCTGCAGTCAACCAATGAGTGCATGGACGGGTGGAACAACAAATCAATCTCTCTCTCTGAAATTAATAAATAAAATTAAAAAAAAAATTTTTTTTAAAGTTTGAAAGTTCGCTAGTGTTACAGCTCAATGATGAAGCAGCTCACTGTTCCCGGAGCCTCTGAGCAGCCCTTAGAGGAGCCCCGAGTCCTGTTTCAGCCACGGGACCGAGGCCCTGGGCCAGGCAGCTCCATCGGGAACACAGCCTCCTGACTCCGGGGGAGGGAGAGGGAGCCCCCGAACCAGGGGAGCCGGTGCCTCAGGGAGAGGCTCCAGCCCCGGCCACCTTTTCCCGGACCCCGCAGGGGCGCAACCCGTGTCACAGCCGAGCTGTTGGCACCGAACAAGTTTCCTTCTTGGCGTCCCGGGTGGGGCGTCCCGCTGACGTGGCTGAGTCGGTGCACGGACCACAGGTGGGCGGGACCTGTACCTGCCTGTCCTCCACGCCCCTTAGGGGAGAGCGACGGTACATTTCACAAAGGGGGACCCCATGAGCGGGACATCGGGGAGAAAGCCGGCAGCCAGGAGCCTGTGTCCTTTTCAGAGGGCAGGACGGTGGGGGGCTGAGGGGGGGCAGCTCAGAGAGGCTCTGTGCTGCTTTCTCGGCTGCCTTACGGCCTCTCTCAGGAGGACAGTGGTTCCTGCCCTTCCCCTGCAGCCCCGGGAGAACATGGGCCCTCGGAGGGTCTCGGAGCTGGAAACGCCCCGCGGAGGGAGCGCAGCCCGGAGGGGAGGCCTGTAAGCGATGGCCTGCCGCCCGCTGCAGTCTGCTTTCCTAAAACAAAAGTGACTGCAGCGAGCGGCTTTTATTATTGCTCGTATATTGTTTAAATATTTCATCGGGAGACGCCATGTGAAGAGAGACAATAGCCGGCTGACACAAGATTTATTAGAGAAAGTTTGCACAAATATATTTGTCGGCAGCGAAATATGTTTGCAGAGAGGACTCCAGATGCACAGTGATTAATAACGGAGCGGGCAGCAGGCACCGGCCCCTCCCGGCGGCCCCGGGGCTGAGTCAGGACACGCCATGAGCTCCTCCGGCGCCAGCGACCCTCTGCCTAACAGGGGCGCTGACCGAACAGAGCGAATGAATACCAGTCGTTCGGCTCAAAAAAAAGTGCCGATGCCCGGCCGGCTGGCTCAGGGGTTGAGCGTCGACCTATGAACCAGGAGGTCACAACAGTTCAATTCCAGTCAAGGACACAGGCCGGGGTTGCGGGCTTGATCCCCAGTGTGGGGCGTGCAGGGGGCAGCCGATCAATGATTCTCTCTCATCATTGATGTTTCTCCCTCTCTCTCTCTCTCTCTCTCCCTCTTCCTTCCTCTCTGAAATCAATACAAATATATACTTTTTAAAAGTGCCAGACTACTTAGCTAAATGCTGACTAGCTGATGGGCTCTGAGCCAGGTGGCACTGGGGGTCGGCCCGGGCAGGGCTCCCTGAGCCAGAGGTGTGTCTGCGCTCCCAGTTTGGGAGGAGGCAGCAGAGCTGGGGGGGAGGACGGGGGGGGGGTTCCTGAGCTGAGCCGACCCTCTGGTTCCGCCTCTCTACAGCGGGGACCAGGCGCCCCGTCCTGGACGGATGGCAGAGCCTCGGGTGGGAGCTCCCGCCACCTCCCTGCAGGTTACACGCTCGGCGTCAGGAAGGGGCAATGTGGACAGACCCCTGCACCAGGCGGTTCCCCCAGAAGCAGGGACAGACCCCCCTACACCAGGCAGTGCCCCCAGGAGCAGGGATAGACCCCCCACCCCAGGAAGTGCCCCCAGGCGCAGGGACAGACCCCCCTCCACCAGGCAGTGCCCCCAGGAGCAGGACAGACCTTCTGCACTGGGCGGTCGCCCCAGGAGCAGGGATAGACCCCCCACCCCAGGAAGTGCCCCCAGGCGCAGGGACAGACCCCCCTCCACCAGGCAGTGCCCCCAGGAGCAGGACAGACCTTCTGCACTGGGCGGTCGCCCCAGGAGCAGGGATAGACCCCCCACCCCAGGAAGTGCCCCCAGGCGCAGGGACAGACCCCCCTCCACCAGGCAGTGCCCCCAGGAGCAGGACAGACCTTCTGCACTGGGCGGTCGCCCCAGGAGCAGGGATAGACCCCCCACCCCAGGAAGTGCCCCCAGGCGCAGGGACAGACCCCCCTCCACCAGGCAGTGCCCCCAGGAGCAGGACAGACCTTCTGCACTGGGCGGTCGCCCCAGGAGCAGGGATAGACCCCCCACCCCAGGAAGTGCCCCCAGGCGCAGGGACAGCCCCCCCCACACCAGGCAGTGCCCCCAGGAGCAGGACAGACCTTCTGCACCGGGCGGTCCCCCCAGGAGGTGCCCTGCTCTCTGAGGCGCAGGCGGGTACACTCCCCCCGCACCCCGCCCCCCCAGCGCTGGCCTCGGCAGCGCCATCCGTCTTCCGTGGCGGCAGCAGCTGGAACAGCCGCCTGTTTAATAAAACTCTCGAGTGGACCCGGGGTCAGCGCTAACAGGCTCCCAATAAACAGCCTGTAGATGGGATCTTATCGCCCCCGGGGGCGAGTGGCTTGTTGAGAAGTGACAGCCTTGCCCATCTGCCCAGCGATGACAAATGGCTCGCCGCCCGTCACCCGCCAGGAGCTCTGCTGGGAGGCGCGAGCGCTAATGAAGACACCCTGGTGCCCTGGGCAGGCGGGCTTCGGGGGCAGGTGGACTTGGGGGGCTGCTGCATCAGGGGCCGCAGTGGCCGTGGGGTCCCCGCCTCCCCAGCTCGTCACCATGGAGAAGGAGAGGGATGGCTGCAAGGCTGTGCGATGTCTCCCCCGAGAGGCGCCAGGACAAGTGGGACAGGAAGGGGCGAATGAGAGGCTCTGATCCCACACGGTACGAGGAAGTGATGGACGGGCACCGGGCGGGAACAGCACTGCGTCCTGGCGGCGCGGGGCCAGCGA
>NW_005366599.1:1088376-1088876 GCF_000412655.1 Myotis brandtii | reverse complement strand
TCTGCCAGCCTCTGAGGCAGAGAGGACAGATGTGGGAGCAGCAGCTCAGGTGGCAGGTGCCCGGTGCCTGCGGCCAGGACTCGAGCCACGGGACGTCGCCGGCCACTGTCAGGGAATGAGGGTGCCAGCCCCGACACGGGAGGAGGCCCCTCAGAAACCACGGGAGGCCGGGCGGAGGAGGGGCCCCGCTCCTGCTGCCAAGATGTGCCTGGACGTTCACCAGAAACAAACCAGAAAAAGCCCAGAATGTTCCCGGCGGCACTGCGCCTCGGCCGGGTCGGGAAGCAGTCCCGCTGTCCATCAACAGGGAGACGGGGATCCATCACGGCCTGTTTTGACAACCGGCGGCGAAGAGAGAGTCTGTGCCGTGGCGAGTGACGTGGATTGATCTCGCGGATGGGGCGTTAAATCAAAACAGCCCGACAGGAAAGGGTATAGACTCCGTGGTTATCTTTACCTGACGTTTGAAAAAATAGGCAAAACAAACCGATCATTCTAGG
>NW_005366599.1:1084468-1088301 GCF_000412655.1 Myotis brandtii | reverse complement strand
GGCAGGCACACAGCGCTGTGCATGCTGCATCCCCTTTGAAAAGTTTACAAAAAACACTCCCGCGTTCTGCACGCAGGTGGCCCGGGCACCTCGCCGGGTTTCTGGGAACAAAGCTGGCAGGGAGCGCAGCTCTCCCCTGTCAGTCTCTGAGCATTTATTCAGCCAGAATCTCCCTTCTCCAGGACTCAGCGCCTGGTTAAGAGGGATTTTTCTTGCCCGTCCGGCGTGGCTCAGTGGTTGAGCGTCGACCTATGAACCAGGAGGTCACAGTTAGATTCCCAGTCAGGGCACAGGCCTGGGTTGTGGGCTCGATCCCCAGTGTGGGGCGTGCAAGAGGCAGCCAATCCATGATTCCCTCTCATCACTGATGTTTCTATCCCTCTCCTCTCCCTGCCTCTCTGAAATCAGTAAAAATGTATTTAAAAAAAAAAAAAAAAGAGGGAATTGTCTTTCCTTGTCTGAATTCGGTGGCGACGAGTCCAGACTCCGTAAATGAGCGCAAGGTCGGTGGCATCCGCTCCCTGGGGCGGTCGCAGCGTCGCTGGGCAAAACCACTCAGCCAAGATTCAAGCGCAGTCGCTGATGCCGGAGCTGGTACTCGCTGGCAGCAATGACAGCTCTCCGCGGCTACGATTACTTCAGAGACAAGAGCAGCCCGGCTCTCCCCACGACACCAACACTGTTAGTGCATCACCACTCGATCCCTGTGCTATTAGTCACATGCAGCTCCTGTTCCGATTAAGGCTTTTGGATACGAAGCGCAGTCGCTGATGCCGGAGCTGGTACTCGCTGGCTGCTCGGTAGCAATGACAGCTCTCCGCGGCTACGATGACTTCAGAGACAAGAGCAGCCCGGCTCTTCCCACGCCAGGAACGCTGTCAGTGCATCAACCAATCGATCCCTGTGCTATTAGTCACATGCAGGTCCTGTTCCGATTAAGGCTTTTGGATACAATCAGTCCTTTCTAAGCAAAGGCATGACTAGCTGTCCCTAACGCAGCCCCGGTATTGTCGCTGGACGGCCTAAGGCTTCCATTTCCTAAGTCAACTTGTCCTTTCTCCTGCTTGTCTGTAAACCGCTGACTTGCACCCCAGGATCCCACGCCAGGCTGGTCCGCAGCAGGCGCCTCAGAATCCATTGCACAGGGCTCAGGGGCTGTGCCCAGAGGGTGATGGAGGAGGCCTCACTCATACACCCCCTTCCTGTGTTCTTGCTTTCAACTGCAGACACCACCGGCCACTTATTTATCGCTTCAGCTGGTGAAAGCTGAGGACATTCATTTAAGACTCCTTTTTCTCACGTCGTCCTTCGAAACAGAAAGACAGAAGACACAAGATTTCAGATGGCGGGCCGTTCTCCATCCTTCACCTTCAACGCAGGCTTACGGCTAAGCTGCAGGCAGGAGACGGCAAAGCTAACTGTTAAGGTGTGTGCTCTCCAAGGACAAAGACGCCACAGAAAACGCCCTTGGCTGTGGCCTTGACGGGGTTACATTCATGCAATGTCTCTTACGAATGTCTCCGTGCCTGGGTTCGTTTAGAATGCCCGACACATTGTAGGCCCCTCGCCATTATTCAGTTCAGTGTAGGAATCAGCCCGGCCGGCGGGGCTCAGTGGTTGAGCGTCGACCTAGGAACCAGGAGGTCACAGTTTGATTCCCGGTCAGGGCACACGCCCTGGTTGGGGGCGTGATCCCCGGGGGGAGTGAGGGCACACGCCCTGGTTGGGGGCGTGATCCCCAGTGGGGGGAGTGCAGGAGGCAGCCGATCCATGATTCTCTCTCATCACTGATGTTTTTATCTCCCTCTCCCTTCCTCTCTGAAATCAATAAAAAACATATCTATATGTATAAAAGCCAAGAGACCGGAACACCGGAAAGACGGGAACAACCGCTTGATTTGACGCGCACTGTGGCCCCGATCAGCCCCCGCTGACCCGGATCGGGAGGGGGGCCAGCCTACCGACCTCCTGCGGCCCCTCCCCCTGGCCGACTGGCCCCAATCAGCCCCAATCAGGGCGGGCCGGCCGGACCCCACCCCTGCAGGAATTCCTGCACTGGGCCTCTAGTATATAAATAAAAATAAGAATCAGTGTCTGCCCCCAGGTGCGCACCAGATAGAGAGGGGGGTGGGTTCCCACGTAGACCACGTCGGCGTGAACTGTAGAAAGCGAGGGCTGAAGGAGCCTGTAAACTCTGAAGATATCGGTCCTTTCGCTTGTCATCCGTAGAACAGATAGAAACCCACAGAAGATGCTCTCCTCTTTCCTAACTGCACACGGCTCTCTAAAGAGAATTTATATCCAGCCGTTAGCACCTGGCGCGGAGTCAGGCTGCTCGCTGATCACTGCCTCCGCCGCTTACGGGCGCGTCATCTCCAAGTCCTTATCTGCCAAGTGAGAACACCAACACGGCTACCTCCTCGGGCTGAGGGCTCACAGGTGCGGCGTGTTGCCCACGAGAGCACCTGCCACGCCAGCCAAGGCGATCCGGGCAACGGGCGAGTGTAAACTGGCACAATTTCCATAAAGCAGCCTGGCAATGGGCATGGAGAGGCTCTCGATGCCCTGCCCCATGGAGGTGTCTGCTCTGAGGAGGGAAGGAGGCAGAGAGTCACACCGGGGCTGTGCCTGCTGTGACTCCGGCGGGTCAGAGCGCCGTGGGCTGATGCACACGCAGAGGTCCCTGTGGGGAGGTGTGTTTAAAATACGTTTTTATTGATTTTTAGAGAGAGAGGAGGGGAAAGGGAGAGAGAGAGAGAAACATCAGTGATGAGAGAGAATCACCGATCGGCTGCCTCCTGCAGGCCCCCCACTGGGGATGGAGCCCGCAGCCCGGCATGTGCCCTGACCGGGAATCGAACCAGCAACCTCTTGGTGCCCGGGTTGATGGCCAACCCCTGAGCCACACGGGCCGGGCTGGGCAGGACAGTCTTTGTGGTGGTGTAGCCACAGGGAGACCTGACGCATGGCTTCATAACCGTGGCGGCCACACGGGGGAATATGACGCAACCAGCAGGACATTTTGAGGGCATTTCAGAAAAAGTGCAGACCAGTCACAGTACAACGCGGAGGGAGAAAGGCCATCGCTCGGACGTGGAGTTACACGGGAGTGTCATGCAGACGCCGTGACACGTGAATCCATGTGCACGTGTGGAAGGAGAGACGTGGACACGTCGGCTGGAGCCGCTCTGAGCGGTCGGGTCCAGGCGGCTTCTCTCCATTCTTTATAGGGGCCCGTGTTTCTAGATTTTTCTACAACGAGTGGGCATTGCTTTTACCATCGGAGGAAGACTTTTTTTCATTCTTACCCGAGGATACAGTTTTATTGATTTTAGAGAGAAAGGAAGGAAGAAGGAGGGGAGAGAGAGAGAGAGAGAGAGAGAGAGAGAGAGAAGCATCGATGTGAGAGAGAAACATCGATTGGTTGCCTCCCGTCGCACCCTGACCGGAAATCGAACCCACAACCTCGTGGTGTATGAGATGACGCGCCACCCAATGAGCCACCCACTGGGGAGGGGGCAGAATTTTGTAAACGTGTGTTGGGAACAGCTCACTCTGGACAGTGGAGAGAAGTGGCCACGTGCAGCGGATGAGGGGCGCTGCGTCCTTGGCAGCCGTCACCCAGCAGGGGGCGCTAACCCCTGGGGGGCAGAATGAAGGCGGAGCTCAGGTGCACACGGACACGGTGCGCAAAGATCAGCTCCCCGCGCTGTGCGGGGTCTCAACCGAGGAGCCCGTGGGAGCCCGTGGGCAGCGTGAGAGAGCGAGGCTTCCCTCCCACGCACTGGGAACGCTCCGTGGGCAGCGGGGAGCTGTGAGCGGCTGGTCCTTCC
>NW_005366599.1:1082671-1084147 GCF_000412655.1 Myotis brandtii | reverse complement strand
CCCGGCTGGCACGGTGGCGCTCACCCCCAACCAGCATCGCCCAGAACTCGGGGCCACCCCCTCTCCCCCTTCACTGAAGCCACTTGGAATTGCCAGTTTATCACTCGCAGGCGGCTCTGGTCACCGTCAATCACTCTGTCGCCTGTGAAAACCAAAGTCTCCGCTTCCAGTTATTAAATGCTTTTCCCTCCTCAAAGGGGGTCCCTTTCTGATAAATTTCTGGGCGGAAACCACCTGAGTGGAATTTTCTTTCTGACTCAAGCCCCCAATCACCCGTGGAGAGAGGCTGGGCGGTGACGGAGCCGGTCGGCCCTGACCTTCCCCTGCGAGGGGTGCCCTGCCCTTCCCGTGGGGTCCCCTGCCCTCCCGAGGGGTCCCCCCCACCTCCCAGAGGCGGCAAACACCCAGGCTCAGAGGTCACACAGCCAGCCCTCGGAGAGCGGTGCCTGCACACAGGGACCTAGTACCCTCTGACACAGTGTGGCCTCCACCCTCTGACACAGTTGCCCGGCCTCCGTGCTAAATAGGGACACTAATATCAGTTCGATCCCGATCGCCGCCCGGACGCGGAGGTCAAGGCCAGGTCTCTCTCTGGGCAGAGCCCGCTCCTCTCTGCAGAGGGACCCTGAGGAGGGCAGCGGGCCTGGGCGGGGGCGGCACGAGGGGCTGCAGCCACAGGGTCATGAGTGCGGAGACAAAGAGCTGCATTCAAGACAAACACATCCGGATCCTGACACGAGACTCTCACACGGACGGGCCAGGTTACAGAAAAGGGTTCGCTGCAGCGTTTTCTGTCCTGGTCCGTGACCTCCCCAGCAGGGAGGGCCCCTCCCCACCCTCCCCAGGGGGCACCCCCTCCCCGCGAGGCAGTCGGAGCTGCCGCATCCCAAACACTGCACCACAAAGACGCCTGCGTTTCCCTGTTTGTTGAGTTGAAAATTGTAAGCCTGTTATTAATTCATTAAGAAACATAATTTCATGCAAAATCATGTGTTTACCCTCCTTTATTAGGTTAAGGTGGCGCAGCGGTGAGAGCCGCCGGGAAGGAGCTGCGTGCTCCCGGCGGGAGCGGCTTCATTTCCCTCCGGTAGCGGCCGGGCGCGTGGACTGGGCCCGGGTTTGGGGCGCATCCCTGATCCCATGGGAGCGAGATCCTGGAGGCAGGCTCAGCGAGAGCAAGATGCTGGGGAGACGTCTGAGTCGCTCTTCATCCCGCGGGACAAGGGGCTCCGCGTGGGGCTGGGGGTGCCTGCGAGTCCCCCCCCCCCCCGAGCCTGCAGGGAAGGGGGGCGAGTGCCTGTTCTCCTTTATGTGAAAAGCGGAGACTTTGCTGGGGACGGAGGAGCTGCTGGGAAGGACCCCATCAGGAAACAAGCCCGGCCCACAGCCCCGTCGTCAGCCCTCCCAAGGCGACCCCATCCCCCCACCAAGCCCCTCGCTGACGCCCTCAGACCCTTTCCAGAGACCTCCACTGGC
>NW_005366599.1:1082092-1082379 GCF_000412655.1 Myotis brandtii | reverse complement strand
GGCCAGGGCCTCCGGGAGGCCTGGGGCAGCTGCGGAGGGAGCAGGGAGCTCACAGGAGAAGCAGGTGTTCTGGCTGCGGCACAGTCTGGGTGGACGATCAGGCGGCCTTCTCCCCGCTCCTGACCGCGCTCACCCGGGGTGCCCAGGGGCCGGGGCACAGTTCCCGTCTCGCTCCTTCGATGCCAACATGAGAGCTGCCCGGAGGCCCGGGCTCTGGGAGAGCCTGCAGCGCGTCCCCCTCGGCCTGTTTCCACGCCTGTCGTTCCCGCGGCTGGAAGGAGGTGCAC
>NW_005366599.1:1080709-1082064 GCF_000412655.1 Myotis brandtii | reverse complement strand
CCCGACAGGCCGCCCAGGGGCCAGCGGGTCCTCTGTGTGTGTCTCTGTCCCCACACGGCGTCCCGTCCTCTGTGTGTGCCTCTGGAGGGGGGGGCGGGGCACTTGAAATCCTGACTAAAGAGCCACAGCTCTGCACTTGGGGTGGTGGCCGCCCAGGGGCCGGGGCACAGTTCCCGTCTCGCTCCTTCAATGCCAACATGAGAGCTGCCTGGAGGCCCGGGCTCTGGGAGAGCCTACGCCCCCGGGGCCTGTCTCCACGCCTGTCGTTCCCACGGCTGGAAGGAGCCCCTCTGGTCAGTCCGGGCGGAAGGAGGTGCACGCCGGGCTCCCCTCGTCCTCCCTCCCCTCCAGGCAGGCATCGGTCCGGATGATCCTCCCCGTGAACCTCAGTGGCACCCAGGCCTTCCGGAACATTCCTCGGCTCGAGTGCCAGCCCACACCTCCGGGTCGCTCTTTGGTTGAAAGGAGCCGGGCGGGAGCGGGTGCTGCTGAGCAGGGGCAACTGCGAGCATCCCAGCAGCCGAGGTCCCGCTGGGCCTCGGGCCGGTGGCTCAGCGCTCTCTCTCGTCATTTAGCCAAAGAGCAAGGACAGAGGGTCTCCTTCACTGCCCTGCCCTGCGCTGCTTCTTGGCAGCAAATGGAGGAAACTGGCTGCACCTTAGAGGAACGAGGGCCGAGGTAACGCCTTGTGCTGCGAATCTCTCCACGCGCTTCCACCCCGGCTCGGGGTTAACGCAGAGCCAAGACCCGGAGGGAAGCCCGGGCCTCCACTCGGACTGAGCCGGGTCAGCGCTAGGGGCCCGGGAGCCTGTCACCCCTCTGCGACCTTCGCGGGGACCACTGTGCCAGTGAGGGCTGCGTTTCACCCCGCGGGGCCGGGAAGCATGTGCGGGGCGAGCGCACAGACCCCGACCAGACAGGACGCACTCCGCAACGGGCCCGAGCACCACGGAGTCCAGGTCTCGGGGTCTTCATCGCGACCTTCGTGCATCCTCCCACCCGAGGCCCAGGTAACCCTCGGAGCGCCCCGGCCTGGGCAGCTGTGGCCTCGGGAAGGGGTCTCCGTGCCAGGGCAGGACATGATGGTCCTCCTGGCTGGTCCTCCAGGCTCCACGGAGCACATGGGAGCAGGGGCGGGGCCGAGGCCGCAGGGGCGGGGGCCAGGGGGAGGAGTGAAGTGGCGGCCACCCCTGCCTGGCCTCGGGCTGCTCTCTGGGCCTCTGAGCAGCTGGCCTACCCGGCTGCCTGGGACCCATCGCGTGGTGAGAAAGTGCTGGATTCCCCCTCTAACCCGGGCACCAGGCACTGTCCAGGGTGTGGGGCGGGGACAGACACTGGGTCCCGCCAGGCCCCTG
>NW_005366599.1:1080483-1080696 GCF_000412655.1 Myotis brandtii | reverse complement strand
CCGGGCTCACCAGCTGCGCTCTGACAGCCAAGCGGCGGGCTTGGTGGGAGACCCTCATTTCCCCTCAGGTGAACCCGGGCAGAGGAACTCTGTGTCTGAAGAGAGATGGAGCCCAGCGCCCAGTGGAGGGGACTCTGCCTCCCTCCCGGGCAGGGGCAGGGCTGCCCATCTGCCCCCCACTTTGTGGAGGAGGAGGAGAGGGGCCCCGGGCGG
>NW_005366599.1:1080163-1080471 GCF_000412655.1 Myotis brandtii | reverse complement strand
GCCAGCTGCGTCCTCAGACACACCCCTGCCCGCGGCACCTCCTCAGTCTCCGTGCCCTGAGCCCGACAGGAACGCCCGGCGCTGCCTGGCAACAAGGAGTAAACGGACTCCCCTGCGTCCTCAGACACACCCCTGCCCGCGGCACCTCCTCAGTCTCCGTGCCCTGAGCGCACACACGACAGGAACGCCCGGCATTGCCTGGCGACAAGGAGTAGACGGACTCCCCCGGGAAGAGGGAGAAGGGGCGATTCAGGGAGCACCTGGGCCTCCGGGGGCTCAAACTGCGGTTCAGGGCCGCGTCTCTCCCT
>NW_005366599.1:1079638-1079992 GCF_000412655.1 Myotis brandtii | reverse complement strand
ACCACACCAGCCAGAGCCCAGGGTCAGGAGAAGGGCGTCCCCCCCGGGGAGGTCGGGGGAGGGGTCCCCACGGGCCCAGGAAAGGCCACGGGAGAGCAGAGCAGGCGAAGCGCAGAGTCCCGCGTCTTATAATTAATCTCCGGTTCTAAATTCTTAGGAAAATGTCAGGATGCTGGAGAGGTCGTTTATTTAAAGAAATGCAATGTTTCATTTTAAATGTAATCCTTCAAAAGAATTAAATAAGAATCAAAAAGACAAAGTCCCGAGATGCTGGTAGCCGCGCAGTTTAAGCAGCAACACGAGGGCTCCGGCCCCGCTGCCATCTGTCACACGCAGCCGCCGAACTCCACCCGA
>NW_005366599.1:1073483-1079419 GCF_000412655.1 Myotis brandtii | reverse complement strand
TGGCCTTCGGAGCCGCAGCCGCTGGGGGCGGGGCCCTCAGACAGGCCCCCGAGAGTCAGCACGAAACGCATGTGCCTGCGCTGTGTCCACACACGACCCACAACCCGTGCTCGGGGCGAAGACGGAACGGGGAGCAGAAAGTTCGAGAAGGCCTGTGCCGGCACGGCAGGCTTTATGAGTTAGAAGTGGCTGAAATAAGAGAAAAACAGGATGACTGGGTCAGGACAGTGCACCCTGTCCGGCTGGGCCTTGTCCCTTGCTGGGAGGCGGCGACCCACTCCCCGGCCCTGTCCCCACCGCGGTCCCTCCCTCCCGCAGACGACCAGCTGGGCCCGGCACCTGCCGGCTTTACGGTGTGAAGGCAGGTGGGCTCAGAGGCGAGGCCGGACATGAGGTGTTCTTACAGCTGCTGGGTGTGTGCTGGGGCCTGTAGTGTCCCCCAGATTCATGTCCTCCCACAACCCCAGGCGGTGGCCATACCTGCCAAGAGTCTGCAGAGGTGGCTGGTGAAGAGGGCACACTGAGCAGGGCGGACCCTCCATCGGACCGGCACCCGGGGCTGCTGGTGCCGACGGATCTCACCGCTGGGGCCTCCCCTGCGACTCCAGCATGACAGGGAAGTCCCACCGACACCCACGGCTGCTGCCCGGCGCCTGGTTGCTTCCGTCTCTGCTTTGGAAACTGAACTGCTCATCTGTGTTCTGTGGGAGGGACCAGGCCCTTCAGCAACTTAAAGCCGCCCGAAGGACAGAGGCGACGTCACCTCCACTCAACTGGTAATCACACGATTCTATCTGCAGCCGAACACCACAGCGGACGGCGTCGTCGAGAACCCTGAGCTGCCCCCTGGGGAAAGGTGCCAGAAGGAGGCTGCCCTGAGATGGGCCCGGGCCGCGCCTGCTGCCGCAGGGCTCCCTGCCCAGGCCGGTGCCGCTCGGTCTCAGTCACTCTCCAGACGACGACTCCGTGTGCCTCCGATTTGGTGTATCTCCTGTGTTTCCCTCTTTCTTTCATGAATTTTTCCTTCACCGGATTTCTCTGTCCGTGTGTGTGTGTGTGTGTGTGTGTGTGTGTGTGTGTGTGTACCTGCGGGTCTGTGCCTGTTTCTTTCCTAATGTGAAAATATATGTATTTCTAAAAACACCTAAACTTTCTAACCTGAACCATGAAGGGTTTGGAATAGACAATTAATAGTGATGGAGTGATGAGGGTGTTGATGGTGATCATTAGGGTGATGCTGATGGTGACGATGATTATGATGGTGATGATGGAAGTGATATTTGTGATGAAAATGATGGTGATGTTGATAATAGTGATGATGTTGGCAATGGTGATGATGTTGACGATGATGATGGTGGTGATGGTGATAGTAATTATGAAGATGGTGGTGATGATGGTGATAATGGCAGTAATGGTGATAATGATGGTGAAGATGATGGTGATGATGTAATTATGGTGATGATGATGGTGATGGTGATAGTGTGGTGATGAAGATGGTGATGGTGATGAAGACAGTGATGGTGATAATTGTGATGATGAAGATGGTGATGGTGGTGGTGATGGTGACAGTGATAGTTGTGATGATGAAGATGGTGATGGTGATGGTGATGATGATGGTGATGGAGATAGAGATGGTGACAGTGATGATGGTGGTGATGTTGGTGATGGAGATGGTGATGATGCTGGTGATGATAGCAATTATGATCATGGTGATGGTAATGGTGGTTATGAAGGTGATGGAGATAGAGATGGTGATGGTGATGATGGTGATGATGATATGATGATGGAAGTGATATTTGTGATGAAAATGATGGTGATGTTGATAATAGTGATGATG
The DNA here is from genome assembly GCF_000412655.1 of Myotis brandtii. Taxonomy (NCBI): domain Eukaryota; kingdom Metazoa; phylum Chordata; class Mammalia; order Chiroptera; family Vespertilionidae; genus Myotis; species Myotis brandtii. The sequence goes on along the minus strand of NW_005366599.1, from coordinate 1,077,582 downwards.
TTGGCAATGGTGATGATGTTGATGATAATGATGGTGGTGATAGTGATAGTAATTATGAAGATGGTGGTGATGATGGTGATAATGGCAATAATGGTGATAATGGTGAAGATGATGGTGCTGATGTAATTATGGTGATGATGATGGAGATGGTGATAATAGTGATGAAGATGTTGATGGTGGTGGTGATGGTTGTGATGATGAAGATGGTGATGGTGATAATTGTGGTGATGAAGATGGTGATGGTGGTGGTGATGGTTGGGATGTTGAAGATCATGATGATAATGAAGATGGTGATGGTGGTGGTGATGGTTGTGATGAAGATGGTGATGGTGGTGGTGGTTATGATGATGAAGATGGTGATGGTGGTGGTGATGGTTGTGATGAAGATGGTGATGGTGGTGGTGGTTATGATGATGAAGATGGTGATGGTGGTGGTGATGGTTGTGATGAAGATGGTGATGGTGGTGGTGGTTATGATGATGAAGATGGTGATGGTGGTGGTGGTTGTGGTGAAGATGGTGATGGTGGAGGAGGTGACAGTGTAGCTAACGTCCGTGCAGGGCTTGCTGTGTGACGCTCGGTGGTGATGGTTGTGGTGATGAAGATGGTGATGGTGGAGGAGGTGACGGTATAGCTAACGTCCGTGCAGGGCTTGCTGTGTGGCGCCAGGCGCCGAGCCCTTCCCGTGCATCGTCTCATCACCCAGGAGACAGACGCCAGGACCCGCCCCACTTACGACTGAGACACGAGGGCTCAGGACACTTCCTCGGGGTCACGCCGCCCGTCCCAGCACCGACAAGCGCTAAGCCGCGGTGGCTCGTGGAAGAAACGAAGAAAAACCCCGAGTGCCCTTTGAGGAAGTGTTGGCACTTAGGCCAAGTCACCTGCTCCTGGGGTGCCGCCCCCTGGGGAGGAAGTGCCCATGAGAGGCCACAGGTGGGAAAGGAAGGGGGGGGGGCTTGGGGAGAAGCATGAGAGGTAAGGGCCCGGGAAGCTGCCGCAAAGGGGGGCCAGACGGAAACCAGCTGACAGGGGGCCAACAGGACACCAGCCCCCGGGAGGGTCCAGCCTTTTTCAAACTCTCTATGCAACCCCCCCTCCCCCTCACCCCCGGCTCAGGGAGGGCACCAGCTGCGGCAGGGGCTGCCACCCAGACTGGCAGCTGCTCCGAGGGTCCTCCTGGGGTCGCGTGAAAGGGAATTTTATTCTGTGTCACTGGCCACTGTGCTTCCCTGGATGGGAGCACCTGCAGAGCCATAACCTCACAGGCGGCTGGAGACTCTCGCTCACCCACAACATGGTGACCCCCCCCCCTCCCTGCGGATGGAGCACTTGTCAGCAGGCGGCTGGCCCTCTCGCTGGGAAAGCACATGCCATGCGGGGGAGGCGAGTGCAACCGATAAACCCGCAGCCCGACGTCGGCGAGATCATAACTGGAGAATTACCCCCCGCACGCCGTCTAGTTCACAGACTTCCCATTGATCTGCCTGATCTCCTATCTCAGCTATGAAATTGTATTTCCCTCTTAATAGGCCTACAAATGTTACAGATGAGCCGCTCAATCGCGGCCGGGAGAGAGCAGCAGGCATGCTAAAGAGGGACATTAGCTCCGCGCTCTCGCCGACGCCAGGCCCCGCCGTGCCGGGAATCCCAATGGGCTCCAGCCCCGTCCGGCCACAGCGCTGAGCTGCGCAGCCCGCCGCCTGCAGGGAGGAGAATGTGGGGGGCAGGAGGGGGGAGGGGGCGCTCCTCCCTGGCTCCTTCCATAGGGGACCCTCAAAGGCCAGAGCCCCTTCTTTTAAAAAGAAATTATTTTTTTTCAGAGAGGAAGGGAGAGGGAGAGAGAGAAACATCAACGAGGAGCGAGAATCTTGGATCAGCTGCCTCCTGCACGCCCCACACTGGGGATCGAGCCCGCAACCAGGGCAGGTGCCCTGACCGGGAACCAAACCGTGACCTCCTGGTTCCTAGGTCGACGCTCGACCACTGAGCCCCGCCGGCCGGGCCAGACCCCCTCCTCTTGACGCTGTCAGGAAGCTGAGCGCATCTCCGTCAGCCCTAAGGCTTCCCTCGGCCGAGACCAGCCTCCCAGCCCCTCAAGTTTGCACGTGACCAAGGCCCTTCATTCCACTCCCGCCCAGACTCCCCTCCCTGCATCTCTCTCAGCCTCCGTCACCCGGGTCTCCTGCCTGTGCCCTTGGCTCCCAGCTCCCCTGCCTGGAACCGGGGTGTCCTTCTGACTCCCTTTGTTACCTGCACGACTCTGCTTCAGCTCCAAAGCTAATGGGCTCCCCCAGGAATCAACGGAGCCCCTGGACCCCCACCCGCTGTGGTGGGTGACACAGTGGCACCCAAAGAGCTATGTCCAGTCCCCATCTCCCCTCCTCCCAGCCTCCCCGGCCTCCTGGACAGCCCAGCGGAGGGGTCTGCCTCCTGGAGCCGGCCCGTCCCCACCTCCCCGGCCGGCCCGTCCCCACCTCCCGGCCTCCAGCCCAGAGCCCAGATGCAGCGATGGTTGTGCGCATCGCAGTTGAAGGGAAGGTCACGTACAAACCCACACCTGAAGGAGGCCATGCAGGTGACAACGCCAACAGCGTCCTTCCCTGCTCCCGGCCTGGCACCTTCCATCAGGGAACACGGGCCGAGGGGACCTGGGGCCGCGGCCCTCCATTTCCATAAGCAAATGTTTACACATCATCTCCGCCCGCCCTTTCCACTCTGGCCCCCTCTCATTTCTGTTTGAGCAAAATGTGTTCAAACATCCCCTCTCGCCCTGGCGGGGACGGAAAGGGCCTGTGATGTTGGTGTAACATTGCGGAGAGCGAAGGCAACATTGTGTCTATTTGCCTAACGGGGCATCGATTTCCGCTGGAAAGGAAATGTCACCTCCGTGGAATTCAAGATGTCGTGTCGGAGAAACGCCGGCCCTGACAGGTTCCCCTGGGGACAGCTTAGCCACGCGACCCCGCGTGTCAGCCAAGGTATCGGGCGCGGGAGAGACGGATCCCAGGCGTCTGGTCCGGTCTCGTCCCCTCCGCGGCCGGGGCTGTCTGAACGCTGCTCACGAACACGGCCCAGCGGAGGTCATTACCGCTTCCCGGGACTCGGAGCGCCAGCAGATGCCGCGGCGCCGGGTAAACAGTGTGTGCGACACAGCGGGGACAGATGAAAGGGAACAGCCGGTCATCTCCAAGATAAAAGCCCGTTCCCCCCGCAGACGAGAGGGCCTGCGGGGAGGCAGGCGGCCACGCTGAGATGCCACAGCTGCTCCGGAAGAAGCCCAGCCACGCCCACGGACACAGGTGAGAATACGGACCAGAAGCAAGGCCAGGCCGCTCCTCCCGGGGTGCGGATGAGAGGCAGGTGATGGAGGTGAGGAGGGTGCGCACCCATGTGGCCGTGCACTTTGGCACGCCTGGCAGGGCTCACCCAGGAGGCCGCCTGCACCGTGGGGCCGGCAGACAAAGAACAGCCCTTCCCGTGCGCCCTAGACCCAGAGCGCCCGCCCTCCTCCCTCTCCCAGTGCAGCTGCGACCAGATGCAACTTTTGTTTTAATCCTCACCCACTTTTAGACAGAGAGCGAGAGGGAGAGAGAGAAACATCGATGTGAGAGAGAGAGACATTGATCGGTTGCCTTCTGCACCCGCCCCAACCGGGAATCAAGCCCACAACCTTTTGGTGCAAAGGACAACGCTCAACCCACGGAGCCGCCCGGCCAGGGCCCGATGCAGCGTGCTGTGTGCCCACGAGCCAGACACAGCCTGCACGGCCACACCTGCTGGGAAAGACCCGGCGGCTTCCCTCCCTGGAGGGTGCTCATCCCGTTTTCCATTCATCCGCAGGCAATTCTGAGCACCTACTGCGCGCCAGACGCCAGACAATCTCTTATGGGCAAGGCCTCTAATTCAAGTTCTTCCAGAAGTTTCTCCGGAGCCTGAGGCTAAAGTTGCCTTTAGCTCAAACCAATCTACATGGCACTGAGGCACATCCTGGGGTGACTCGTCTGGACCCCGCAGCAGCCTCCTTCAGCACACAGGTCAACTCCTCCCCTCTCCATCCCCCCCCACACCCCTCCTGTAAGCCCTCCCTCCCTTGCCC
>NW_005366599.1:1072841-1073419 GCF_000412655.1 Myotis brandtii | reverse complement strand
CTGCCGGACCCCCTCCCACCCGCCTGGGGCTGCTGCTCAGCCTCCTGGCTCCTCAGCCCCAGGCCTTGGGCTCAGCTGCCTGGAGAGCCTGCAGCTGCTCCTCTGGGTCCTCACTCACCCTCAGGGCCTCGTCCACACTCACAGCTGTAACCACTGGGGTCAGAGCAGCTCAGCCTCGCATCAGGCGGGTGCAGCCCTCTCTCCTGCTCCCCGGCTCAGGAATCCCGCGCCCCCAGCTCCCCACCTGGCTGTCCCCCCGACATCGCCAACTGGACACCTGCCGCAGGAACGCCTGCCTCCACCCTCCCACAGCCTCCCCCACCGTCCAGCTCCATCCTCCCAGCCTCCAAGGCCAGAGTCCCGGAGCCAGCACCGTCCCGCCCCCTCACGCCCCCCGACTCCCGCCTCGTCCCCTCCCTACCCATCCAGTCCATAGGAAAGCCCACTGCCCCTACGTCCCAACCCCCCCACAGCAGCTTTGCCACAACTGCAGGGACGTCGGGAGGACAGGGCCACACACGGCAACAGGCCCGGTGAGGGGCTCCCCACGTCTGGGTGCGCGAGCGGATGGGACCGGG
>NW_005366599.1:1071671-1072642 GCF_000412655.1 Myotis brandtii | reverse complement strand
CCCAGGCGTCCCTGGCGTCCCTGGCGTCCCCGGCGTCCCCGGTTTCAGAGGCACCTCTGGCCTCACCGCGAACTCGGCCCACACACAGAGCCAGCGTCTGCGGAGGGTTCTCTCTGGGCCCAGACTTCGGCCTCGTTTTACTCAACCGCCGGCAACACCGGGAGACGGGTTCTGTGCGACTCTTCCGTGTCATGTGATACGATGTGATGTTCTATTTTTTAGGAAACTGAGGCCCAGAGCCGGCCCATAAACTGATAAGGGTCACAGCGGCCAGTCAAGTCCAGGTCTCTCTTATTCCAAATCGGTGTTCCTGACCACTGGCCAGAAGGATGTCGCATGCAGATGCCTTAACTATGTGTCATCTACAGCCCTGGCCGGTGGCTCAGTTGGTTGGAGCGTCGCCCCCACACGCCAGGAAGGTTGCAGGTTCAGTTCCTGGTCGGGGCACATACCTCGGCTGCAGGTTCAATACCTGGTCAGGGCCTGTATGGGAGGCAACTGATCCATGCTTCTCTCTCACATCGAAGTTTCTCTCTCTCTCTCTCTCTCTCTCTCTCTCTCTCTCTCTCTCCCTTTCTTTCTTGAATCAATAAGCATATCCTCAGGTGAGGATATAAAATATATATATTATATACCACATAATATAAATATGTGTCGCGTGGAAATAACATATATATATACACAGACATATATATACATAATTTCTCATCTGCACACATTCATTTATTACTCTGGGGATTCACTGTAGAGGCCAGAATGATATTATATTGTTCAAACAGCTCAGCAGTTTAACTCAAATTATTTTCATAATGACGTTATCTAAATCAGCAGAAGTGTAAAGCCAGGTCTAAACTGCTTATGCTCACAGCGCGTATGCAACTATAGAAACAAGATCCATTTACAATTCAAATTCAGACAAAACTATAAAACCCATAAAGTCCGAGTGAGCCCCCCCGGGTGCCGCTGGCTGC
>NW_005366599.1:1069519-1071518 GCF_000412655.1 Myotis brandtii | reverse complement strand
CTGCCCGGGTGTGACAGGGCCCGCGGGCCTTGGTCTGCAGCGTGCGGGACCGCCAATGAGCTCAGCGTCTCCTCGCCTTCAACTTTCCTAACAATGAGGCACCTGTACCCATCTGTCCGTTATCTTCACGGACCAGCCCACTTACACCAGCAACACGAGATTCATCGCGGAGATGAAACGGTAAACGCTGTCTGGCCTGAAACTCCTGGGGCCCGCGGCTGCCGCTCGGTGGGCCCAGGCGGGTCCCGGCGAGAGGCTGTGGCTGCAGGAACCCCGTCCTGAGTAATGGGCAGTGACCTTCACTCTGTGGGGCGCTGGGGGGCACTCCCCACCCCCGCCTTTCTCTCTCCCTTGTTCTTCTCGGGGCGCAGAGCAAGGCAGGGTCCCCTTCGCTGGGCACCCACACCACGGAGAACGGAGAACGAAGGCAGAGACGAGCCGGAAACCCCGGCCTCTCGGTGTGAGGCCGCCCCACCGTGCAGACAGCGGCCCCTGATGCTGGCCGTGACCATGAACTGAAACACGGCATTTAAACAGATTCCCGGGACTCAGAGGCCCCTGGGAAAACCTCAGATGCCCCTGCACCCCGAGTCTGAGACGCCGCTCTGCGCTGGGGTGTAACTATGACTCCCCGAGACGCTCGCCCCGGAACCTCAAATCAGTGTCCCGGGACCAACAGGGACGCATGGACATGCAGCAGGGGAGGCGCTGGCCGGAGCGTCTGTGGCCAGAGCTTTGCTCCCAGGACAACGCGGATCCGGTTAGAAACGAGGGACAGGCGGGCGTCCAGGTGCGCGGTCCATGGGCTGCACACAGGGGACCGGATCACACTGACCTACAAACAGGTCGAGTCCGCGAGCTGAGCCCGGAGCACCCACGGCAGCCTCTCTCGGCTCCCTGATGCCAGAGACCCTGCCCACAGGCCCGACACCAGGCCCGGCCTGGGAGGGCTGTCTCACCCACCGCCTCTGCGGCCCGAGGGATCCCCACCTGAGACCGGCCCCCCCTGCACACAGCTCTTCCAGGGCTGTGTGGGTCTCTGTGTTCATTCTTACGTGTGCTCTGCACCTCGCTCTTAAATAGAACGGCACGCACGTTTCAGGGAAGCCTGCGCCATCAACGCCAAGACCCAAATCAGAAGATGCAGGGGGAGAACTCAAAGGCGACAGAAACGACGCAGGGAGCGGGAGCGCCGCGCCCGTGAGCCTGACGGCCTCTGGACGAGACGTGAGGGGCACCGTGCCCTGGGAGCGAGAACAGAGCGCTCCTTTTAAGGAGGAAGACAGCCGGAGAACAAGGGTACGCTTTCAGCAACGAACACTGTGCTCTTGGAAATGGAAGTCTGAATAGAAGGAGGAGAAAATGAAGTTAAGGAAATTTCCTAGAAGGTAGAGCAGCAATAGAGGGAGAACATGGCAGGGAGAAGAAGGGAGAAAAAAAAAGAGGCTAAACCTGGGAGGCCTGATGTCTTACTAACAAAACTCCAAAAGGGGAGCACGCACAACAATGGGGGGAGGGGGGCATGTTCCTCCTGGAAGGGCTTGGGGCTCTCAGCTGACTGGGGCGATGGAGGACCTGGCAAAATAATAGAAAAGACCAACCCTAGGCCCACGGCAACATTCCAGAGATGAGGGAATAAGAGATGGCGCTGGAAGCTTCCGGAAGATAAAGCCCATTGTCTACACCCCAGGGACCCACACGGCCTTGGGTTCCTCAGAAGATGCTGGAAGGGCACCTTCAAGGTGTCGAAGGAGAGTCTCCAGGCTATACATCGAGGCCCAGCTGAACTACGACTCCCTGGGAGAGGAAATGATCAGGCTCCAAAAAAATCAGCTATCGTGGCCCCCCCTTTTTAAAAATAATTCTTTTTTATATTTTTTATATAATTTTATTGATTTCAGAGAGGAAGGGAGAGGGAGAAAGAAAGAGAAACATCAATACTGAGAGAATCATTGATGGGCTGCCTCCTGCACGCCCACTACTGGGGATCGAGCCCACG
>NW_005366599.1:1066819-1068218 GCF_000412655.1 Myotis brandtii | reverse complement strand
AGCTGCTGAGGGAGTGGCCGGGGGTGGGGGCGGGGGCCTGGAGGGGGGTTTGAGCAGTGCAGAGGGGATGGAGAGGGCCAGCGTCCCATGTGACTTGGTGACTTGGGGCTGAGCCCCCGTGTGCTCTGGGGCTGAGCCTCCTGGTCCTGCCGGGGAGCTGGATGCGGGGAGCTGGATGGGAGGGCGGGGGGCAGGGAAGAAGAAGGAACGTGTTGGCTCTGAGGCTGTTGGCCCGAGTGAATAATTGATAGAACCCGGGGGAGGGATGATGTGGGCAGGGATGGTCCTGGGCTCAGGCAATGTCTGAGGCTGGGAGACTCCAGGACGGACCCGCAGCCTGCAGGTCTGACCCAGCCCCAGGGGGACCAGCCAGAGAATAACAAAGGCCACAGCATTGGCGACGCCTCAGGCTTGGAGCCAGCCGCTTGGACAACCACCCGGTCGTGGTCCCTTGGGGGTTTTAACAATAAATCCGACTCCCCTTGGAAACCGACAAATCCCCAAGGAGCCGGGCCAGCCCCCGGCCAGCTGCCGGCCAGGCTCCTCCCGCGGAGCCCACACCGGCCCCCGGGCTCCCAGGGGAGAGACGTTTCCAAGGCCACGTCACGGCCAGGCGGGCAGTTCGTCATTTCCTGTGACCTCACCTGCGAAGGCCCAGAGCCATCGCGGAAGACACAGGGGTCACTAGAGGGGCCACGGGCTCCGCGGGGCGCGATTTCCAGGACGACAAGAGCCATGAGGCCGAGGAATCGCACGTCGCTACCACGGTGGCGTCTTAAAGACCCGGGTCTACTCCCTGCATCTCCCCCGAGCACGTTTCATTCCCGGGGCCAGAGCGGAGTCCCGTTTCATGGGGATGCTCAGCGGTTCCCCGGATGATGCTTCATGGGAAGGAGAGGCGCCGCCCACCCTCCTGGTCATTCGTGGGCCCCGTCGAGGGGAGGACGGGCTGCGGAGGGAGGGGAGGTGACGACCAGAACAACAAGGCTGGTCAGTCCCTCATGTCACGCTGCGAGCCTCCTAAGGCATTTAAGAGGATGAAGAAGTTGGGGAGACATTTTTGCTGGAACAGCACCCCTTCTCTCCATTCCTCCCCCGAGCCCCCGGCTCTCTCCTGGGCTGACTCCCGCCGACGCCGTCTCCGGAGAAGCTATTTCTTCATTACGGGCCATTTCGGGTACTTTCACATCCTCTCCGGCGCTGCCTCAAAGCCAGGAAATGTTTGGGGTTTTTTTCCCTTTTTGTCACAGTGTCGCTTTCATCTGTGACTCAGATCTTGTGGCCAGAAAGGTGGATAAATGAGCAAAGAATACCCCTCTTCACAGAAAAGGAAATTAAAATAAACGGAGCCTGGGAGAGGGGCGCGCGCCCCAGGAGCAGGACCAGGCGCGTTTCCAGC
>NW_005366599.1:1059524-1066657 GCF_000412655.1 Myotis brandtii | reverse complement strand
CCAGCCGCTGGCCGGGAGGGACTCCGCCTGGCACACCCACGTATTCCCCGAGAGCCCGTCCCCAGCCGCCACCCAGCGGGCACCAATCCTGCTCCCCAGCTCCCGCGGCCATGGCCACGGAACAAAGACACTGTTTTAGGAAATGCCGCTATTTCTCCAAAATCAAAACGAAAAGCCCCTTATTGTGAGCAGCTCTGACTCCAGGCGACCTGCCTGGCGGCCGGAGCCGGGACGTGCAAAGCTGGTTCCCGTGATGGTGGGACAGGTGCACCCCGAGGCTGAGCAGCACTGGGCGTGGCCCCCAAACAGGCAGGAGGCTCCCTCCCCTGAGGCTGTGCTGCTCGGGCGGACTCAGACACTGGGGGGGACCCTGGTTGCTTTCTGCCGCCATCCTTAGCGGCTGTAGCTGAGACGAGACCACGGTCCTCGCGGGGCATGCGGGGGGCCGCCCTGGGCTCACTATCCAAGGGTACAGCCCCCCCCCCGACTTCTGCTGGGGAGAACCACGGCTCCAGTGAACCCGCTCCACGGACACAGACTCGGACCCGGTTTTCCATGCATCTTGACCCCAAGGAGAGACTCAGCAGAGCCTCCCACGCAAACCTCACCAGCCCAGCCCACAGCGCAGGCGTGGGAGGCAGGCGAGGTGAAATGTTAGGGCCCCGGGGTGTGGGGGTTCGCTGCACCGCCCACACGCACCAGCCTCGGTGACGTCCCTTAACTTTCTGTCTTAGTCACGCCTTTTTTAAAATCTGTATTTTATTGATTTCAGAGAGGAAGGGAGAGGGAGAGAGAGAGAGAAACATCAATAATGAGAATCATGGATCAGCTGCCTCCTTCACGCCCCCTACTGGGGATCGAGCCTGCAACCTGGGCATGTGCCCTGACCAGGAATCAAACCCGGGACCCTTCAGTCCCCAGGCCGACGCTCTATCCACTGAGCCAAACTGGCTAGAGCGGTCACATGTTTTATTGAAGTAGAAATTTCAAGCTAGCTTGGCAGGGTTGCCATGGTGACCAGAGAAGGATGCAAATAAAACAGAAGCGAACAGCACGCGGGGCTGTGTGACGGGCTGTGATCAGTCTTCTTCCCGTTCGTGCTGTGAGCCAACCGCAGGCACGCGTGGTCCAAACGTCCAGTAAGACTGGGCCCCCCTCCTGCACCGTGTGGAGGGGCCCCACCTGCTCTCGTGAGTGAGTGAGGCCCGGAGCCCCCGTCACCCTCCTCACTAGAGCACCCTGCCTGGGGGCCTGCTGTGTGCCCGGCACTGTCACGGACACGAGGGACCCGCCACTCACCGAGGCACACGGTGCCGGACACTTGGAGTTCGAGTCGCAGTGGGGAGGATGCGAACTAGTCGTGAGCACTGACTTCAGACCCTCCTGCGTATCATGGCGGGTCGTCCGATACATAAAACCAGGTGGACACGGATGCCGTCCCCCTGCCCCCCGCCCCCCTGCCCCATGCAGGTTGGGTGGTCCCAGAAGCCTTCTCTCGGGAGGTAGCAGTTAAGCTCGTCCGATGAGGAGGGAGTTGAAAGGAGGCTCAGAGAGGCGAAGCCACCTGCCGCTCACACAGCGGGCGGTGCGAGCACCATCAGCGTGGCTGTTCCGGTTCCCCCGCCTCCACCCGCCCCTGATCCGCACACCAGACCCACAGGTGGCGGCTGTGCTCACTCTGACGTTGACAAAGGCCTTTCCAGTGTCCGATCCCTTCACCGGGAAATGAGGCTTGACCCACGGGTTCCAGTCTAGTGACAGCAGCCATCAATCCCCTGTTCCTGGGAAGTCACCACACCAGCATGGAGACGACCGTGCCACACCCACACCTACTCTGCCTCCCCTCTCGGCAAGACCACACAGCCAAGGCCCCTGGGGAGACAGAAGCCTGTGTCTTCCATGCCATGAGCCGGTAGCACTCAAGGCACTTCAATGACACCCAGGGCTCCCTGATGGCACCCAAGGCTCTTCAATGACACCCAGGGCTCTGTGATGGCACCCAGGGCTCTGATGGCACCCAGGGCTCTGATGGCACCCAGGGCTCTGATGGCACCCAGGGCTCTGTGATGGCGCCCAGGGCTCTCTGATGGCACCCAGGGCTCTGAGATGGCCCCCAGGGCTCTGATGGCACCCAGGGCTCTGATGGCACCCAGGGCTCTGTGATGGCGCCCAGGGCTCTCTGATGGCACCCAGGGCTCTGAGATGGCCCCCAGGGCTCTGATGGCACCCAGGGCTCTGATGGCACCCAGGGCTCTGTGATGGCGCCCAGGGCTCTCTGATGGCACCCAGGGCTCTGAGATGGCCCCCAGGGCTCTGATGGCACCCAGGGCTCTGATGGCACCCAGGGCTCTGTGATGGCGCCCAGGGCTCTCTGATGGCACCCAGGGCTCTGAGATGGCCCCCAGGGCTCTGATGGCACCCAGGGCTCTGATGGCACCCAGGGCTCTGTGATGGCGCCCAGGGCTCTCTGATGGCACCCAGGGCTCTGAGATGGCCCCCAGGGCTCTGATGGCACCCAGGGCTCTGATGGCACCCAGGGCTCTGTGATGGCGCCCAGGGCTCTCTGATGGCACCCAGGGCTCTGAGATGGCCCCCAGGGCTCTGATGGCACCCAGGGCTCTGATGGCACCCAGGGCTCTGTGATGGCGCCCAGGGCTCTCTGATGGCACCCAGGGCTCTGAGATGGCCCCCAGGGCTCTGATGGCACCCAGGGCTCTGATGGCACCCAGGGCTCTGTGATGGCGCCCAGGGCTCTCTGATGGCACCCAGGGCTCTGAGATGGCCCCCAGGGCTCTGATGGCACCCAGGGCTCTGATGGCACCCAGGGCTCTGTGATGGCGCCCAGGGCTCTCTGATGGCACCCAGGGCTCTGAGATGGCCCCCAGGGCTCTGATGGCACCCAGGGCTCTGATGGCACCCAGGGCTCTGTGATGGCGCCCAGGGCTCTCTGATGGCACCCAGGGCTCTGAGATGGCCCCCAGGGCTCTGATGGCACCCAGGGCTCTGATGGCACCCAGGGCTCTGTGATGGCGCCCAGGGCTCTCTGATGGCACCCAGGGCTCTGAGATGGCCCCCAGGGCTCTGATGGCACCCAGGGCTCTGATGGCACCCAGGGCTCTGTGATGGCGCCCAGGGCTCTCTGATGGCACCCAGGGCTCTGAGATGGCCCCCAGGGCTCTGATGGCACCCAGGGCTCTGATGGCACCCAGGGCTCTGTGATGGCGCCCAGGGCTCTCTGATGGCACCCAGGGCTCTGAGATGGCCCCCAGGGCTCTGATGGCACCCAGGGCTCTGATGGCACCCAGGGCTCTGTGATGGCGCCCAGGGCTCTCTGATGGCACCCAGGGCTCTGAGATGGCCCCCAGGGCTCTGATGGCACCCAGGGCTCTGATGGCACCCAGGGCTCTGTGATGGCGCCCAGGGCTCTCTGATGGCACCCAGGGCTCTGAGATGGCCCCCAGGGCTCTGATGGCACCCAGGGCTCTGATGGCACCCAGGGCTCTGTGATGGCGCCCAGGGCTCTCTGATGGCACCCAGGGCTCTGAGATGGCCCCCAGGGCTCTGATGGCACCCAGGGCTCTGATGGCACCCAGGGCTCTGTGATGGCGCCCAGGGCTCTCTGATGGCACCCAGGGCTCTGAGATGGCCCCCAGGGCTCTGATGGCACCCAGGGCTCTGATGGCACCCAGGGCTCTGGTGGCACCCAGGGCTCTAATGGCACCCAGGGCTCTGTTGGCACCCAGGGCTCTGACGGCACCCAGGGCTCTCTGATGGCACCCAGGGCTCTGATGGCACCCAGGGCTCTGATGGCACCCAGGGCTCTCTGATGGCACCCAAGGCTCTCTGGGCAGCATGCATAAGCCATGGCTGATGAAGTCCTTCATAAAACCTCTACTTGGTAGAATGCACCCATTCAACGCATTGGTCTTAAATGCCTATAAGAGCTGAGACCAAGGCTCTGGTTCCCAGGTTCTGCTCACGAAGGAGCTGTGAGCAGGAATAAAGACACACAGAGCCTGTTCCAAAGAGACCGTGACACCAGCCAGGAGGACAGCGGTTTGGCCAAGGGGACAACCTGCTATGAAATGAAACAACCTGCGTCTCAGAGACCATGCGGCACAACTCTGAGGTCCAGCCAGCAAGACTTCAATATCCCCACTCGTTAGCCATCACCGAGAATGAAGTTCTCTCTCTCCCCCCAAACTGGAAGTTTGATTTTAACAGCCCTGCGATTTGGGAACAGGCCATAAAGATTGATGATACCCCCGACGTGCCGGGTGCCCGGTAGGGTCTGATCGGTGTGCTTTCCCTTTATAGATCATCAGTAATAGAACACTTTAATGGCCCTCATAGACGGGCTCTCTCTCTGATGATGAAAAATGCCCATGGCCAGATATGGAGCCCCCAAAGCAGGAGGACGCATATTTCATGAGGCCTGTCAATGGTCAGACCCTAAATAATTCAGTCCCCAGATTAAAATACTTGATGCTCTCAATGTCCTAATGGGATCTAATGAAATGTCCCCAACGCTGCCATCTTAAAATTAACATCCTTTGAAATTTCGAAATCAATCAGTGGCAATGACACGCGCCGCGTCTAATCTTTTATTGATTTGTGCAGCCACGGAAGGGAAGAAGGAGCCTGGTGAGCCCCGCCCCCAGGCTGGCGGATTGCGGGCCGGCGGTGACTCATTCTGTCTGCGTCCTGGTGACAGACACGGCCACTGGGCCTCAAGGCCTGGTCGAGGTCATTCAAGAGGTAGACTGTGGCCAGTCCTGCCTTACACATCCATTTGAAGACACCTTTCACCCCTGGGGGGGTGTGGACTGAGTCGCCTGCTGATGCCAGCTCAGGGCGGCCCTTTATTGGGAAACAGTCCACTTGCGCCCTCAGCCACCACCGGAGTTACCACCGTCTAACTTTATCTCTGTTATTCGCGGGAGGCTCATGTCCTTTGAACTCCAACGTTGTTGTCTTACACGTTAACCTCGTTTGTCTTGCCCAGAAAGATGGAAAACTCAAGGAGGGTAGGGACTGTTTTCTTGTTTGTTTATTTGTTTTGTATTGCTGAAGCCCTGGTACCTAAAAAAAATGCTTAACATATAGGTACTCATGGATGGATGGAGAGATGGAAGATGTATGATGGATGAGAGGATGAATGAATGGGTGGATAAATGAAAGGGTGGTGAATGGATGGATGGAAGGTAGGTGGGGTGGGTGGATGGATGAATGAATTGACAGGTGGATGGATGGATGGATGAGTAGGTGGGTGGGTGGATGGGTAGGTGGGTGGGTAGTTTGGTAGGTGAGTAGGTGGGTGGATGGATGGATGGATGGATGGATGGGTGGATGAGTAGGTGGGTGGGTGGATGGGTAGGTGGGTGGGTAGTTTGGTAGGTGAGTAGGTGGGTGGATGGATGGATGGATGGATGGATGGGTGGATGAGTATGTGGGTGGGTGGATGGGTAGGTGAGTGTGTAGTTGAGTAGGTGGGTGGGTGGGTGGATGGATGGATGAATGAATGGACTGGTGGATGGATGGATGGATGGATGGATGGTACATGGATAAATGAGTGCTTCCCTCCTTATACTCTCATCACAGAGAACAGTGTCCAGCATGTACCTGTTAGTTAAATGAATGAACCGATCTCAATGGCCCACAGCTCTGAGAATTCCCCATCCCTGAGCTGCTGCTGCCTCCACTGTGGCTGGGAACCTGCCTCCCAGCACCCACTGGCTGACTGGACCGCGTGCCAGCACCCGTGATCTCAGGTCCTGTGCGTGTTCTGTGGCCTCACGGACCGTGAACTTGTCCTGCAGCACCCCTGCCTCCCCCGGGGTCCCCCCTGAGCTCACTGGCACTCCTCACGCAGTAGGCTCCCAGCCTGCCCTCTGAGCCAGGCCTCTGGGAAGAAGCACAGGGGCCGACACAGAGAGAATAAGAAAGGAGCGCCTTGCATAATTCAACCAGCGTCCCGGGGACTCCCGGCGCCTCTCACAGGTGTGACGTGCCTGTCGGCTGAAACGCAAAGGAAACATAGAAAATGAGAAACTGCGAGGAGCCTCTGTATGAAGATTACAATCTCCTGGTGATAAAACAGCCTCGCGTGTCGGTGTCGGCGTCGAGAGGAAATAAGAAAATCCAGCAAGTAAATTGGAATCTGGTCGGAAGGGTCGGGCGGAATGCAGTTTGAGGAGGGGGGGGGGGGGGGGGGGGGGGGGGGGGGGGGGGGGCGGTCCCAGTGGCAGGTCCCAGAAACGGGCTGGCAGCTCTCCTGCCTCACCTCGGGGGCGAGGCCCACGCAGGACTCAGGAGAGCGAAGCCTGTGGTGGGACCGCAACAGGGAGACCCCACGGAAGACCCCATCCGGAGTAAGCGATGCCCCAGGGGCCAGGACGCACCCCGGGCTGGTGGTGAGCGTAACATGCACAGGCAGGAACCCGGCTTCCAGACACCCCCCTCCGAGCCCAGCGGCCCTCGTCAGCCACGCGTGAGAGGGGGGAGTATGGCCGGCCGTGAGCGCACCTCGGGGGCCGCGGCCCAGTGCAGTGGACGGCGACATCTACTGTCCCGTCCCCAGCAGGCGGAGTGACCCCACGCCGCATGGCCGCTTCTCTCTCGGGTCGGAGATGAGGGATGAGTGTGGTATCTGACTTCTGGGTTACAACTCGTCCGGAGGGAGGCAAGCGTGGCAGCCGAGAGACCGGGTAGGCGGCTGGGAAGGAGCCGGGAGATGCCGGAGAGATGCTGCCCCCGGACCAGCTGGGGGTGGGGGTAAGGATGGACCCGAGGCTCTGCATTCGCCTCACAGCAGCCCCGTGAGCCCCTGAAAAGGGAATCGGCTCATCCTGCCCCTGGGACTGAACCTGTTGGCTTCCTGTTGTCCCCAACCCCCAAACTCTTCAGCCAACTCACAGGGCCCACAGGTCGCCCCCCAACTCTCTTACCCTCTTTTCCTCCTGCCTCCCTCCCTCACTGCACGGGAGCCAGGCCGGCCTCCCTGGGTTCCTCCAACACACGAAGCTCATTCCTGCCCCAGGGCCTTTGCACCTACTCTCCCCGCTGCCTGGCTGCTTCTTTCTTCACATTCAGGTCTCAGCTCAGTTGTCCCCACCTCAGCGGCCACCCTGACC
>NW_005366599.1:1057165-1058773 GCF_000412655.1 Myotis brandtii | reverse complement strand
CCTTCCTCCCCCGCCCCCCCCCCATCACAGTGTCCCTTTCATTTTGTTCAAAACACCTTCCATGCGGGCATTTTCCTGCACCACCACCCGTCCCTCAACCACAACGGATGCTCCACGGGCACCGACCCTCTGACTGGCTGGCTCATTCCCCCCAACACCTGGAGCCAGGCCTGGGCACCCAACAGGCTGCGTAAATATTTGTTCGGCAGGAACTCGGGAACGGAGCAGGTGCGCGGCCTCCAGCGCAAACACGGCTCTGGGTCCTCTCGCAGTTCCACCTGCCAGCAGGCCATTTGCCCAACAGCAGAGACGCCAGATGGCAGGTGAGCGACACCCACCTCCTCCCGCAGGTGGCGCACGCAGAGCCTCCAGGCTCACAGCTACCTGGGCCCGGGAGGTGCCAACACCAGGATGAATGACTCAGGGAACACAAGCTGGTGCCTTGGGTCTCCTCCCCGCCCCTGTCCCTTCCCCGCCCCCAGGGCCGCCCTCCAGGCTGCGGGGGAGCAGAAGAGCCCCATCCTGCCAGCTCAGCCCCACCCATCCTTCCGGCTCAGCCCCGCCCATCCTGCCAGCTCAGCCCCGCCCATCCTGTCTGCTCAGCCCCGCCCATCCTACCTGCTCAGCCCCGCCCATCCTTCCGGCTCAGCCCCTTTGGATGCCCCCAGCTGAGGGTCCCTGGAGGAGGACCTGCCTTGGGCACCGTCCACTCGGCCAACAGTGCTCCACGCAAACAAGGCCAGGTGAGGCCCAGGCCCCGGCTGCGGGAGAGGAGACAAGGACAGCCCCGGGCACGTTCAGCGGAAGGTGGGGGTGAGGACGGCGAGGGCCGTGGGCTGCCCTGGAAGGACCCTGGACGCCGGCTCCCCTCGGGGCTGAGGTGAGCATCTGGCTCCCCTGGGGGCGCTGTTCAGCCCGGAGCCCAGGCCCCACAGGGTCACACCGCTAAACAGGACCCGGCCATTCACGGGGGTGGAGTGAGGGGAAGTGGGGCATCTAGTGCCCTGCGGCTCGAGCACATGGGGAGCAGGGGGTCCCTGTAGAGGGATGAGCTGGGTGGGGAGTGACCCCGTGGCCTGGGCCGTGCTTCTCCTCCCAAGAGGCCTGTTCGGAGGTGACGTTCTGGGCAGGACGGCCAGTGTCTGCAGGACATTCTGAGCCCCTGTTATTCCTTCCAACATACGTGAAACCAGCTTCACACATATATGTGTGGGGGGAGAGGAGACATGAATGAGTTCAGACATAAGAAGCCCTAAAACCACGCCACTCCCACCATCAACTCATCACACCATCAACGCCCTCCCCCACCGGAGGCCAGCTGGAGTGCCACGCCCTGCAGACCGCCCCCCCAAACGCCCACCAAGAGTGCCCTGGCCTCCCCTGCACCCTCTGCCCCCACCTTTGTGGGAGCTCCGCCCCCTCCTCTAACCCACCATGAACCATGAGTGACAGGGCGATGACAAGAATGCTGATCAGAATAACTAGATCCAATCACCCACCGGCCACCGTGGGCCCGAGAGCACAGCGCCCGCCCCAAGCCCAGATGTGGCGGTGGCTGGGACAGACCCTCGTCCTGCGGCCCTGCAGGCGACATTCCAGCCACAGGAG
>NW_005366599.1:1053197-1057101 GCF_000412655.1 Myotis brandtii | reverse complement strand
GGCGAGACGGCCAGCAGCCTTGCTCGGGTTTGGGGTCAGTGCCCCGGGCCAGCCACCCCTCCCCGGGGAGCAGCCCAGGAGCAGGGACATTGAGGCCCTGGCATGTGCAGGGTCCCTCGAGGAGCTGAAACAGGCACGTGGGTGGACAAACCTGAAAAATCTCTAGAAAGACCCGGAGGCGTGGCTCGGTGGTGAGCGTCGGCCTATGAACCAGGAGGTCAGGATTCCATTCCTGGTCAGGGCACTTGCCTGGGTTGCGGGCTCCATCCCCAGTGTGGGGCGTGCAGGAGGCAGCCGATCCATGATTCTCTCTCATCATTGATGTTTCTCTCTCTCCCTCTCCCTTCCTCTCTGACATCAATGAAATCTATACATTCCTAAATCTCTAATGAATGCATTTTCCCAAGTGGAATGTTCCCGTCACTGCTGTTCAAGCCACGGAAACGAGAAGCTGGGATTGCAAGTGGGGCTGAGGGACGCGGCGGCTCCTCTCGGGGCACTGGCTCTCACAGGCGACGCCCATCACGGTCTCCCGGTGAGACAGGCGTGTTCCCCTCTCCCTCTGCGGGCGGGAGGCTGGGCGCTGCAGCCGCCTGAGCCATGGCCGCATGATGGTGCAGGAAGGCGGCAGAAAGCGCCGTGACTTGCCAGGCGTGGACGGCACCCGCTCAGCGACCAGGACGCTGCAGGGACCGTCTCCTGAATGGAGTGGGCGTGGGAGCGGCGGCGCCAGCGAACACTGTGAGTGTCCATGTAAATGTCCGTGGGCTGTTGACTCGTCTTTTCGTGTCCTCGGTCATGAACTGGTAATCCGGTGAGCAAGTGGGTGTCCTGCGTTCTTGGGCCTTCCTAGCAGATCAACGGGGCCTGGAGGGGCTGTGGACCTCGGACTCACAGCCAGTGCAGGTGGCCACCTGGCCTGGGGGTTGGCATCCGCAGTGGGGGCGGCCCGGGGGCCTGAGGGGTCTGAGGTGCCTCCAGGTGGACAGTGAGGCTGAGTAGAATTGTAGAGCACCCCACAGGCTTGCATGGTCTTGTGGGGAACCCCTCCTGCCCCACATGGGTTGGCATTGGTGACCAGAACCCCTAGTTAGCATCACGGCCCCGGAGCATCCCCTCCCCTGTCCAGTGGGCACAGCTCCGTCCCCACACCCGCAGCTCTTACAGTAGCAACAGGAAATGCAAACCTTTTAAGAGCAAAGAAATGAGGGATTAACACCCCCAGATGCACCGTGCAAGCTTCCCGAGGAGCCGTCCCATTAGGGCCCCGGCGTACGCGCACGGGAGAGCCAGCGGGGGGAGAATGGGCTCCGTGTCTGGAAATTGCACTATTGTCCCGGCCGCGGGCGCTGCGTCCCCCACACGCACTGCGGGCGTGTGGATCCAGCCCATGTGCGGGCCGAAGCGGTCACAGCTCCGCCGCCGCGTTCAGGAAAGACAGTCGCAGTCCTTTGCGGGATAATTACCATTTTAATCTCAACGCGGCCGTCGGAGCAAATTGCTTGATAAGTAACCGGGTTTCCTGTGAGTCCTAAGGGGCTGCTGTGGGGCCGGAGCCACTCTGGCTTGTTCAGTGTCTGCAGGGCGGGCAGTGAGGTGGGACAGGATGGGGGGCAGGTCTGCACAGCGGGGGCCACGGGGCCAGGTCTGCTCCTCCCGGGGCTGGACAGCTGGGGAGCCCTGCTCCTCGCCTGAGGCCCACATGGCAGCGTCTTCTGTTTCTTTTCTCTGATCATCGCTCTCTGGTTCGCAGAGAGGGAGGAAGGAAAGGGGAAAGATGGGACCGCCCTGCTCAGAGCTGCCCTGCAAACAGACGTTGGGGTACAGGCAAGGACCACCTCCAGAAGCAACAAGACCCCCGGGGCTCTGGAGAGAGGAAGAGAGAGAGAGAGAGAGGAAGAGGGAGAGGAAGAGAGAGAGAGGGAGAGAGAGAGGAAAAGAGAGAGAGAGGAAGAGAGAGAGGAAAAGAGAGAGGAGAAGAGAGAGAGAAAAAAAGAGAGAGAGAGGAAGAGAGAGAGGAGAAGAGAGAGAGAGAAGGAGAGAGAGAGGAAGAGAGAGGGGGGAGAGAGAGAGACAGCAAGCATGAGGGCCCCTAAGACAGAAGCAATGGTTTCTTGTTTGTTTTTAATCCTCACCAGAGAACATGTTTCTTAATGATGTGAGAGAAACAGAGAGAGAGAGAGAGAGAGAGAGAGAGAGATCAGCTGCCTCCTGTGTGCCCCTGCCCTGGGATGGAGCTGTAACCTGGGCCTGTGCTGTGACCAGGAATCACACCCGAGACCCTTCAGTGCATAGGATGACACTCCAACCAACTGCGCCAGCCACACAGACAGGGCTGGAGCGATGGCTCTTATAACCCAATCTGGGCGGGTTCTGCCGTGGGCTGTGGGTCACACAAACCCACCACAGAGCCCCGTGGAGGGGGCAGCAAAGGCTGAGTGCCCGGGGCCACGCCCCTGACTCCGTCCAGGGGTTCGACCTGTGGCCTCAGGCCTGCAGAGCAGGGCCCCTCACTGGCCGCTGTCCAGGGACCCAGTGGGGTCAGGGTTCAAGCAGGCGCCCGCAGACACTGTTGCCATTTAGAGCTTCGGGTCCGTGTGGGCCAATGTCACATCGCTCTGCGCAGTCGCTCAGGGTCGCAGGCTGCGCCCGGCGAGGCTGTTTGCCCAACACCGAGAAGCCAGCAGGAAGCTCACGGCGATGAAGTCGGGGTAACTCAGCGAGCGCCCCTCTGCAACTGCGGCACGAAGGAGACGAAGGCGGGCACCTGAGGATCCCCGTTCCGCGTCTGGCTCTGCGTGGATCCCGCCTCCCCCGCGGCTGCTGCTCCCCGCACCCCGGCCCGGCCCAGCCGCTCAGGTGCTGGCCCTTCAGGTCTAACACAGACACGGAGGAGCATCAGGGACAGTGACCCGGGGACCCTGTCTTCCCAGCAGGCAGCTGCAGGGGCGTCTTTTTTTTTTTTTTCCAGCTGAAGTTTTATTTAAAATGTAAAAGAAATGGTTCTTGAAAATGCTGATGAATAAAGCAAAAGGATACAGTGCTCTCTTCCTACTAGTCAGCCAGCCTATCCAAGTACAGGGCAATATACAGTACATAAGTGCTGGTAGAATTTCACAGTAGTTTAGTGTTAGATTTTCTGTGCCTAGATTATGTAGAGATTCTCAGTATGTGATCTCGGTTCTGGGTTTACACCTTTACTGAGAATGAACAAGGGCTCCTGCTCCTTGGCCATAGCCAAATCCTTTGGGCCCAAAGTTCTTTGCATAGCATCCTTTACAATAGATTTCACCTCCCTTCTCAGTCAGAGTCGTTGATTCAAGACTCTTTCCACACTTGGCACAGCGGAAGCAGTTTTTGTGCCAGAGCTTTCCTGCTCCGATGATCTTCTCAGCAGCGTACACGAAATCCCCACATCTGGAACATTTCTCGGCACCTCCGTACTTCTGAGCAAACTTAGAAGTGTTGGGGTTTGTTGTCGGCCTGTGAGGTTGAACACTCTCTGGCTTGATGCCCAGCCTCTCACCCCGGTCCATGTTGAGCGTGCCAGCGCCCTGGCCGTACCCATAGCCTTTTGGCCCATACTTCTTTCCGTAGCAAGATTTGCAGTAGATCTCTTCATCATGAATTGCCACTGTTGTGCTAAGTTTTTCCTGCAAACCATGCACAGAAAGCAGCAGTGGTGGAAGCTCCGCCCATCGCACTGCACCTCCTCCACGTGGTACGTGGTCCTCCCACAGGCCCCGCACTTGTTGCCACACCCCCAGACCGGCATCTCGAGTTGGAGGCTGGACCATGCACCGAGGGCAGAGCTGGGGCAGCGCAGTAGGAGGGAGTGCGCACTGCAGGGGCGTCTTTCTGATGCTGATGATTCACACTGAGGCTTGATGATTCCTCAGCAGCA
>NW_005366599.1:1046065-1053018 GCF_000412655.1 Myotis brandtii | reverse complement strand
TGATGGAGCGACCCGGCCCCTGGCGCCTCTGATAGCCGGGTCCCCCGAGGGGCGGGAGGGCACCCGGCCCCGCTTCTGCTGGGGGTTCCGCACAATTGACAGTGACATGTCCCAGCCACCTGCATCTTTTTTTTAATACATTTCTATTGATTTCAGAGATAAAGGAAGAGGGAAGAGAGAGAAACATCAGTGTTGAGAGAGAATCATGGACCGGCTGCCTCCTGCACACCCCACACTGGGGACGGAGCCCGCAACCCGGCATGCGCCCCGACCTGGAATCGAACCCTGACCTCCTGGTTCACCAGTCACTGAGCCTTCGCCCACAGGCCCCAACTGCACTTGGCGAGCTGACCCAGGGCTGTGAGTGGCCGAGCCTCAGGCTTCGCTGGGATGTCGCTGTCACCCACCTGGGACGTCACCCTACCTGGCCCCCCAGCCCCGCCCGGCCCAGCACAGGGCGGGGCCCACGGCTACCCCCACCAGGTGACACCAGCTCCCTGCAGCCTCCGTGCCTGTCCACCTCGCCCCTGTGAGTTCTCCTGATCCCGTCCCAGACCCTGGTCCATTGACGGCAGCCAGAGACCCTGACATCCGGCCTCGACCCCATGGGATGCTGGGTCCCCCCCAGCCAGAGACCCTGACATCGGGCGAAACCCAGAGCTTGCGGCCCCACCTGCTCCAGGAAGCTCGGCCCCTGCAGGCTT
Source organism: Myotis brandtii (assembly GCF_000412655.1). Taxonomy (NCBI): domain Eukaryota; kingdom Metazoa; phylum Chordata; class Mammalia; order Chiroptera; family Vespertilionidae; genus Myotis; species Myotis brandtii. The sequence goes on along the minus strand of NW_005366599.1, from coordinate 1,052,314 downwards.
GTCCTCTGCGACCCGCGGTGGGAAGGGGGCACCAGCCCCCCGCGTCTGGTGACAGTGAATGAAATAAAGACGCGCGCGGGCACAGGAGGAGCAGCACCGCTTCCTAACAGCCTCTTCCGACAGGTCCCGGCCGCGGGTCCGTGCAGCCGCGGTTTAACCTGAACACGCGCCTCCTTAAATTCCACTGCATCGCCTATGGAGCAAGCGCTCCCTGGAACGGCATAAACTAACACTCATCAGGGCTCCGCTGGGCGCAGCCTCGCGCCCGCCGCCTGCCCGGGTCCCTGGTTTCAGGCAAGTCGGTGAGCTCAGAGCCAGCATCTCAGCATCAGCACAGCTGCCCCTGGCGCCGGGCGAAGGGACGGAGACACAGGTGTGTGGGGGGGGGGGGGCACCACGGAGATACAGCCTGGCCCGCCCGTGGCCCAGAGCGAAAACCACGCGTGGCCCGGGGATCACACTGGCGCCGTTGGGGACACAGCCGGGCCTCAGCACACCCAGGTCCAGAAGCCCCGCCCTCGTCCCGCTGGCCACAGGCGGGTAGCCAGGCCCCTGGGGGAGAGACCGCGGGAGGAGCGTCGATGGCTGGGGACCCCTCTGACCCCCTGCTCCTCCTCGGTGAGAACAATAGGACACTCCTGGGTGACCAGCGTGGCCTGGTTTGCTCCCCTGTTTTTAGCCACGGCCCCCCAGGAAGTCAGTCCCAGGCCCTGTGAAGGTCGGCCACCTGCTTTCCATATCTCCCCCCAGCAGTGCGGGCGCATCCAGGGAGGCACGGGATGGGCTGTCTCTCTGAGGCCCCTCCGGCCTCTCCTTCCTCCAAGCTCGCTTCCCACCAGGCACCCGCTGGTCTCCTTCCCAGCCCCAGTCCTTGGAGTTCCCCACCCTGGATGCACGGGCCCCTGGACCCCACCTCCCTCCCTCTTCCCAAACAACCCCAGTACCTGCCCCTGGGCCGGTCCCCCAACAGGTCTCAGCCCAGAGGCTCGGGCGGGAGGCATGCCTTCAGCACCTGGGGTCCCTGGCAGTGAGAACCGCCCCCCTGATGCTGCGGAGGAATCGGAGCGAACACCGCGGGGCCCGCCCCCAACGTGCTGTTCACGGGGCATCATCTTCGAGGGGCTCCCCTCGCAGGTGCGGGGCCTGGGGTGCCGACAGCAGCAGTGGGGTGTCCCACCAGGCACCCGCTGTTCTCCTCCCCGGCCCCCAGTCCTTGGAGTTCCCCACCCTGGATGCACGGGCCCCCGGACCCCACCTCCCTCCCACCCTCTTCCCAAACAACCCCAGTACCTGCCCCTGGGCCGGTCCCCCAACAGGTCTCAGCCCAGAGGCTCGGGCGGGAGGCATGCCTTCAGCACCTGGGGTCCCTGGCAGTGAGAACCGCCCCCCTGATGCTGCGGAGGAATCGGAGCGAACACCGCGGGGCCCGCCCCCAACGTGCTGTTCCCGGGGCATCATCTTCGAGGGGCTCCCCTCGCAGGTGCAGGGCCTGGGGTGCCGACAGCAGCAGTGGGGTGCGGGGAGGAGAGGACCCCGGTTCTGCAAGGCCCCAGGGTCCGACAGCAGTCCTGGGGCAAGACCGACGTTTCCCGGAGCCTGAGCCGTGGGTGACAGCCGTGAGCTTGGGGACTGGATTCGCAGCTCAGGTGACCCCACCTGCGCAGGCTCAGAGCCCGAGGTGGGGGCCACGCCCGGACGTCTCATCTGTGGATGACCCTGCCGCACGTGCACCCCCTTCTCGCTCTGTCCACTGGTGGTCCTACAACCCCCCAGCTCTTCCAAATGTATGTGTAATCCTGGGGGTACCTGGCTGCTCCAGTTTGCATTTCAGTTCGGAATGATGGGGGTAGGGGCTGCCCTCCGCCTCCCCCAGCCTCAGTCCCCACTCTCCTTACCTGCACTTCACCCCTCCCTTCTCCCTCTCTCTTAGTGAGACTTAGAGGCGCTGGGCCCCACCCCAAGGCCATGTGGGCGGGTGAGCCTTGTGGGGAAAGGGTTCCCTCCCCTCGTCTCAAGGAAGCCCCTCGGATCCTATGACAGAATCCCGGTCCGTGCCGAGCTCTCCGGCTTCGGCGAACAGAAACCAAATCTGGAATATTCCCTTGCCACGTTAAATATTCATCCTCTTACTCTCCAGCAACACCGTGCATTTCCCCCAAGTTTACAAAAAAGATAACAACAGTAATGCAATCCTCCCAACAAGGTCTTCCCCCAGCGGCGGAAAAAGTGCGAGCAGCCCTGTGAATGTCACCACCGTGTCGTCTCGTCTCGCAGCCCGCTCACCACTGAGTTATGTTCCCGGCATTAGGCAGATGTGAGAGCGAGAGGCCTGTCACCGGGAGGTAATTGTCCTTGCACATAATCCCGTCTGGATGGAGCCGAGCAGCCCCAACTTCATTAAGTGCAAAGCCTCTACCTGAGAAAATCAATCGCAGCCTAAATCATAAAGACAAAAATCAATGCCAATCACACATTCCAGGCCTCAACGAGGGCCCGGGGGAGGGGAGGGCGGGGGCTCACTCAGGACGGAGCCCTGCACCCCAGGAGCCAAGACTGCGGGCGTGGCCAGGGGACAGGACACAGGCCTTAAAGACCTAATCAGCAGAAGCCTCATCAAGAGAAGAGAGAACGTAAAAGGCACCACGCGACATTCATTTATTCAGACGTTAATTGAGCAGCTACTGCATACCAAGTCCCAGGCGAGGCCCGGGGTTCAAGATAAGTGACTCGGTGTCTGATCTCTTGGGGCTTTTGGTGGGCACATGGGTGGACCTAAACTTGGCCTGAGTGGGGCTGGGAAATCAGAGGGCCTCGTATATAGAGGTGGAGGGAAGGGACAATTATTTTGTGTGTGTGTGTGTGTGTGTGTGGTAATAGTTAAAGCTTTTTTGTTTAAATTCTTTATTGTTTAAAGTATTACATAAGTCTCCTTTTTCCCCCATTGACCAGTCCCCGGCCACCCCCAGCACATGCCCTCACCCCGCTCGCTCCCCCCAGAAGGGGCAATTGGCGTTGGGTCTTGGAGGATGAATAGGAGGTTGCCAGGAAAATGTTCCTTCCTGATAGTGTTGGGAGGGATTGTTCTTCTCTGACGGCACATGTGTGTGTGTGTGTGTGTGTGTGTGTGTGTGTGTGTGGTGCCTGACAAATGTGGATTCCCTGAGTCGGCACAGAAGACGTGATGGCCAAAATCCAGTCACCGTTTCTAGGCAGTTCTTCGTGGCCCTGCATGCGAAGTGAGTGGGTCAAGCCAGAAAGACATGGCGATCCCCTTGACACGTCTCCCTGAAACCTGGAATCGAAACTGAGCTGGCGCCTGCTTCTTTCTTGGGGGCTTCCTGATGAGCCCCAGAAGTGTCAGGGCCCGGATCCTGGTGGCAGACTCGGTTTCTCCCCGTTTCTCTGCTCTCCTAGATTGAGTTCCTCGGGGAGGTTCCTTCCTCCCCTCAGTCTTCATTTGGGGAGCCAGGGGCTGAGCCGGGGGCCAGAGACACAGACCCTCACAGAGGCCAGTCCTGGGTCAGGGGTGAAACAAACGTGCCGCGGGGCACGAGGAAGGATGCCTGGTCCACGGTGGGGCAATCAGGACAGGCTTCCCGGTGGCGGTGCCTCGCATGGGGTTCCTGACTCTGGAACTGCCTGGGTCAGAGTGGGTGGCGGGCAGGGCATTCACAGTAAATGGCTAAACCATAGAAAGGGTATTTCCCACCCTCGGCCCCTTGCTTACTTAGCACACTGTCCCGGCCCCTTGTTCCCATGGCAACTCGGAGGGATAAATGGCAGCATTTTAAGGAGAAAGAAAGAAGCTTGGAAAATGCAAGTCAGTTTTTCAGACGCACTCAGTGGGGGAGGGGCCGAGTCAGGACTAACACCTGGGCCAGGTGCACTTCCAGGTCAGGGTCAGGGTCAGGGTCAGGGTCAGGATCAGGGCCAGGGCCAGGGTCAGGGCCAGGATCAGGGTCAGGGTCAGGGCCAGGGCCAAGGCCAGGGCCAGGTGGCTCAGTGGTTGGGCATCACCCCATGCACTGAAGGGCTGATTGCCTGTTCCATTCTCAGTCAGGGCACAGGCTGGGTTGCAGGCTCAGTCCCCAGTGGGGGACATGCTGGAGGCAGCTGATCAATGTTTTGCTCTCACATCAATGTTACTCTCTTTCCACCTCTCCCTTCCTCTCTCTCTGAAAATCAATTTAAAGAGTCCGGGACAAGGAATGCGGAGACCAGTCCTGGCTGAGCCTCTGAATGGTCTCGGCCAAGGAGACAGGAGAAGCCTCACCCCAAAGGGCAGGGTCCCCTCCGTCCTCACAACAAGGGCAGGGGTCAGGGTCAGGGTCAGGGTCAGGGCCAGGGCCAGGGTTAGGGGTAGGGTTAGGGTCAGGGTCAGGGTTAGGGTTAGGGTCAGGATCAGGATCAGGGTCAGGATCAGGGTCAGGGTCAGGGTCAGGGTTAGGGTTAGGGTCAAGATCAGGATCAGGGTCAGGGTCAGGGTTAGGGTTGGTTAGGGTCAGGGTCAGGGCTAGGGTCAGGGCCAGGGTTAGTGTTAGGGTTGGTTAGGGTCAGGGTTAGGGTTAGGGGTCAGGGGTTAGGGGTCATGGGTTAGGGGTTAGGGTTAGGGTTAGGTGCACTGCCGGGTAATGAAGAGAAGCAGGAACGCCCTGGCCAGTGTGGCTCAGTGGTTGGGCATCACCCCATGCACTGAAGGGCTGATTGCCTGTTCCATTCTCAGTCAGGGCACATGCTGGGTTGCAGGCTCAGTCCCCAGTGGGGAACATGCTGGAGGCAGCTGGTCAATGTTTTGCTCTCACATCAATGTTACTCTCTCTCCACCTCTCCCTTCCTCTCTCTCTGAAAATCAATTTAAAGAGTCCGGGACAAGGAATGCGGAGACCAGTCCTGGCTGAGCCTCTGAATGGTCTCGGCCAAGGAGACAGGAGAAGCCTCACCCCAAAGGGCAGGGTCCCCTCCGTCCTCACAACAAGGGCAGGATCCGGCAGGAAGGACACGCCAGCTGCCGGCCTCCCACATCAAACAGCCACCTGCCCGGGCATCTGTAAACATTTATTGAGCACCTACTGTGCTCAGGGCCACAATGGAGAAGCAGTCACCATAGTTCCTAGGCCTTTGCTACTCGGTGCCGGTCGCTGGGCCAGTACAGGCACCGCCTCCCGCCCCGGCCCTGGCCCCACGGAGTCAGAATCTGCACCTGTACCAGGTCCCAGGGGTCGGCGCACAGGAGAGGGTGACCCCTGCCTGGGGGTGGGGCGGGCAGCAGGGGTGACCCCCGTGGAGGTTCTGGGTGTGTCCTACACTGTGAGCTACACAGACTTAATCTCACTGAACACCCAAAGGACAGCCCCTGCTCCCGAGGTCCCACGGGGGAAAGGGATCGGTGGGTGAGGGCCGCAGGGACCAGGAGTCCTGGGCCAGGGGGAGCTGGGGAGGTGGGTCCAGGCAGAGCTCCCTGGGCTGAAGGCGGCCACTCAGCCACTGGGATTTCCGAGGGGCTCCCAGCCCGGGGACCGCTGCCATCATGGGACCCTGAGGAAGGGGTGCGAGCACCCCACCCCCACCCCCAGTGCAGAGGAGGGTCCAGCCACACCCCGAGTCAGCAGCTCTCAAGGGCAGAAGGGAGATTTGAACGCAGGATTTAGGGTCCCAAGCCTGCCCCCTTCCTGGGTCCCAGCAGCTGAGGAGCAAGCACCCCTTTGACCATGTGCACCCGATCTCGTCCGGCCCTGGCCCAACAGCCATCAGCTCTGCGGGGGGCGGAGGGGAGGGACATGTTTGCTTGACCACTGTACCCGGCTCCATCCATAGAAGGTGCTCACCCCTGTCTGTCGGATTCACAGATAGATTCAATAGCCCTTCACCCAGCAAAGCAGGAGCCCTTCTTGGACGGGGTGCGGATGCCGGTCCCCGGAGAGGGGCAGGTGGCCAGGAGGGTCACACGGGGCCGCCCTGCAGAGCCCGGTTTCCGCGTCCCGCTCTCCCTGCCAAATGGGAAAACAAAACGCAGCGCTGGCTGGCGGGGAAGTCCCGGTGGTGCGACTGACTCACACCGGCGCGAGCAGAACTGGGTTAGGATGAGTGATGATCAGGCGGGATCTGGGCCCGGAGCTCAGAGCACAGGCCCTGCGGCTGGGACAGGGAGCTCTTCCCTGTCGCCTGGTCCCTCCTCTGGGTGCTCTGCTCCCCACCGAGGCCAGCTGCAGGGACAGGCCAGCTGCAGGGACAGGTCAGCTGCAGGGACAG
>NW_005366599.1:1044878-1045361 GCF_000412655.1 Myotis brandtii | reverse complement strand
CAGGGCAGCTGCAGGGGACAGGCCAGCTGCAGGGACAGCCCAGCTGCAGGGACAGGCCAGCTGCAGGGGCGACTGAGGGACCAGCTCAGGGAGGGGGCGCCGTGCCGTGGAGCTCAGTCCTCCTCTAACCAGGATGACTTTGTGCCCGTGTGGCCTCGAGCAGGAACCACACACTCCTGGCCTCAGTTTCCCTCGGTTTAAACATTAGACCCATCCTCCCAGGACAGAGAGGACGGGGGCCGCTCCTCCCTCAGCCCTTGTGGGGGGACCCCGATCACAGTCACACCCTGGGCCCCCTTAGTTCCCACAGTTCCTCCTCCCCAGGCAGGGCGGAGCTCAGCTGGGGGCGGCGTTTGTATAATTTCCTCTTGTTGCTGCCGCAGCAGATGACTGCAGTGGGGCTTAACAACAGCGCATCACCTGACAGTCCTGGAGGCCCCGAGGCCAAAGTGGGCTGGCAGGGCTGGAGGCCTCACCCCTCCC
>NW_005366599.1:1044039-1044846 GCF_000412655.1 Myotis brandtii | reverse complement strand
TCCCCCTCCTCCCTCCCATCGCTGCTCCCACTCTGACCCCTGGCCTCTCTTGTGTGACCGCCCTTGTAATGACCTTGGGCCGACCCAGCTAACCCAGGGTCCCCTCCCGTCTCGAGGTTCCTGCCCTAATCCCGCCTGCAGCGCACACACGAGGTCACAGACTCTCAGGTTCCGGGGCGAGGACTCGCGTGGGCTCTGGGGGAGGGCGAGCTCGACGTCCACCCACCCCAACTCTAACCCATCACGTGTCCAGAAACGGGTGAAACAGACTCAGGACAGGACCAGGAGCACAGGTGATGGAGCCCGAGGCTTCCGAGTGTCTGAGCGGGTGGCTGAGGCCGCGGGGTCACCCCCTTCACTGTCACCGCCTGTGCGCACCCTGGCTCTGCCCCCGCTGCTGGGCACCTCGGCCCGTCGCTCACCCTCTCTGAGCCTTGGTTTCTTCACCTGCAAAATGGAGCTGGCGGTGTGATCCATGCTGCACGACTGAGGGAGAGTTAGACAAGTTGGGGTTCGCACAGCACAGGGAGTGCCTGGCCTCTGCCGGGCTCTGAGGGGTGAGTGTGGGGCTCACCCCCAGGCCTGGGGCTGTGTGTCAGCTGCAGCAGACCTTGGCCGACACGGGGACCGGCCGTTTTTAGCGAGCACAGTGCAGGCGCGGCCTTGATGGGGTCCTTGGGCGGATAGACTCTCGGGCATGAGGGGTGGAGCCATCTATTTTCGCTGCCGTTCCTGTGTCACTCAGCCAGGCTGGCTGGCCAGGGAGCCAGGTCCAAGCCTGCAGGGCGGCGGGTCCGGCCTCAGACC
>NW_005366599.1:1043014-1043325 GCF_000412655.1 Myotis brandtii | reverse complement strand
AGGCCAGGAGGCCGGGCCTCGGCGGGTCTGGTTCTGGCCGGATTCAGTGCCACTGCAATGCTCCTTCTACACATCGGGAAGGCCGAGGGGAGATCTGTGTGGACGACGGGCGGACTTAGGACTTATTATTTCATATTTCTCACTACAGGGAAGCATCCGAAGGAAACGCTAGAAAAGCAAGCAACCGGCTCAGCAAACAGAGAGAAAATGAAAGAAGGGAGGCCCCGAGCACCAACGGAGTGTGGACACCAGACACAGACCAGGCTGGGAAGCAGAGGTGGTGGGGGGGAAGGGGGTAGGTGCTGGAGAAG
>NW_005366599.1:1040042-1041175 GCF_000412655.1 Myotis brandtii | reverse complement strand
GAGAGAGGTCCTAGCACCGTACCCCCCAGCCCCCTGTGGCCCTTTCCATTTCTGTCTCCATTAATTAGAATAAAATAAACTTTAACATTCAGAGCCTTAGTCACGGAGCCGCAGCTCAAGCTCGGGGCCTTAGTGTGTTGGACGTTCAGCTACAGAATGTCCTTCGTCTTGAAGGTTCCATGGACAACGTTGTCAGGATAGAATCCGTCCACACCCAAGGCCGCAGAGAAGGCCTGGGGGCAGGAACGTGTCTGACCCTGAGCTGGCAGCCCGGGCAGGGGCTGGGCAGCCTCTCTGACTCCCCCGTGTCCCCCAGTTGAGGGAGGGGGCTGGCGTGAGCAGAGCTCTTCTCTCTTGTTTTGGGGGACATTCCTGCTCATTGAGAAGGAGCCTCGGATCCTTTCTGGTTGTACTGTGATTCTCGGGCCGAACTCTGGTCCTGGTCGCAGCCCCTAGGGGAGCCGGCCACCTGGGTGAGGGCAGCTCAGTGGGACCCCCGGGAGGAGGGGAGCCCTCGGACTACAGGCTGGTGTCCCCCATAACACACGTGGGAAACCCCAATCCCATGGGATGGTAGTGAGAGGTGGGGCCTCTGAGAGATGATGAGGTCAGGAGGGTGGGGCCCGCGATGGGGTTAGTGCCCTTCTAAGAGGAGAAGTCGGAGGAGCCTCCCAGGTGGGGGCCGGGAGAAGGCGGCTGCCCCCCGAGCCAGGAAGAGGCCTCCCCGGGAGCTAAGCTGGCCGGTACCTGGACCCTGGCCTTCCCGCCTCCAGGAGAGAGATCCAGGTCTGGAGCGTGAGCCGCCGGTCTGTGGGGTTTGTCACGGCAGCCAGAGCGGATGGAGACGGGGAGTGGCCATGGGTGAGGCCGGGGCGGCACCCCCATCGATTCGGAGCTGAACATGCTGCTGAAACCCCATTGCTGGCTGTCACCCCAGGAGAGGCTCTCGCGATGCCCATGTCGCCCCCACCTGGTCACAGGCAGGAGGCACGTCCCGGTCAGTCCCCAGGATTCACAGCCCACTGGGCCCTTGGAGACCATGCTCCCCATGACCCCGTGACCTCTGGGCTCGCGGCTCTCGCTGATGGACAGGCACTCCTGGGCGGACAGGCGGGCGTCCCCCGGCGCCTGGC
>NW_005366599.1:1036840-1039687 GCF_000412655.1 Myotis brandtii | reverse complement strand
GCACCCGCCCGGAGTCTGTGCCGCCCGCCCGCCCCTCGGATTCCTGAAGCCCATCCGTTATGCACGCGGCAGAGCGGAACTGGAGGCCTTTCATCATTTAACATTTGATTACATTTTGGGCCAGTGGAGTTGGTGTTTAAATATTTTAGGCCGGAGTCCGGGCTGCCGGCACCGGCTCCCTGCTCATGCCACGAGGCCCGGCCTCGCTCATCGCCCAGAGGAAGGGGGTGAGTGATGGGGCGGCCACAGCCGGGACAGACTCATCGCTTCCCATTAAGCTCGGCGGACGGGCCGTCTCACCCACCAAGGCCGCCAGGGAGCCGTGGCACCGAATCCAAGCCGATCTGCGTCCCATCCGTGGGAGCGGGTTGTCAGGCCTTCGCTGTGGGAGACCCAGCGCCTTCGCGGCCTGCGGGTCCTCCCGGAGGACACGGGGTGCGTGGGGGGGTGCTCTCCCTCGGGGTCTCTTCTCCCTCAGACGGAGCGGGCTCTCCTCCTCCGAGAGCGAGCAGGGAAGCCCGGCCAGACCCAACTCGGTGGCTCCTGCCAGATCCAGGCCACCCCGGCTCCCTCGGCTCCGGCTCCCTCGGCCCTGGCGCCCCATCTCCTCAGCCCTTCCTCCTGGACCAAGGGCGGCCCTCACACCGAACAAGAACCAGATAAACCGGCTCCAAAGCAGCACTGATGGCCAACCAGCCCTCGTGGTTAAAGCGTTCACTTACCCAGCGACTCCGCCACATGCCCGCGCGAGGCTGTGCGCTGGAGGCCAGGCAACGAGAATCAACCACGGATGAGTCTGTGTGGGCTGCATGCACCCTGCCCCCCAAAAATGCATGTTGAATTCCTAGCCCCCAGGACCCCAGAATGTGGAGATCGGGTCTTACAGACGTGATTGAGGTTATGAGGTCACTTAAGGTGGGCCCTACGCCAACGCGTCTGATGTCCTTCCACAAAGATGGACACAGAGGCAGGACACAGACACGCACCACTGGGGACATGCACCGCTGGGGACACGCACCGCTGGGGAGACGCACCGCTGGGGAGACGCACTGCTGGGGACACGTACCACTAGAGAGACGCACCGCTGGGGACACACACCAATGGGGACACGCACCGCTGGGGAGACGCACCGCTGGGGAGACGCACTGCTGGGGACACGTACCACTAGAGAGACGCACCGCTGGGGACACACACCAATGGGGACACGCACCGCTGGGGAGACGCACCGCTGGGGAGACGCACTGCTGGGGACACGTACCACTAGAGAGACGCACCGCTGGGGACACACACCAATGGGGACACGCACCGCTGGGGAGACGCACCGCTGGGGAGACGCACTGCTGGGGACACGTACCACTAGAGAGACGCACCGCTGGGGACACACACCAATGGGGACACGCACCGCTGGGGAGACGCACCGCTGGGGAGACGCACTGCTGGGGACACGTACCACTAGAGAGACGCACCGCTGGGGACACACACCAATGGGGACACGCACCGCTGGGGAGACGCACCGCTGGGGAGACGCACTGCTGGGGACACGTACCACTAGAGAGACGCACCGCTGGGGACACACACCAATGGGGACACGCACCGCTGGGGAGACGCACCGCTGGGGAGACGCACTGCTGGGGACACGTACCACTAGAGAGACGCACCGCTGGGGACACGCACCGCTGGGGACACGCATCATGGGGGGGGGCAGAGGGGGACGCAGCTCGATCGTCCTCTGGGAGGTCATCCGCTGTGACAGGTGCAATTTCTTTAAAAAGTCTGCAAAGCATTGACTTGTCACTTCACGTCTAGAAACTCGTTCCAAGAAAGCAGTGATTGATGGGTGCGGAGCTGTGCACTCAGCAGAGCTGGTAACGACGCAGAAACTGGAGAAATCTAAGTTATTTCTACACAGACAGACACTCCTCAGCCGGGCCACTGACCGTGAGCCGGACGTCACCCCACAGCCATGCTGCTCAGTGATGTGGGCGGGCAATGTGGGGTGTTCTCCGTTTAAAGAAAAAGCAGGCGCCCCTACTGTGTTTGGCATGTCCTACCTCGGCCTGGCGTGCGTCGTGTGTGTGTGTGTGTGTGTGTGCGCGCACACATGTGTGTCATTAGCAGAATCCGACCCACATTACAGTAATTGCCTCTGGAGAATGGTCGGTGCATGTGTATTGTGCATGCGTGGCCCACACTCGCTGCAGGAAACAAGTATTAATAGTGCTGTAATAAATACCTTCCTTCCCAGGCCGCTGACATCCCAGGGGGCAGTGTGCATGCTCGAACCCCACGCAGCCGCTCGCCCACTGATGCCCGGAGTCACCTCCTAACCCCCAGCCCCACGGGCGCCCTTCCTCTCCGCCCCCATGTGCTCGAGGTCCCCTGCCAGTGCCGGGGCTTGAACAACAGACGTGTACCCCCCAGTTCTGCAGGCCGGGAGCCCAAGGTCGAGGCGCCGGCAGATTCAGTGTCTGTGAGGGTCCTATTTCTGGCTATGTCTTCACATGGGAGAGGGAGAGAGAGAGAGAGAGAGAGAGAGAGAGAGAGAAGAAAAGAGAGAGAGAGGGAGAGAGAGGGAGAAAGAGGGAGAAAGAGGGAGAGAGGAAAAGAGAGAGGGGGAGAGAGAGAGGGAGAAAGAGAGAGGAAAAGAGAGAGAGGGGGGAGAGAGAGAGGGAGAGAGGGGGAGAGAGAGAATAGAATATTGTTTAGCCATGAAAATACAGGAAATCTTGCTATTTGTTTTTGGTTTTTTTTGTAAATATATTTTATTGATTTTTTACAGAGAGGAAGGGAGAGGGATAGAGAGTTAGAAACATCGATGAGAGAGAAACATTGATCAGCTGCCTCCTG
>NW_005366599.1:1028598-1036496 GCF_000412655.1 Myotis brandtii | reverse complement strand
ACGCACCGCTGGGGACACGCACCGCTGGGGACACGCACCGCTGGGGACACGCACCGCTGGGGAGACACACCGCTGGGGACACGTACCGCTAGAGAGACGCACTGCTGGGGACACGCACCGCTAGAGAGACGCACCGCTGGGGACACGCACCGCTGGGGACACGCACCGCTGGGGACACGCACCGCTGGGGACACGCACCGCTGGGGACACGCACCGCTGGGGACACGCACCGCTGGGGACACGCACCGCTGGGGACACGCACCGCTGGGGACACGCACCGCTGGGGACACGCACCGCTGGGGACACGCACCGCTGGGGACACGCACCGCTGGGGACACGCACCGCTGGGGACACGCACCGCTGGGGACACGCATCATGGGGGGGGGCAGAGGGGGACGCAGCTCGATCGTCCTCTGGGAGGTCATCCGCTGAGAGAGAGAGAGAGAGAGAGAGAGAGAGAGAGAGGCGCCTTTCTGGCCCCTAACCCCGTCCTGAAGGTCTGCCTTCAGACCTCATTCCAATCATCACCCCCAAAGCGCCCCCAGTACAGTCACCCTGAGGATGAGGCGTCAATGGATGGATCTGAGGGGACACCTCAGTCCACAGCCTGGGCAAGACGTGCAGGGGGCGTTGGCTTGGCCACCAGACAGGCCGGTGCGGCTCCTGGGCCACTCCGCTCCTCGCCCCGCACACGTGCCCGACGCCCTCACGGTCGCCTCACTGCACAGGCAACGTTGACCTTGACCGTCTGTACTAACCAGACCCCTTACCCCGAGCACAGACCCGGCGGCAGCCACTGCACACCTGGCCACACCCAGGTTTCAAGCAACTAAGCCCCGTGTCCCCGGCTGACTGATCTCCGAGGCATCTGTCCTCCAAGCGAGTCATTTATCACGAGAGCGGCTGCTGGGTTCTAGTAGCGAACAGCCAACCGCTTAAACTACGTGATTAAAAAGCACTAATTAAACTATTCTGAGGCCGATGCCAAAGCCAAAGAATGGATTGGTGGGTCTGCCCGAACGTCGCTGAGCCTGAGGGGAAGTCAGAGACACCTTGGGGTGCCGAGGACCCCAGGACGGACCGTAAGAGGGACATCAGTTTCAGCCTCGATCGCTGGCCCTGGTCAGAGTGCGTGCAGGAGGCAACCCATCCCTGTTCTCTCTCACATCGACATTTCTCTCTCTCTGTCTCTCCCCCTCCCTTCCACTTTCTCTAAAAATCAATGGGAAAATATCCTCGGAGGATTAACAAACATAAATGGAAGAAAGGGGCTGGCAGTCATGTCACCTGCAGGGTCCTCTCACTCGGCCCCGTTAGACAGCAGGTCCCCCCAAGGGTCTCGGGACCGCGGGTGGCACCCCTTCACAACGGCCTGGGGTGAAATCAACTCAAAAGTCAAGGGGAAGATTTCATCGTTGACTCATAACTGTGTGTTGTAGCCCTAGTACGCGCTGGGCCCTGTGCCCACCACCAGGAAGACAAGTGCTGGCAAGACGCTCGTGGTCGGGGGGGTGACAGGAGGTCAGAAACAGGGCGCCGACGAGGGAGCAGGACGGAGAGCAGGGGCCAGGCAGGGGCCGCTGGTCTCCTCGCCCAGCAACGCCCTTCCACTCGGCCACCGGGACCGACTCCAGGATCCCGCATCCCTCCCTCCGCCGCCTCCAGAGTCCTTCCCAGGTGTCGGGCCCATGTCCCTCCTTTGCTAGGACGTCCCTCGGGCTCCATGGCCTATGGGAGAGGGCAGACACCTTCGCCTGCCTTTCTACGGGGCCGCATGCACGTCCATGGGCCCACCCCATCAGCCCTGGCCGGTGTGGCTCAATGGATAGAGCGTCAGCCTGTGGACTGAAGGGTCCTGGGTTCGATTCGGGTCAAGGGCACATGCCTGGATTGCGGGCTCGAGCCCCAGTGTGGGGTGTGCAGGAGGCAGCCCATCAATGATTCTCTCTCATCAATAATGTGTCAATTTCCCTCTCCCTTCCTCTCTAAAATCAATACAAATATATTTTTTTAAAAATAATTTAGCAATCAGATATTACAAAGGCTTCGGTGTAACGATGAATTGATTCCTACATCAAACTATCGTTCTTCAGCCTCAAATTTCGGTTTCCTTTTCCGTGACGTCAGGGTGGAGGCCGACCGAAGGATTTTCACCGGACGCTGAGAGCAGGGTGGGGAGAGGCCCCAGAAAACGTGGGCTCATCTGAGTGGGACCCCGAGCCCCGGGGGAAGGAGGCGGGGCGTCCCCGCGGCTCCGTCTCAGAGGACGAGCGAGTGGACAGAGGCCTGGTCACAGCGCGGGCTCTACAGACACGTCACTCACTGCTGTGTGCCCGGCAAGTGCCCCGAGGCGGGGTGCACACCGGGTGACCCCGGCTCTAAGGCCACAGCGCATGTCCTACAGCCAACATGCATGGTCTCCAATCAACATGTATGTTCTCCAGTCAGCATACCTAGTCACAGCCAACATGCATGGTCTCCAATCAACATGTATGTTCTCCAGTCAGCATACCTAGTCACAGCCAACATGCATGGTCTCCAATCAACATGTATGTTCTCCAGTCAGCATACCTAGTCACAGCCAACATGCATGGTCTCCAATCAACATGTATGTTCTCCAGTCAGCATACCTAGTCACAGCCAACATGCATGGTCTCCAATCAACATGTATGTTCTCCAGTCAGCATACCTAGTCACAGCCAACATGCATGGTCTCCAATCAACATGTATGTTCTCCAGTCAGCATACCTAGTCACAGCCAACATGCATGGTCTCCAATCAACATGTATGTTCTCCAGTCAGCATACCTAGTCACAGCCAACATGCATGGTCTCCAATCAACATGTATGTTCTCCAGTCAGCATACCTAGTCACAGCCAACATGCATGGTCTCCAATCAACATGTATGTTCTCCAGTCAGCATACCTAGTCACAGCCAACATGCATGGTCTCCAATCAACATGTATGTTCTCCAGTCAGCATACCTAGTCACAGCCAACATGCATGGTCTCCAATCAACATGTATGTTCTCCAGTCAGCATACCTAGTCACAGCCAACATGCATGGTCTCCAATCAACATGTATGTTCTCCAGTCAGCATACCTAGTCACAGGCAGCATGCATAGCCTCAACATGCATGGTCATAACCAACATGAATGATCTGCAGCCGCCATGCGGGGTCTGCAGTCACGATGAATGGTCTCCAGTCAGCACACATGGTCTCCGGCGAGCCTGCCTGGCCTACCATCATCTGTAGAGTCTGGGTCACTCCAGTCACAAAGCACCACATCGGGAGGGTGGAGGGAAAACTACTGAAACGGACTCTTTCATAACCCAGAGGCCAGACCTCCTTGCCTCCTCCCGGCTGTGGGAGCCGCCAGCTTCCCTTGGCTCCAGGCCACATCACTCTAATCCCTGCCTCTGTCATCACGGCCTTTCCCCGTGGTCTGTGTCCCCTCTGGAGGACAGCAGCCTGTGGGCATCAGGGCCCGCCCTGCTGCAGGGTGGCCTCATCCTAGCTGGTCGCCACTGCAGACCCTGCTACTCAACAAGGTCCCATCCCGAAGTCCCAGGTGACGTGAGTCGTGGGTGGACATACTCACCCCAGGACAGTGACCAAGGGCACCGACCGTCTCAGCTGTTGCAACACAAGACGACATTATCGAGGCCCCCAGTTCCGCTCCAAACCGCCTGCCAGAGAAGGTCACCACGCCCCGGTGGGTCTGCACCCCGGGACCCTCGATGCTGTTCCCAGCAGGTGCCCTGCCCCGCTGTCTGGGACACAGCCCGGTGGGCAGCGCGGTCCCTGGAGGGAGGGCTGGTCCCATTTGCAGCTGACACTGGAGAGCCAGCCCAGCAGCCCCATGTGGGTTTCCGGCCCTGGAGAGGATGGGGGCAGAAACGCTGCCAGCCCCTCCCCACGGCAGCCTGAGGCACCGAGAAAACACCCCGAGACGAGGAGCAAATGCAGAGCCGGCCTCCGGGGGCCACTCAGGGCCCGCTCCTGCTGCCGTTTTTCGTGAATTCAGAATTGCAGCGCCATCGCCACCACCACCTCAGAACATTGTCTCACCCCCAAGAAACTCCATCCCAACGAGCCGCCACTCCATCCCCCGCCCCAGACGCCAGCCCCAGGCGACCGTCAATCTGCTCTCTGTCTGGGGATTAGCTGACTCTGGGAATCTCACACGATAGAGTCCCCGGGAAGTTCTGGAAGGTGAACGCACAGACTCGCACAGAGGAGAAGCCAGGCTGGTTCCGGGCGGGGGGGAGGGTGGGGGGGGGGCACTGGGCTCGGCAGTGAAGTGGGCGCCCTCCTTCCCCACGAGAGTTTGGTTGGTGTCAGCATTCCCCAGCTGCAGGCTGGGGGGGGAGGGAGAGGGGAACACGTGGGATTTACCAGAGAGATGTGAGGGGCGCTCTCAGCACCACCCAGGGAAGGCTGGGGGGCAGGAGCCAAGCAGTTCTGGGGTAATTTGAGTCTCACCAAAAAGTACCAGTGGGGAGCGTGAATGACATGCAGCCAGCATGCATTTTGAGCATTTCTTGAGCACCTACGACATGCCGGGAGCTGCATCAGTGAGTGCTGAGGACGTGGGAGCCAACCAGACCTGTCCCTGCCCACGGGGGCTCAGTGCAGTGGACACACATGCAGCCACATCCTCCCAACGGTAGGACGAGAGCAGCACCGGGCACCCCGAGAGCCCGGAAGGCGTAGCAGCTTCCTGAGGGAAGCCAGGAGGGCTCCCTGGAGGAGAGGACACTTTGCGCTTGGTCTTACGCATGAGCAGGCATCCACCATGGGGGAGCTTTCCAGGAAAGAGCAGCTTGTGAAGTATGGTAGCAATCATTTCAGGTAGAAACTATAGTTTAACTCTAACCCTGTTGTTTGGCTTAACAATAGAAAAGTTATTTTGATTTTCTGGACTGTATAAATTATCCCATTTGATTGAATGCCTTATTGACTGTGATGTGAATATCCCATTGATTGTGATCTTACTGGTTTTAGAAAGCACATTCCTCTGTACCTGGGAACCAGGACAGCACAATTATCCCAAGACCTGAGGGTTCCAGATAATGTTTCCCTGTCAACTCAGTGGTCCCAAGACCCGAGGGCTCTAGATAAGGTGTTTCTGTCAATTCAGTGACCCCGAGACCCAAAACTGTAATTAACATGCTTAATTTCTGCTTCTGTAAACTGCTTTTTTGCAAACCAGGTTCCTCATTCCAAACCCTGGGATGTAATCAATACCTTTGTGATCTTTGCCTATATAATCCTGGAACTGTGACCAAATGACTAGTATGAGATTTGGGAATGGCCCCTCATAGTCCCAGATTGCAATAAATGTGACTCTTTAATTCGACTTCTTGAGGCGTCCTTCTGTGATTCGCGGGGGACATTACAACACTTGGAGGCAACCGGACCCAGGTTCAAAGCCGGCACAGCCCCTGACCTGGTGTCTGTGGGCGTTGTCACGGGTCCGTCACCTGCCTTCCCCGAGCATCGGGCTTCCGGCCACATTGTTCCTACTTGCAAGTCAGTGACCACACACAGGAGTGGTTGCTATTATTGCTGCTGCTGCTCCTGCAGGTGCAGGTTCCAGGAGCTGCAGGCCAGGTTATGATTATTGGTGCTGGGGCCCGGGCGGTGAGGTCAGCGGTGGTCCAGGAGTCTGAAGAAATGCAAGTGCCGGGAGGGGATGGTGGGCACAGAGGGGAATGAATGAATGAATGAATGAATGAATGACTCTGGCCCGGCTGGCGGCATGGCTCAGTGGTTGAGCATCGACCTATGAACCAGGAGGTCATAGTTCAATTCTCAGTCAGGGCACCTGCCCAGGTTGCAGGCTCGATCCCCAGTGGGGGGCGTGCAGGAGGCAGCTGGTCACTGATGCTCTGTCATCACTGATGCTTCTAAATCTTTCTCCCTTTCCCTTCCTCTCTGAAATAAATTTTAAAAATATTTTAAGAAAAAGAATGACTCTGAGGGGTGTTGTCCTAGGATTCCCGAGGGGACACCAGTGGGAGCAGCTGCTCAGACGTGCGTCTTAGAAACCTGGGCCGGAGAGGCGGGCTGCCAAGTCCCTGTCCTGACCGGCATCCTCACGGCCCTGGGCTGGCTCCCGTCTTCCACCTGAGGCCCTCTTCCCAGGGCTCCCCAGGGGTCCTTCCGGCTGCTGACATCTTCCCACGGAGACTCCATCCCTTTGCAATCCCGCAAAGTGGTCCAACAAAGGACAATTGGTGGCAAGGGCTGAAGGTGCTCAGCACAGCCAGCAGGGGGCACCCAACACGGGTTCGATGTTGGAAATCAAAGGAAAGGGCCCCTTGGAGACGCTTGTGATGGACAAGTTCCAATTCCACATCGGTTTACACGCTCCTTCCAGGGCAGGTCACAGCTCTGCCTCCTTGCCGAGCCTCCCCCCACCTTCCCCCTCCACCAGGATGTCCCCCGGCCCCGGGATGTAGCTGTTGACCTTCCAAGCCTCAAGGTCAGAGGGTCGGGTTCCTCCCTCCTGGCACCTTGGCAGGGGCTACCTTCAGGGCCCGTGGACACTTCCCCCTCCCCCTCCCCCTCCCCAGTCGGGGGCGGCGCCTCTGGGAAGGCACCGTGACTGCGGAGGGTGCCCACCCAGCAGCTGCGCTGGCAGCCGGGCGGCGTCGGGAGATGCCAATTTGCAGCCGACGTCTGAGGAAGCTATTTCTAAAACAGCAATTACCAGGAAGGGGAACAAATCACCACGCACTTCAGAGACTTTCACACATGGAGAACCAGGGCCCTACACAGTAATCAGGGCCATGTGTTTGCAAAGCAGCATTATTTATACTGAAATATTTCACCGAGAGAGGTCGGGCGCGGAAATGGAAGGTTAGTGAGGAATGAAATACGGGGTCACCGCCATCGCCGGGGCCCGCGGCGGGCTGATTACTGCGCATTAGACACATTTGAAAACTATTAAATAAATCGGGGCTGGGAGCCAGTGTCAGATTCCAGGAAACACACGCTCAGTTGTCCAAACCCCACGGCAGAAGCAGAGAAGACAGCCCCGAGGAGGGTCCGCTGAGCCCAGGACACCAGCCCTGAGACCCGGCACACCCGCCAGACACCTGGTAACCATCGTGTTGGGTTGCCAAGCAACGGCCCACCTCTCTGGGGCTCCGCCCAGAGCTGCCAGGATGAGCTCTTCCTGGGACAGACACGGAGGTCATTCACTCGTTTGCTCGCTTATTCGTTCTCTGGGCGCTCACCGGGGGCAGGGGGGCTGTCTGCTCTGCTCTCTGATGGCTCCTCTGCACCGAGGACTGTGTCCGTCACAGAGCAGGTCTCATTCATTCATTCATCACCCGCCCATCTGTCCATCTGTCCATTCCCATTCATCATCCACCGCACCCATCCATCCCTCTCTCTCTCTATCATACATCCATCCTTCCACCCACCAGCCATCCATCCCTCTCTCTACCTATCGTACATCCATCCTTCCACCCACCAGCCATCCATCCCTCTCTCTGTACAACATCATACGTTCGTCAGTCCTCCCACCATCCATCCCCCATCCGTCTGACCATGCACACATACATGCACACACACCAAAAGCTACCTGAGCAGGCCTGGGGGAGACCCCATCAGAGAGGGGGGGCCACAGCGGCAGAAACGCTAGAGGAACCTTTGCCATCAGCTCCTCGGCCCCGTGCGGCACACGGCGCGGCCACGGGGAAGGCGGGAGCCGGGCATGTCTCCATTGACCCCCACACACAAGGCCGTGCACTGTGCGCAGAGGGCGGGGCCCAGGAGGCCTGTCCGCTGTGGCGCAGGAGGAAGGACCCTCACACAGTCCGCCCTCCGACGGCAGAGAAACCTGAGAAACGCTCAGGGGGAGAGGAGCGGCCAGGCGTGGCCC
>NW_005366599.1:1025694-1027532 GCF_000412655.1 Myotis brandtii | reverse complement strand
ACGCCTTCTTGTCCGTCTTTCCCATCCCTTCAAGGTCACTTGTCCACAGCGCGGGTGGCGGACGCGGGGGAGTGACGGGATAAGAGAGGGTCCCAGACGGCCCGGCCCTGACGTTTCTTAGGCCGCGCCTCCTTCCCGCTTTCAGCGCAGGTTCCGGATCAGCTGGAGGCACAGCCACACACACGGCCAGGCCCCACTTGGTCATCAACACAGCGCACGTCCCCCCCACCCCGCGTCCTGCTGAGCTGCCACTATCACGGTCCACGGGGCTTCTGTGCACGTGGCAGGTGGACGCTGTGCAGACAGAGGGGCAGGACGATGGGCACACGGAACGTGCATCTGGTCTACACACACGTACCCAGTGCCCATCGGACTTGGTCACAAACACGAGTTTAAAGCTTGAAAAATCATTAAGAATGTAAAGATGGCAGCAGCTGGCTGGGGCTTGGAGTCAAACCTGCAACCCAAGTGCATCCGCACGCCTGCACGGCCCCATGCGAAGCAGAGATGTGCTTCTCACTCAAAGAGCAGCACAGAGCGATTCGGGCTCCTGAAATCCACCCTTTCCTGCCTCCCCCACCCCCCGACGTCCACGGCGATTGTGATTTGTTAGGGGCATCTGTCATTCTGAGTAAAGAACAATTTACATTTTAAATTATTAGCATGGATTTTACCATTCATCTTTCTCGCGTGCAGTGCCAGTTCTAAATGCAAATGCGAGGGCACTCCACGCGGACGCAGAATCGCTGAAATTGTATAATTCATGTTTTATGGCTCCTGCGTGAATATGTATTTCCTTCTTCCCAGAACGGGAAGCATGCCCTTGACCGGGAATCGAACCTGGGACCCTTCGGTCCACGGGCCGGGGCTCTAACCACTTAGCCATACCCGCCGGGGCAGGCAGCTGGGTGTCAATCCCACCCTCATAAACGTGTTAGCGGTGTGGCCTGGACCCCGTCACTCCCTCTCGGGCCCCGGCCTGGAGGGCTCGGCACTGAGAATGGCACATTCTGGGCACAGTCTCTGGAGCTTTAAACAAGACACGCTGTGTGCATGGCCGACACCGGGTGACTACCCGCCATTCCCACCCCACCCTCCGGGACAGACGGACCGACGGGCGTGGGGGGCGGCAGCTCCGGGGCCACGGGCTCCGGTCCAGGCCAGTCTCCGCAGGAACCACTGGTCACGTGTGGCCACTGCGGCTGACGAGGTGGGTTTCAGCTTCGGTGCGTTTCCGTGAATTGAATGTGCAAAGCCGCCTGTCACTGCCGGGCGCGTGGGACGCCCTGCCCAGGCGGTCACTCCGGGTTTCTCACTGTGCGGGGAGGAAGGGCTCTCTCTCGGACCGAAGTGGGAGCAGGGGCGCCACGGCCCTCGGGGAGCTCTCAGGGGCCGGGGGGGGGGGTCAGGCCCCGAGGAAAGGCCCTGAGAAGTCCTGCGTCGGCTGCATCGTGTTCCTCCCGACGCTTCCCAATCCACTGGACCACAGGCTCTTCCTGTGCAGACGTGTGCAACACCCAATGGCACCCGGCGGAACCTTCCAGAAGGAGAAGTCTGTGTCCACAAGAACAAGAAATGCCGCTTCGACTTTGAAAAGCTCTTTTTCATCCGAGGGAATGGTTCCGGGTCCCAGGAGCCCGCACGGGGTCACGCAGGCGTTCGCTCACACACACGTGCCAGGCCCCCACTGGCCCTGCGGCCAGGCATCTCTGTCCTTCGTCCCCGGACACACAGCGTGGGTGTGGCTGTGCTCCACACACACGCCTGCTTCCCGGCTCGGGGCCCGTGTTTGCAAACGCTCCCTGCTGCTGCCGTGGGAGCAGGTTTAGAGCCAGGGG
>NW_005366599.1:1024973-1025495 GCF_000412655.1 Myotis brandtii | reverse complement strand
GGAAGGGGACGTGGGAGCGCGTGTGCGGGCTCCAGACCAGCTCTGCCCTCGTTCACTGCCAAGGACACAGGCAGGGGCTGCCCTGCCCATCCACGCCCACCCGGCACGGGGGCCCTAATGGATTTTAGATAAAAACAGCAACTGGCATATCCTGAAGAGCGACTGGCCCACAACCCGTGGGGGCCGCCAACCAAACCCCGAATGCGGAACGGCGACCGGCCTCGCCAGGTCCGCTCACAGCCAAGCGGGTTTAGGACAAACCCGTGAAACAAGCCTCGGTGTCTCCGTCATCACGAGCAGCTGGGAGCATGGCCCCCGGGGCTCCTGGCTCAGCCCTCGGCCCAAGCGCTCTCCTCCGAGCCCGCGTCTCCCACCACATGCAGCTCCAGGACACCTGGCCTGAATAGCCTTCGCCCCTCCCGCCCTCAACTCCACGGGGGACTTCTGAGGCCCGTCCTCGGGCACGACACCAGAGACGCACAGACAGTAACAGAAATGCAGGCCCAGCAGCCTCTGCCAGCA
>NW_005366599.1:1018764-1024648 GCF_000412655.1 Myotis brandtii | reverse complement strand
CGGCCCCGGTCTTGGGTCACAGTCTATCGCGAGTCTTCAGCGGATCTGTGGGAAGACGCGTGTCCCGCTCTGAACCAGGCGGCCGGACGGGTGAGTTGCAAGTCCTGCTCAGCCCCCGCTGCCCACTGGCGACCTTTCTTACTGAAACTCAAGATGATGTATTAACACACATTCATCGTGCCTCTCGCCAGCAGGCCGCAGAGAAGGCGATTCCTAAACATGGAGGCTTATTCGCTGAGGTCGTTCTTTCTGCCTCGGGGCGGCTCCAAGCACCCGGCTGCCACCCTGGCCCTGTCCTCGGCCCACACCCAGCACCGTCCATCAGCGGGGGCTCTCGGGGCAGCCGTGGTCCCCGATCGGCTCCCTGGACAGCGTCTGCCCGGACAAGGAGCAAGATGACCCCACAGTCCCAACGTGAAATTGCTACACACACACACATGCACATACACACACACACACATATACACACGCACACACACTCACACATACACACACATAAGACACACACAGGACACGCACACAGGACACACATGCACTCACACACACATAGGACACACATGTATGCACACACAGGACACACACATAAAACACAGGACACACGCACACACATACACATACGTGTACATGCACATACACACACATTCACACACATATACACACATGCGCGCACACTCACACATACACACACAGGACACACACGCACTCACACACATAGGACACACATGCATGCACACACAGGACACACACACACGCGGACACACACACACGCACACATAAAACACAGGACACACGCACACACATACACACACGTGTACATACACATACACACTCACAGACATACACACATTCACACACATATACACACATGCACACACACATACACACATGCGCACACATACACACACAGGACACACACGCACGCACACTCACACACATAGGACACACATGCATGCACACACAGGACACACACACGCACACACACACACACAGGCCTGGTCGCCCTCCCCGACACCTGACAACTCTTCTAAGTTCTTTGAACTTTCCCGTTTGGACCCAAATGGGGGAGAATCCAAATAAAAGCAAACACAAGTGCTTTGAAAGGAGCGTTCGCCACGGCAACGGCGTCAATCTGTCACAGGAGCCGGAGGGGAGGCGCGTCCGTCACCGCCTGTAATAACTACATATTGAACACGAGACTTGATTTATTCGCAATGAGATCACGCAAGAAGCCACTATTGACGAATGGCAGCAATTTTAGACACCCCAGATCAATACCCTTTAATCGAGTCAAATCTCAACAAATTAAATTAACGCAACATTCCAAAATCGCCCCAAACTAGACAAGCAAGTGTGTGTGACGTTCCCCGCGTGGCTGCGGGTCACTGTCATGAGTCCCAGCAGGGTTTTTATTTATTTACTGAAAAATCTAGACGCGTGTCAGGCGATGCCGTCAGGCAGCGGTGCCTGGTCCACGTGAGCCCTGTGGCTGGAAGAGGAGTCAGGGCCTGTCAGTGGCCACTTTGGAAGCAAAGGTGTCCCCCACCTGCTCACCACCACCCACCACAGTCCCTGGTGAGGAGACAATCGGCTCAGGGCTCCTGGAGACAAACGCAGATCCCACTGCGCCCAGGTGACCAGGTGCCCAGGTGACCAGGGGACCAGGGGACCAGGACACACACACAGGATACACACAGGTGACCAGGTGACCAGGGGACTAGGGGACCAGGTGACCAGTGGACCAGGACACACACACAGGATACACACAGGGGACCAGGGGACCAGGGGACCAGGGGACCAGGACACACACACAGGACACACACAGGGGACCAGGGGACCAGGGGACCAGGGGACCAGGGGACCAGGGAACCAGGGGACCAGGTGACCAGGGGACCAGGGGACCAGGACACATACACAGGACACACACAGGGGACCAGGGGACCAGGTGACCATGTGACCAGGTGACCAGGTGACCAGGGGACCAGGGAACCAGGGGACCAGGGGACCAGGTGACCAGGGGACCAGGGGACCAGGGGACCAGGGGACCAGGTGACCAGGGGACCAGGGGACCAGGTGCGCCTGCACAAATCACAGGGAGCTCTTCTTCACCCACAAACAGACATGAAGGTCGCCATTGCCCCCGCCCAAGCTGCTGTGACGTCGCACAATGTAGCGCATTTGAAAGACCTGGCGACTTCCTTACTTAAAATCCAAAATTATGTATTAACACGGAAGCACCGGATATGAGCCACAGGAGACACCCAGTGGCGGCAGCTAACGAGGCCGCTCCACCCCCGACGCCTGAAGCGTCCGTGCCAGCACCCCCCCGGGCTGTCCCCAGGGACGACAGGGTCCCCACAAAGCTGGAGGCACCCACGTACCAGGTGGCGGCAGCTGTTCCCTAGGACTCACTTTGGAGATTCTTTTTTTTTTTCTTTTCAGAGAGAGAGGGAGAGAGGAAGAGAGAAACATCAATGATGAGAGAGAATCATGGATCGGCTGCCTCCTGCACGCCCCCCACTGGGAATCAAGCCAACAACCCGGGCCTGTGCCCTGACCGGGAATGGAACCGTGACCTCCTGGTTCATAGGTGGATGCTCAACCACTGAGCCACACTGTGCAGGCTGGAAATTCTTTCCCACCTGGGATTTTCCAATGCCCGTCCTCCCTACACTCAAGTATGAAGCATGACCTGTCTGTAGAAGCTCAAGGGCGACCAGCAGCTGCTGTCCTTGCTCAGCAGTTGGAGATGCCAGAGGCGGAAGACAGCCCCAAGCTCACCCAGCCGGGGGTCAGTGTCCCCTCCCTCTACCACACATGTGTGTAAATGTGTGTAGGTCCATGCATGTGCATGCATGTGCATGCGTGTTGCGTGAGCAGATAGGTGTCGGTGCAGGCGCGCACGGCATGCATGGAGGTTTGTGTTTGCATATTTAAGTGGGTCAGGAAACATTCTCAGAAGACCGATGTCTTCCTCAGCCCAGCGTTTCCTGTCTTGTCAGGATATTAATACTAAAAATTATGAGACATAAATGGGGCTGGTTAACACAAAGGCCATAAAATATGTGTTTCTAATGGAGCTTGCGCACGAGCAAATCTGTCTTCAGGCGGCTGAGGGGCCCCTGAAAGAAGAGGGGTGTCTGCTCAACTCCAAGCAGCAAGAAGCGCCCGCCCCGATTTCAGGGTGTCCCCACTCCCTCCCATGCCGGGCCTCGATCTGTTTCTATCTCTGTGAACTCTCCTCTGTCTAGTCAGTTATCTATTACATGTGTATGTATCCATTCCTCTATCCATCCACCCACACATGCATCCATCCACCCATTTAATCTATCCACCCACCCATCTATCCATCTATCCATCCATCCATCCATCCATCCATCCATCCATCCATCCATCCATCTATCCATCTATCCATCCATCCATCCACCCACCCATCTATCCATCCATCCATCCACCCATTTATCCATTTATCTATCCATCCATCCACCCATCCATCCATCCATCCATCCATCCATCCATCCATCCATCCATCCATCCATCATCTATCTATCTATCCCTTCACCCATTCATCTGCCCATCTATCTATCCAACCATTCATCCATCCATTCACCCACCCACCTATCCATTCATCCATCCATCCACCCATCCATCTCTTAGTATCATCTATATCTCATCTATCTATACATCTATCAATCATCTGTCTAGCTAACTAGCTAACCATCCATTACCTATCATCTATCTATGTATCCCCGCATCTATCGATCAATAAGCCATGATTTACCTATACATACATTGATGTGTCTCGGCCCCCATCTATCCACCTAATTTGAATATGAAATGGACGCAGAAGCTGAGGGGACGCTCTTGGCCACGTCAAGATCCATGTCGACCTTCCTCGGCCAAAACTCTAAGAAGAAAGAAGTCATTGCAGACGGCTCCTCCCTAACGAGCATGCTTCCCCCAAAGTCACCGGGCCGCGCTTATCCTGATCAGCAGAATATTCCGGACAAAAAGAGCTGGAGCGGGGTCCAAATGCTCCTCAGGTGAGGACGGTGGTGCTGGGGACGCTGGTGCCGGGAAGATGGCACCGGGACGAGGCGCCTTCCTCCGAGGCCCGGCAGCCCCGAGGCCCCGCACACCTGGCTCAGCCCCCGCCCTCTGCCTGCACGGAGAGCAGGACTCAGCTCATTACGGACCCGCCCGCCCGTGTTTGGGTGGAGTGGACTGGAGTTCACTCCGGGAGGCTGAGCTGGTAAAAGGGTGTTTGAATCCTACTCTCCCCTTTCTTACGCAGCAGCTCTCAGGAGGGATTCTCCGGGCCCCTCCCTGTCCACGGCCTCGTCCATTGTTAATGATGTCGCTGCCCAGCCCCTATACTCCGTCCCCCGTCAGCAGCCAAGGGTCTCATTTCCCACTGTGTCCTCCTGCAACCACCCCCCCCCCTCATGCCACCCAGGGGCCTTTGGGGCTTCCTCTATGGCTGGTCCTTCGGGGTCAGTTTCTAAAGAAAGACGCCCGGGCCGGGCCTGAGGCCAGGCGGACCCACCCTCCTGGGAGCCGGCCCACCCCCTCCCCCCTTGTATGGAGCTACTGCTCTGACGCAGACAGGGACACAGCCCCGCACGCTACTCCAATGTCACAGTCCCGCCCGCGCGGAGTGGACGCCGCCGGGAAGAGCAGGAGGCCTCCGCACTGGGTCTGGCTTTCCCGGGCTCGAAAGGGCTCCTTTTTGGCTCGAAACACTGGTGAGGCGGCCTGGAGATCAGACAGGGGCCTGGGGTCCCGGAGACAGAGTTCAAACCCGGCCCCCGGAAGTGGCGACCCGGCCCCTGCCTCCACCTCAGGCCCCACTTCCCAAGCAGAAGCCGCAGGGCCACTGCCAGGTGTGCAATGAGGAAGAAGGGGGTCCTGGGGGATCCCTGCCCGAGACACAGCGAAGGCCCCGCACATGCGAGTCAAGGAAGGTCAAGGGCGTCGCCGCTGAGGAGGAGTGACTGTCGCATGCGCCAGGAGCCAGGCCCGACTGCAGATGCAGGGAGGTGTCTCGGCCCATCCGTCTCCTTCCACTCACCCAGTTTTGAAATACGACCGTCACCACCGCCAGCGAGCGCACACCCGCGCGTGCCTGCCGCGGACGATTTATGGAGACATCCCGCCCGTCACGGGAGACTTACGGGCCCCATAAATACAAAGGATCGCCCGCGAATCCCCAGCCGCGCTCTCGGGCTGCGGATCCGCGCTTGGGCCGGGGCCCAGACACAGAGCAAGTGTGATTGAGTGCGACTTTTTAAAGTTTTGTTTGGATTTATTCCTAAAAGCTCCTTCACCCGGGGACGCGGCTCCCTGCTGGCACAGACGCTGCCCGGCCATGAATCAGAGGCAGGATCTGAGCAGCGTCCAGGGGGAGCGGGGAGGAGGCCGGTGGAGCAGGAGGACCGACCGGCAACTTCGGTGCCGAAGTAAGATTGCCGGGACCAGTCCCTGGGCTGGGGGCGCGGTGCCCGGAACCACCGGTGCCTGTGGGAGCCTCGTGCTCCGTGGCGGCCTCCACACTGGCCCCAGCGGGCACAGGTCTTTATGGCGCCCCCCGGGCTGTGCAGGTGGCCCACCCGGCCGCGTAGGGGCATCGATGCAGCCAGTGACCAGGTGACATCAGGAGACCAAGGACCCCGAGCTTGGACACTCAGCCAAGACAGCGCTGAGGCCAGGGCCGAGTTTTCAGCCATTAAACCTGGTGTCAGTGAGCCCATCGAATTAAATGTATTGAAAAAGGAGCCGCCCGGCCGGCGTGGCTCCGTGGCTGAGCGTCGACCTAGGAACCAGGAGGTCAGGGTTCGATTCCCGGTCAGGGCACAGGCCCGGGTT
This sequence comes from Myotis brandtii, assembly GCF_000412655.1. Taxonomy (NCBI): domain Eukaryota; kingdom Metazoa; phylum Chordata; class Mammalia; order Chiroptera; family Vespertilionidae; genus Myotis; species Myotis brandtii. The sequence goes on along the minus strand of NW_005366599.1, from coordinate 1,018,786 downwards.
GTGGGCTCGATCCCCAGTGTGG
>NW_005366599.1:1018112-1018670 GCF_000412655.1 Myotis brandtii | reverse complement strand
GAGAGAGAGAGAGAGAGAGAGAGAGAGAGAGAGCCTTATCTCCCTCACTGTCACCGAGCCGCCTGGGGAGAGAGTCCCTAAGTTTTCCGGAAGCGTTCCCCGCCACCCCCCCCAACCCACTGCGGGCACCACAGAGCCGCACTTTCTTCTTTCCCATAAGCTCTCAAGCACATTGACAGCCTTTGCATAAAGGACTTTTGCTTCTAATCATATCGATTTTACCATAATTAATTTTTAATGAATTTTCCAAAGCGTGTGCATGTACCGGCCACTCTATCTCACCGCGTATTAACACGGCCATTTCCGCGCTGAAGGTGGGTGTAAATGAGGGTGAATTTATTAGCACTCGAGATGGGCTGACGTTAACCCAATTATCATTTGCATTTTGCCATTTATGCTTTGGGATGTGATAGGACGCCGATAGCAGAGGCGATGTGATGGGATTCACCACCCGGACGCAAGGACGTCTGCTGAATTCTAACCACAGCGCGACCAGCTCGCGGACAGACTCCCACCGGGGCCACGGCCCACTGTCCCGCTCGCTCCGCCTGATGGTGG
>NW_005366599.1:1016860-1017877 GCF_000412655.1 Myotis brandtii | reverse complement strand
TAGCGGGAGTGTCCTTCGCTCGCTGGGACCTAGCGGGGCTCTGCTCACCTCCAGCCGGACCTGGGGAGCGGCTGGATGGGCAGCAGGAAGAGGAGGGGAGCGAGAAGTCCGTCCCAGGAGAGACCCGCCCCGAGGGTGCACATGCGCAGGATGGGTGACCGCCGTCCGCTGAGGCAGCGCCACCCCGAGGTGTGGTCCCAGCGCAGAGGACAGCTGCCCTCCTCACCCCTTCCCGGGGGCCGGCGTGTCCCGTGGCATCACCGGGTGCCAGGACACAGGGGAGGTGGCGATGACAGACCCGGTGGCATGGGTGCTGTGGAGTCCATGTTGTCAGGGACACGACACCTTCACTGCCTCCCCCCCCAAAAAAAGGAGGCTGGCCTCCCTCCTGCCAAGCAGGGCACTCCTGGCCCTACCTCGGGGGCAGGCAGACACCTGCCCAAAGGCGGACCGTGTTGGGGAACCTCACTCAGCCTCGCGTCTCCTGAGGGTGACATCCCTGCCTGTGAGCCCCGGGGAGCGGGGAGGCGGGCAGGGCGCTGCACACACCCCACGGGCCGTGCGTCTCCCCGAGGTCAGTCCGCCCGGGTTGATGGATGCATCGCACCACGTGCCTGTTTACATGATTTACACCCGCGTGAGAGGAACGTTCGGCACCGGGCCACCGACCTCATTCCTGCCGGGAGCAGTTCCTCACTTTAGCTAATGGGCAGGTGGCGCAGGGAGTAACCCACAGCCCGCACCGCTGGCACTGCCCTTCCTCAGGGCATTCCCGGGCCACGCAGTCCGTGCCTCATAGGCTCAGAGATGGGGCTGGAGGGCTCTGTGGGCAGATGGGTTCTGTGGGCAGATGGGCTCTGTGGGCAGGTGGGCTCTAGGGGTAGGTGGGCTCTGGGGGTAGATGGGCTCTGTGGGCAGATGGGCTCTGTGGGTAGATGGGCTCTGTGGGCAGGAGGGCTCTGTGGGCAGGTGGGATCTGGGGGTAGATGGGCTCTGGGGGTAGATGGGCTCTGTGGG
>NW_005366599.1:1011326-1015629 GCF_000412655.1 Myotis brandtii | reverse complement strand
AGGTCTCCTCTGTGGGCAGGTGGGCTCTGTGGGCAGGTGGGCTCTGGGGGTAGATGGGCTCTGTAGGCAGGTGGGCTCTGTGGGCAGGGCTCTGTGGGCAGGTGGGCTCTGGGGGTAGATGGGCTCTGGGGGTAGATGGGCTCTGGGGGCAGGTGCTCGGAGATGGGGCAGGTGGGCTGGACTAGGGTGAGGGACAGTTGAAGGGCACAGCCGGGCACTCACTCGGCCCCTGAGGCTGCCCGCCCCCACTGCCCCCTACCCAGATCACCACCCACTGAGGGTCCTGCCCAGCCACCAGGAACACAGGAGTGTCCCCAAAAGAGCCACACCCACCCAGGTGGGCAGCACCCACCCAGTCCACGCCCCAGAGGGCTGACTTCCCTGTGGCCTGGGGTCAACCTCCTTCCATCCTGGGCCTCCCGTCCCCCCATGACAGGGGTGAACCCCGCTGTGTCCTCACCTGGGCTGCACGTTAGGGGAGGAGCCCAGCGCCTGCCCTGCCCTGGCTTGTACCTGACCTCAGGCCCCTGGCACCTGCCTGCTGAGTCCCCAGGAGGTCCCAGTGGCAGCCAGCGGGGGGACACGGCTGTGTCTGTGGTTCTCATGGGGCCCTGGGACAGCAGCAGGGGCTCCTCTCTGACGCCCACGTTTTCCACATACACCCCCAAACCAAGAATCAGCAGCTGGGGTGGGGCCCCCTGGGCTCCCTGCACCTCCTGGAGCAGCTGGGCCAGCATCCTGAGTCCCTCACTCCATCTGACCATCCGACCTCGGGCCCCGCATCTGTCCACTGCCCTGCCTCCCACCCAGGCCTGCGAGCCGCTCCCTCCGGGCCCCTCAGGAAGAAGCAGGACACGTGGGTGAGGCTCCGCCCGGCAGGTGCGTCAGAGAGGGGGCGCTGCCTGTGATGCCGCGAGCACGTCCGAGGAGCCAGTCCTCCGCCCAGATTGGAACTGGCCAGGTGCCGCTTCCGGAGCCGGACGAGCTGGGCCGGGCTCTCCAGGGGGTCCCGAGGCCCAGGGCGCAGAGCAGGGGGACCTGGCCACAACCCTACACAGGCAGCAGGGGCTGACCCTGGGGGGCCAGAGCAGCCACACGGGGGCCTAGACAGGGAGGGGGCCTGGGGGGAGTGGGGGCTCCACCAGCAGAAGCCCCTTGAGATGTGGCCCTGAGAGGAAGTGAGCGGAGGAGGGAGGGTGCCAGGCTGGCCCGGACACCCCGGGCGCAGGGATCTCGCATCCCCAGGCGCGGGTGGCACAGGCACACACAGAAGGGCCCTGTTCCCGACCTGCTGTGACGAGTGTCCCTGGAAGCGCCCCACCGCCCAGACCACGTGCCGGCCGGCCAGGTGGGCGTCCAGGTGTCTGTCCACTTGGCCCCCAGGGCAGGGGAGCCTGCAGTGCACAGTGTCAGCCTCCAGGTGGCAGTGTCACCACCAAGAGGCCTGGTGGGACAGGGCTGCCCTCGGGGTTCCTTGGTAGCAGCTTTGGGGGGACAGAGAAGAGCTGGTGGTGGGAAAGGGGCGCCCCGGAGAACTGGAGGAGCCAAATGCGCCCTGTGCACCAAGTCAGGGTTCACCCGGTGGACGAGGTGCCCAGAAACCAGATATGCGCGCTCAAACCCGCCCCCCAGCGCTTGCCCTGCCCTGACTGACAGCCCCAGTCACCGCCCCTCCTCCCCCCCACCCCTCCAGCCCCCCTAGGCTTCTCCAGGAAATAGAGCCAACCCGTCAGCAAGGGCCGGTCACGCACGCGGCTCCCAGAGAAACGCCTCGGACAGCCCCTCCTCGGGCCCGTGGCACCCGGACCCCAGACACCTGTGAGGCAGCCAGGGCGGAGGGCGGGGGATGGGGAAGGGGTTCAGAGTGGGGAGGCTGTGCCCAGGGCCTGGGCGTTGTTTCCCAGGCCCGGCTGCTCCTCTCTCCCCTGCCCCCCCCCCCACGCCTCAGGCAGCTGCGAGGCCTCATAAATCTGCCCAGCGTGGAGCCCGGGACCTAATTGAGTCTCCCAGGCGAACAGGGAGAGAACAGGGAGAGCCCAGAGGCAGGAGCCGCTGAGCTGATGGGCCTCAGAAGGGGCATTAATGGAGTGAGTCCACCGGCTTAAAACAAAACACAGCCCCGAGCGCCAGCCTGCAGAGCGCGTCTCAGCAAAGCTGGCTTCTCCCCTGGGCTCCAAGCTGACATCCCCTCTTCAGAAGCAGCAAAAGCAAGCAAGGCGACTGCTGAGAGAGAGAGAGAGAGAGAGAGAGAGAGAGAGAGAGAGAGAGAGAGAGAGATCGTCTGTGGGAGCCAGGCCCTCAGAGAGAGAGCCTTGGACTGTTCCGTCAGGGGGCCCCCTGTCCCGGGCCTTTGGATGCGGGAATAGAGGCGGAGGGGAGTGGAGTTACAATTGGCCGGTGGTTAGGGGGGTGGGGAGCATCATTCGATACAGAACCCCAGCGTGCCTGCAAGTGGCCCGACCAAGGCCCGCGGGCCCTGCAGCCGCACCCCCGCGGTGAAGATTAGAACTTTGCGTCGTTGGGACCACATGAGGGAAGGAGCACAGGACAAGGAGTCCTGGTCCCCGTCCCTGCTGAGTGAGGCTGAGCTCACCCCTGTCTCACACACACTGTTGTGCTCGCTTCTGCCTCCCCACAGGGCCATGAGCTCCACGGGGAAGGGCACCCCGTACCCCGCACCCACCGTGGGGTTGGTGCCTGGAAATACACTGTAAGAAACGTTTGCCAAGTCCGTGTGCTCCCGGCACATCTGGGCAGGTGACGTCTGTGACTTCGTTTCATCGTCCCGCAGCCCTGCACAGGGACGTCGGAGCCGCGGCCATGGAGGTGCCGGCAGATGCCACCACGAGGGCCTGCTCTCCCTGGGCGCCCCCTCCCCTGCCCCCGTGCTGCTGCCATGGCCTCCCCCGTGCACCAGTCAGCTCGAGCTGCGTAACAAACACCGCCCGGAGGTTTCCTCCTGAGTCCTGGCGTCTGGACGCCCGAGTTCCAGGTGCAGGCAGGCGGGTTCCGCCCGAGGCCTCTGTCTTCGGCTGGTGGCCAGCTGCCTCCGCCCGGTGTCCACCTGTGTGCTTGCGTCCTGGTCTCTGCTTGCAAGAACACCAGACCTATTGAGCTGGGGGCCACCCCAGGGGCCTCATTTTAACTCAGTTCCCCTTGAAAGACCCTGCCCGGATGCAGCCACACGCTGAGCATCTGGGAGTCAGGGCTCTGACACGTGGATCGTGGGAGACGCAATTCCTCCCAGGAGCTTCAGGCGCCCCGGGGCCCCTTTCGTCCGGAACAATCTCCGTGCGTCATTTACCCGGCGAACGGCGTTTCCGCGTTCAATTACTTCTCAAGAGCTCGTCTGCTCTGCAAAGCCTCTTCATTTCAGAGGTTTAAGGAAGAAAAGGAGGAAAGCAAGCCCACTTAAACTTCACGTTTGAACAGGGAAAATCTCATTAAGTTGGGCTCACGGGGAAGGAGCCGAGGACCGCGAGGCTTTCCGCGGAGAGGACTCCAGAAGCTTCTTCAGCCCATCGCTCGGTCCTTGTCGGCGGAGAGAACCCACCTGAGACACAGATGCGAATCACGGTGACTGGTCGCATCGCTCAGATGCAAAGAGCATGCGACCTTCTTCTCTTTTTTAAATATATTTGTATTAATGTCAGAGAGGAAGGGAGCGGGAGAGAGAGAAACATCAATGATGAGAGAGAGTCACTGATCGGCTGCCTCCTGCACACTCTACACTGGGGTTGGAGCCTGCAACCCGGCCTGTGCTCTGACCGGGAATCGAACAGTGACCTCCTGGTTCATAGGTCGACACTCAACCACTGAGCCACGCTGGCCGGCTTAGTCTTTTTTATTATTATTTATAGTTGACACTAATTGCCCTGATCGGGCTGACCCCCTCCCTCCTGTTCATCCTCCCCGTGTGGTTAAGGGCAGCTGCCTCAACACTGCACCGGTGGTCTCCTCCCCTGCCCGCGGCCTAACGGACTCCAGGGGACCCGGGCCGAGCGCGTGCGGCTGAGGCGGCGTCTCGGGACGCGGGTGACACGCAGCCTGTGGGTAATTCCCGCACCGCCTCCCTTTGAGGGAAAGTAAAGGAAGTCAGTCAGCACCAGTCAGAAAACGCTCTTCCCTTAAGTGCATGGGGGCGGGGTTTCCACGGAGCCAAACCCGACTCCCCCAGGTTTACTGGCTGTTAAATGAGGTTATCAGCTCCCCGAGCAGCGATTAAACGTGTCAGCAAAGCCACCCGGTGCCACCGAAGCACTTAATTTTCATTAAAAAGTGACACCGCCAGCAATTACCAAGG
>NW_005366599.1:1008196-1010184 GCF_000412655.1 Myotis brandtii | reverse complement strand
TCCTCCCTCCCTCCTCCCTTCCCTCCTCCCCGCCCTCCACGCCTGGGAGGCTCAGTGCTGCTGAGAACAACAGCAGGGCAGCCTGGAGCCCCTGCAGCAGCCAGGCCCCCACAGGACACTGCAGGGAGGTGTGCCCCCCCAGCGGGAGCCACCACCCACGGACCTAACGCCAGCCCCAACCCCAACTCGAACCCTGACCCCAACTCCAACTCTAACCCTCACCCCAGCCCCACCCCAACCTGAACCTGAACCCTAAACTGAACCCAAACACCAACACCAACCCTAACCCAAAGCCCAACCCTAACTCTAACCCCAACCTAACCCTAACCCTAACCCCAACCTGAACCCTAACTCTAACCCTAACCTAAACCCAGCCCAAACCCCAACCTTAACCCAAACCCAAGCAGAACCCTAAGTCGCACAGCGGCCCTGATGGGAAGACGGAAGCGGGTGCTCCGAGCCCCGCCCCCCCATCCCTGTGCCTGGCTGAGGGAGGCGAGGACACAGATGGGGTAAGCCAGCCGCCCTGGTCCCAGTCCGTCCCTGTGAACACAAACACCCGCTGAGCCCAGGATCTGGGCCCCAGGTCGAGGTCGCGTAGCTGGAAAGTGGCCGAGTCAGGTTCTGAATCCAGGTGCACCTCTGCCCGTAGCTCATCGCCTCTCCCCTGCGCCCGGTGGGGCTTGCCAAACGACGCCACATGGCCACATGCTGATGGTGACACTCACCAAGTCTGCACAGGGTCCTGAGGCTGGGGAGGAGCGGGGGGTGGGGGGGGAGCGTCCCGGCTCCTGCCTCCCAGAGCTCTCCTCCTCCAGCGAGAGGCACACAGCGGGGGCACAAGAGGAGTCAAGACAGCAGCCCCTGATGCAGAGGAGCCGGAGCCACACAACTCAGCTCTGCCTGAGTGCAGAGCGGCAGGAGGAATGCGGGAAAGGACGTGAGGAAGGCGTGAGCTAACGCAGACGGCGGGGGAATGTCTCCATGGGCCAGAGAAGGCCCTAAACGCAGACCATCTGCAGAACCCAGGCCTGGGCGCCGGCAGGCGGGCGTGGTCCCACTCCCGGGGGGGTAATGGGACCAGAAGTTCCCCTCAAAGCAGGACCCTGGCGCCGGGCTCACTGTCCCGCGCTTACGGGCTGGTGATGGCCTGGGCGCCACGGGCACGCTGTGACGCAGGACCCAGGGCCCACGCAGCCGGGCACCAGGCACCAAGGACCTGCCTGTCCCCCCAGCGCTGGGCTGAGGAGCCCTGGTCGCCGTCCCCAGCGCTGGTTCTGAAGCTGGAACATCCGCCAGAAATCCAGGGCCGGGAGGGGTGAGCTCAGAGGAAAAGAAAGCCAAAGGCCTCCGGTTCTGACGCAGGAAGAACTCGCAAGCCGACACCTGGGAAAGCCGTCGGCCCAGGGCGCTAAGGAAGCCGATAAACAAAACCCCAATGGTCGCGCAGCATGAATTCACCGCAAGTCACGGGACCTGCGTGGAGCAGTGCGACACAGACTTTAACACAAACCCACGGGCGAGGTGCCAAGGGAACAAAGAAACAGCTTCCACGCCTGAAGGAGAAATTGAGGACTAAACTGCAAACGATACGTGGAACGAGGAGAGTGGGTAACATAAAACATCATCCGTTAAATTCCGAAAATGAAAAGTACGGTCACCGAGAGAAACAGCGAACAGCTTCAACGGCATGAATCGGTTCATCTCTTCAGGGCGCGATGCGGACATTCGGTCAACCTTCCACATGTTGGGGGGGCCCTGCCAGGTGCCAGGTGCCGGCCCCCGTCCTGGGAGCTGGACATTCCATGTGAACAACACGGACAAAAGCCCCTGCCAAGCAAGGGGACCTGTCCATCAAGGGCTGTGCTGTCCACGGAGGGGACACTTAGATGGTGAGAGGTGCCATCAGAGCAAAAAGCAAACAGCAGGGGGGTGAGCCACGCGGGCTCCAGCACAGGGGACCGCCTGGCGGGGGTGGGCCCGGGCGG
>NW_005366599.1:1007335-1007974 GCF_000412655.1 Myotis brandtii | reverse complement strand
GCTCCCGCGGGCACTCGGACCCCAGCCCAGGGCCGAGCGCAGAGCTGGATGCAGCCCCGGTTCCTGCTGCTCCGAGGTGCTCGTCCCTCCTCTGCTCCCCAGTGACCTGTGAGCTTGCGGAGCAGGCCTGGCTGGAGGCCAGGGCGGGGGTGCCACAGAGCCCTCCTGGGAGGGCGGGTGTGGACCCAGCGGGCAGCACTACCTTTTTATTTTTTTTAATATATTTTTATCAATTCCAGAGAAGAAGGGAGAGGGAGAGGGAAACATCAATGATGAGAGAGAGTCATTGATGGCTGCCTCCTGCATGCCCCCCACTGGGGACGGAGCTCACAACCCAGGCAGTTGCCCTGATCGGGAATCGAACCCTGACCTCTGGTTCATAGGGTGACCTCAACCACCGAGCCACACCAGCTGGGCTATTATTTTTACCTTTTGACATTGCATGCGCCCCACGGCACCACCCGGCAGGGTCGTTCCCGCCGCTTTACCCCGGGGACACTGTAATGGGGTGACCCACGGAGACGACCACCAGGGACTCAGATCAAAATTTAGGAGCCTTTATTAAGCTGGCCAGCGACTACAGTTACAGCACCCTGCCGGAGCGGAGGCTGAACTGCAGTGCCGACTACAGGAGTTACA
>NW_005366599.1:1003849-1006942 GCF_000412655.1 Myotis brandtii | reverse complement strand
GGAGAGGGAGAGAGAGAGAGAAACATCAATGATGAGAGAGAGTCATTGATCGGATGCCTCCTGCACGCCCCCCACTGGGGACAGAGCTCACAACCCAGGCAGGTGCTCTGACTGGGAATCGAACCCTGAGCTCCTGGTTCATAGGGTGCCCTCAACCACCTCAACCACCGAGCCACGCCGGCCAGGCTATTATTTTTACCTTTTGACATTGCATGAGCCCCACGGCCCCACCTGGCAGGGTCGTTCCCGCCGCTTTACCCCGGGGGCGCCAACACGCGGCTGTAGGAGGAGGTGCCGTGGTGTCGAGGCCGTGGGTGAGAAACCACCCTACAGAGCCCGGCCCCGAGGGCTGGTCCCCAGCTTTGGGCAGCCGGGCCATGGCTCTCGGGGACTGGGCTCCAGGCAGAACCGTGGCCAGCCACGCAGCCTGGAAGCCGGAGGGAGACCCAGGCCCAGGCTGGACCCTCAGGGGAGGCCAAGCCAGCAGGTTGGAGGGCTCAGGGGGGTCACCAAGGCCAGGCAAACGCCAGCCTCAGGGGTGCTCTGAGCCAGGCCGAGCCAGCCCCCCACCGAGGCCAGGCCGTGGCCTGTCACTGTGAACAGGTGAGCCGCCCCCACGTTCCACCTTTCTTCTTCGGGGGCATTCTGACTACTTTAGGGCGTTTCTTCTTCCACATAAATTTTGAAATCACAGCTCCACACAGCACCCTCCTGGGACTGGGACCGGAAGTGCACGGCTCTTACAGGTCAATTCGGAGAGAAGGACATGTTTACAATATCGCCGTGAACTATTCATAAATAAGCAGTAGATCTCGACTTATTTAAGACATAAGGATGTCTTCTACAGCATTTTAAAGCTTTTACGACAGCCCGGCCTGTGTTGCTCAGTGATCTTCTTCCACATAAATTTTGAAATCACAGCTCCACACGGCACCCTCCTGGGACTGGGACCGGAAGTGCACGGCACTTACAGGTCAATTCGGAGAGAAGGGACATGTTTACATAAGCAGTAGATCTCAACTTATTTAAGACATAAGGATGTCTTCTACAGCATTTTAAAGCTTTTACGACAGCCCGGCCAGTGTTGCTCAGTGATTGCACATCAACCTATGAACCAGGAGGTCAGGGTTGGATTCCAGGTCAGGGCACAGGCCTGGGTTGTGGGCTTGATCCCCAGTGTGGGGCGGCAGGAGGCAGCCAATGGATGAATCTCCCTCATCATTGGTGTTTCTATCTCTCTCTCCCTCTCCTTTCTTCTCTGAAATAAAAATTTTTTGAAAAAAGAATTCCTGATTTTTTTCATTACTACAAAGATCGTGCATATCTTTCATTTGTTCTTAGTTTCCTTTTACTGCCATTGCTATTTTTACCGTGCATTTGCTTAATTCAAATGTTTAATTCATTGATGCTGCTGTGCAGAAATGCAATTAGCTTGTATACTGGTCTTATATCCGGTAATCTTACTAAATACTCTAAATGATATGTACAATTTGCCTCTACAGTAGTTTGGATTTTTCTAAGACAGGCATGTCATTCTACAACAGTTTTATTTATTCCTCCTGGTCTCTACACTTTTATTTTTCTTGTCTTATGGCTCCGTTTAGTTCCTCCATCACAGCAGCCATGTTCCTAGCAGGGGACAGCAGGCATTCTTGGCTTAAAAAAATGCTTTAGTGGTTTTGCTGTTGGGAATGATGTCAGCGAAAGGTTTTCAGAATCTTCCTGGCTGTTTTGCAGGTTGAGAGAGATGAGCTTTATCATAAAAGAGCTCTGGATTTAAGTAAACGCTTACGCTACATCGAGCTGAACGTATTTTTCCTTCAGGCTGTTAATGTGGAAACAAATGGGTCTGTTCTCAGTGTTTGCTTTCTCGACTAAAACCAGCTCCGTCGCCACAGACGCATTCGGTGAGCGTGTTTCTAGGATTTCTGCGTGACGTTCACGCTTGAGGTTAGCCGGGAATTTCCCTTCCTCCGCCGGCCTTTGTTTTGATAGCAACACTTTAACGTCTTACATGTTGATTTCGCAAAATTACTCTCTGAAAAGTTTTGTGGAAGAATAAAAGCATCTATTCCTTGAGGCGTGAGACGGTCTGGGTGCAGCCTGTTCTTTATAGGAAGATAAAGAACTGAATTCCATTTCCTTAATGGTTATGGGAATATTCAGATTTCTCGTTTGTCTTCGGCCCGTTCGGGGCATTTATCATTTCCAAGGAGTTTGTCTCCGTTTTCCAATTTGCTGTCTGCAAAGGGCTCGTGGTTCTCTATTAACCTTCTGTCTACGTGGCAGCGCCTGGCCAGGATCTATGACGGGATGGAGCCAGCCACCCTGCAGCCCGTAACACACACCACATTATATGCCCAAAAAAGGAGGCGTGTTTATTGCTGAGCAATTACCTCTGAGTTATTAATGATTTTTGTCTTCTTGTTTGTACTTCTCTTATATTTTCCAATTTTCATGATGAGCATGTAATGAACCGGGGAAAATACACAAATATTTCTTTGCCCCCAAAAGAGAGAAGAGAAACTGGACTGTTAGTCAAAGCTTTTGCTCAGCCTTCTCTGCCTGCCTTTCTCCGTCCAGCCCAGACCACGCCCCACCCTCCGGGCCTTTCTCTTCCTCCCCCATCAACACTGTCCTGCTGGCCGCCCCACCCCCGGCCACCCCGGGCGACGGACGGAGGGGTGGACGTTCACCTTAAGCCAAAGAGGCGCTTCCTTCTCCCTCCCGCCGTGTCCCTGTGGGCCGGACCCCGTTCCTTCCCCATCCCACGCCGTCCTGACCCAGGTGGGGGCAGCGGGGCTGGGACAGAGCCAACCCCAGGGGAGCGTTGGGAAGTACGGACACTCCATCAGGCCACCGGACAGTGACACTGTGACGGGCGAGCCTGGGACCCGAGGGCTTTCCGTGGGCCAGCTCCGTGCGTCCTGACCCAGGTGGGGGCAGCGGGGCTGGGACAGAGCCAACCCCAGGGGAGCGTTGGGAAGTACGGACACTCCATCAGGCCACCGGACAGTGACACTGTGACGGGCGAGCCTGGGACCCGAGGGCTTTCCGTGGGCCAGCTCCGTGTGTTTTCTCATAACCCACAAA
>NW_005366599.1:1000315-1001740 GCF_000412655.1 Myotis brandtii | reverse complement strand
TTCAATGCTGGCTCCTGGGATCGGTGTCTCTCCGTCGTGACCCCCTCGTGACCCCCCCTTTGGAAAGCAATGGGGGGAGCGGGGGAGGAAGTCACCATCTCTCCCCACAGACGTGGAGGAAGAAAAGCGGCGGGGCTGGGATTCAATGCTGGCTCCTGGGATCGGTGTCTCTCCATCGTGACCCCCTCGTGACCCCCCCTTTGGAAAGCAATGGGGGGAGCGGGGGAGGAAGTCACCATCTCTCCCCACAGACGTGGCTGAGGAAGAAACAGGCAAACCAGCGGGTCTGCAGCCGCAGGCCCTCGGGCAGACGCCCCACAGTACGAGTCCAGATCAGCCCCGAGGACCCCGTGTGGCCGATCCTCCCAGCTTCCCAGCCACAGGAGGGCTGTGGTGCGTCCCTGCCTGATCCCCAGACCCCGTCAGGTGACCTCATTGGGCGGAAGGGACTCGGCAGACGGACGAGGTTACGGGTCCGAGATGACCCTGAATTACGGGCGGGCACTCAACGCCACCCACGGCCTTAGATGAGCGAGGAAGGAAGGAGACTTCACCCACAAGAGGGGGAGGCCAAGCAGGCGGGGACACCGACGGGGCGAGGCGGCCACCAGCCCAGGGAGCTGGAAGGAGCGAGGAGCAGTCTCCCCCGGAGCTTCCGGAAGGAACCAGCCCTGCCAGCACCCCGACCTCAGCCCCTCGGACCCAGTTCAGCCTCTGACCCCCAGGGCTGCTGTTGGCACCACCGAGTTTGGGGTCCTCTGTTACAGCAGCCGCGGAGGCTCACACCTCGACCAAGCCGGGCCGGACCCTGCTCTCCAAACCCCATCCAACCACGGAAACAGGAAGGCGTGTTCCAGACACGTCCCGCTCACGCAGGCCAGGCCTGTCCGCAGGGGCTCTCAGCCGACTCGTACAGCAGCAGCACGTAGACCACTCGACGGAACCTGAAACACAGCCAAATCCTCCGCTCTCCATGCAAACCAGGTGCCCACGGGGGGCGGAGGGGGGGCATGCAGGGGTGTGCCTCTGCGGGGCATCACTTGCTGTGAGACTTAACGCTCCCTTTATTTTATCCCTCAAAACACTCGCAGCGACAGCCCAGCGTGGCTCAGCGGTTGAGCATCGGCCTATGAACCAGGAGGTCACGGTTCGATTCCCCGTCCGGGCACATGAGCAGTGGAGGCAGCTGGTCAGTGGTTCTGTCTCATCAGCGATGTTCTCTCTCTCTCCCTTCTCCCTTCCTCTCTGCAATCAATTAAATAAAACCTCACAGAGCAGATCTCCGTGGCCCGCGGCCTCCACGCGTCCTTTCCTGTTAGTTAGGAAAAGAGGGATCATCGCTCTGGGCCGAGCCCACAGCCCGACAGCCCAGAAGCTGGTGTCCAGAACCGGGGCCCAGGGACGGCGTGAGACAGGATCTCCTCT
>NW_005366599.1:999620-1000145 GCF_000412655.1 Myotis brandtii | reverse complement strand
CCCCTGCCCACCTGCGCGGGCGGCCAACACAAAGTGTCCCCGACCGAGTCCTTAAACGACAGCTTCATTTTCTCGTGCTTCTGGGGGCCGGAGGGCCAAGGCCCAGGTGTGGCAGGGGGTGTCCTCAGGGCTCCCCCTGGTGTGTGACGGCCGCCCCCTCCCTGGGCCGCACAAGCCTGACCTCTGGTGTCGGCGTCCCTGCTGGTCCTCCTCCCACGAGGCGCCCTCAGATGGACGGGCCCAGGGCCTCGCTCACTAACCCTCTGTAAGGACCCGGCCTCCCAATATGGCTGCATTCGGGGGTCCTGGGGTTGGGACTTCAACCCACGGATGTGGGGACACGATTCAGCCCCGAGCTGAGGCTCACCCCCGGGCCACCAGGGAGCCCCGCCAGCGTCTGTCCCCCATCCAGGCAGGAGCTGCTGCTGGACGTGCTTTCTCTGCCCTCGTCATCGTCCGGGAGGAAGGGAAGGCAGGAGGCCACCCCCGGGGCCAGGCCCTCCTCGGCCCGGGAACCGCACCCCG
>NW_005366599.1:998387-998779 GCF_000412655.1 Myotis brandtii | reverse complement strand
AGAATCCCCGGCCCAGAGGAAGCCGGGCAGATGTCCCAGCACCGTCCTGCAGGCAGGCCTGGCGGGCAGCCGGGGGCAAGGGAGACCCTGCATTTGGAGCTGGAGGCCTGCTCCCGGTGGCCTCAGCCTGGCTGCGCGCAGGTGCCCGCCCCCAGGACATGGCGAGAACACACCTGTGCAGGTAGGCTTCGCTGATCTGTGCCAGGGGCCTGTCCAGGACGCGGGGGCCCAGGCAGGAGGACAAGCGGAGGCCCCCACATGTCACCCTGGAGGGCTTGAAGGAGCACCTAAGGACCCTCACCTCTGCAGAGCCTCTTCCCAATGACCCAGGGGCCGGGCTCGGCTCTGGAAGCCCATACAGCTCGCAGCCGGGCATCACACAAGAGGGCCCG
>NW_005366599.1:989942-997938 GCF_000412655.1 Myotis brandtii | reverse complement strand
CCGTCCCGCAGGCAGGCCCGGTGGGCAGCCGGGGGCAAGGGAGACCCTGCATTTGGAGCTGGAGGCCTGCTCCCGGTGGCCTCAGCCTGGCTGCGCGCAGGTGCCCGCCCCCAGGACATGGCGAGAACACACCTGTGCAGGTAGGCTCCGCTGATCTGTGCCAGGGGCCTGTCTGGGACGCGGGGGCCCAGGCAGGACAAGTGGAGGCCCCCACACGTCACCCTGGAGGGCTTGCAGGAGCACCTAAGGGCCCCTCACCTCTGCAAAGCCTCTTCCCGATGACCCAGGGGCCGGGCTCAGCTCTGGAAGCCCATACAGCTCGCAGCCGGCATCACACAGGAGGGCCTGGCCTCCCCCACGCCCCTCTCCCGCCCCGTGTCTGTCCGCACAGGCCACAGCCCTGCCTCTGGTCAGCGCCCCAGACCAGGCTCTGCCCACCCTCACAGACAGCCCCTCGGCACCTGTCCCCTCGCTCAGGGCTTTAGGGCGGGAAATTCTGTGGCCCCCAACCAGGAGAGCAGGAGCTGAACGGGGCACCGGCTCCAGATGGCGGGTCCCCTGGTCACACGGAGCCTCACTGGCTGAAGGAGGTCAGGAGGTCAGGAGGGCCTCGCCCGTCTGTGGCTGGACAGAGCACCGGCCCGGCGCCTGAACCCCCTAGCTGACCGCCCTGAGCCCAGACGTGTGGCGGGGACATGGGAGCAGCCGGCTCAGCTCCCACTGCAAACCCTTTGGGTCTGAAGTGAGGTGCACGTACAGTAGTGACAAGAAGAACGGCAGCGCATTTCTGGTTCTAACACGCATTTCTCCTCGCTCGTCTGGCATTGGGGCGCATGTTATGATGACGATGCTAGTGTAGTGGGGTTTCACGTTCGCTCCCAGGATGCCTCTGGTAGGTCGATGGTGCCCCGAGAGTCAAAGGCGTCTTAGCATTGGGGCTCTGGGGATGGTGGCCGAGCCCTGGTCCCGGCCCTGGCTCAGCACGACGGAGGCCCTCCCTCCATGGGAATCCAGGGGCCCCTGTGGGCTGTAAAGGCCCCGAGGAGCCCTGGGAAGAACCTTTCCTTCCCTCCTCCATCCACCTCTCCTCCCGGCGCACCCGCCTTATCTACCAGCGTCTCTCAGAACTTGGCCAGCGATGAGCCCCGGATGAGCCCTGGCTGAGCCGAGGGTGAGCTAATATTTGCCGACAGAAAGGGCTCCCTCCAGAGTAAACAGGAGGGCGGTGCTGCCGGGTCCCTGGTGGCAGGGAGCTGACTGCGGACCTGCTGCCCTTCCGGACGGACGGACGTGGCCAGGAACACAGAGGAGGCCACCGGACCTGGGCTCAGCTCCAACCCCTGAGCCGGCACAGAGGTTTCCTGTGAGGCATGGAGCCGGGCCCTGGGGCTGAAATCCGCCCGCCCCGGCGCAGGGAGGCGCAAACGGCTCCAGAGTCCCCGGCCCAGAGGAAGCCGGGCAGATGTCCCAGCACCGTCCTGCAGGCAGGCCTGGCGGGCAGCCGGGGGCAAGGGAGACCCTGCATTTGGAGCTGGAGACCTGCTCCTGGTGGCCTGTGCCTGGCTGCGCGCAGGTGCCCGCCCCCAGGACATGGCGAGAACACACCTGTGCAGGTAGGCTCCGCTGATCTGTGCCAGGGGCCTGTCTGGGACGCGGGGGCCCAGGCAGGACAAGTGGAGGCCCCCACACGTCACCCTGGAGGGCTTGCAGGAGCACCTAAGGGCCCCTCACCTCTGCAAAGCCTCTTCCCGATGACCCAGGGGCCGGGCTCAGCTCTGGAAGCCCATACAGCTCGCAGCCGGGCATCACACAAGAGGGCCCGGGCCTCCCCCACGCCCCTCTCCCGCCCCGTGTCTGTCCGCACAGGCGGCAGCCCTGCCTCGGGTCAGCGCCCCAGACCAGGCTCTGCCCACCCTCACAGACAGCCCCTCGGCACCTGTCCCCTCGCTCAGGGCTTTAGGGCGGGAAATTCTGTGGCCCCCAACCAGGAGAGCAGGAGCTGAACGGGGCACCGGCTCCAGATGGCGGGTCCCCTGGTCACACGGAGCCTCACTGGCTGAAGGAGGTCAGGAGGTCAGGAGGGCCTCGCCCGTCTGTGGCTGGACAGAGCACCGGCCCGGCGCCTGAACCCCCTAGCTGACCGCCCTGAGCCCAGACGTGTGGCGGGGACATGGGAGCAGCCGGCTCAGCTCCCACTGCAAACCCTTTGGGTCCGAAGTGAGGTGCACGTACAGTAGTGACAAGAAGAACGGCAGCGCATTTCTGGTTCTAACACGCATTTCTCCTCGCTCGTCTGGCATTGGGGCGCATGTTATGATGACGATGCTAGTGTAGTGGGGTTTCACGTTCGCTCCCAGGATGCCTCTGGTAGGTCGATGGTGCCCCGAGAGTCAAAGGCGTCTTAGCATTGGGGCTCTGGGGATGGTGGCCGAGCCCTGGTCCCGGCCCTGGCTCAGCACGACGGAGGCCCTCCCTCCATGGGAATCCAGGGGCCCCTGTGGGCTGTAAAGGCCCCGAGGAGCCCTGGGGGGCGGGGCAGGGGCTGCGGGGGCAGGCGGGGCTCCCTCCCTCACCTGGGTCAGAAGGTTCCTCACCTGGAGCTTTGGCACCTGGATTTCCACGCGGACCCCACCTCCCGCTGGGTGGGCTCAGCCTCCTCTCCCAGGCCGAGCATTTTAGCCCAAGTTCACCTCCCGAAATAAGCTGAGCTGGGTGGGGAGAGCGGCCGGCCCAGCCCACTCGGCCGCTCTCAGAGCCGCCTGACTGTCCAGGCGAAAGCCACGGCCGCTTTGCTCCGATGAGTGAAAAGCCCAGAGAGAGAAGTGGTCCGTCTCCCCAGAAGCAGGCAGGGACACGCGGACCCCACCTCCCGCTGGGTGGGCTCAGCCTCCTCTCCCAGGCCGAGCATTTTAGCCCAAGTTCACCTCCCGAACTAACCTGGGCTGGGTGGGGAGAGTGGCCGGCCCAGCCCACTCGGCCGCTCTCGGAGCCGCCTAACTGTCCAGGCGAAAGCCACGGCCGCTTTGCCGCTGAAAAGCCCAGAGAGAGAAGTGGTCTGTCTCCCCAGAAGCAGGCGGGGGCCACGTGCGCACCCTTCCAATCAATAACCGATTATCTTGCAAATTCAATTCGCCGCCTGACACCAGCCTGTGCTGATGGGCCCTGGCAGGTCCAATCCTCTTGGGGACCCTCCAGAGAGGCCTCAGGGTGGGCTGGCCGAATCCACAGGGGCCCAGGTTTGGGGGGAGCAGGAGGGAGGAGACCCCTACTCCACTCCCTGCCCACACCTGCCAACCCTGAGCCCGCTGCCTAGGAGACACCCATCTCAGAGAAGCAAAACCCCATAATCCCTTCCAATCAATAACCGATTATCTTGCAAATTCAATTCACCGCCTGACACCAGCCTGCACTGATGGGCCCTGGCAGGTCCAATCCTCTCGGGGACCCTCCAGAGAGGCCTCAGGGCGGGCTGGCCGAGTCCACAGGGGCCCGGGTTTGGGGGGAGCAGAAGGGAGGGGACCCCTACTCCACTCCCTGCCCACACCTGCCAACCATGAGCCTGCTGCCCAGGAGACACCCATCTCAGAGAAGCAAAACCCCACAATCCCTTCCTCTAAGGCAGTGGCTCTCAACCTTGGCTGCACATTAGAATCACCTGGGAATCTTGTGAAAATCCTGATTTCTGGGCCTCATCCTCCGGAAATTCTGTTTCTTTGTTATGGGGTGAGGTCACAACATCCATCACAAAGAAATGGAATTTCCGGAGGATGAGGCCCAGAAATCAGGATTTTAAAAAGATTCCCAGGTGATTCTAATGTGCAGCCAAGGTTGAGAACCACTGCTCTAAGGCCAAGGGCGTGGCTGCAGGCGTGAGAGCTGCCGGGGCCCCGACGGGTGAGGGCTGGGCAGGGTCACTGTGGTCAGCCAGAGCCAAGGAGAGGCCGGTATCGGCAAGACAAGCAGGAGCGAGTGCGGAGAGCCCGTGGGAGGGAGGGCGCCCTCGTCCCTGCTGGCGGGAGTGGAGACGGTACGGCTACTGCGGAACGCAGCCTGGTGATGCCTCAGAAAATGGAGACTAGGGCTTCCATGCGACCCAGCCTTCCCTCTCCCGGAGATACACCCGAAACACAGGAAACCATGTCTTCGCAAAGACACATGGCCCCTGCGTCCACTGCAGCATTATGCACGGCGGCCAAGACATGGAGACGGGGCCCTGCGATGGAGGGCGGGAGAAGATGTGGGCCGTCTACACAATGGGTGCCCCTGAGCCACGAGAAAGGACGGAGTCGCGCCATTTCAACCACATGGATCAGTGATGGCGAACCTTTTGAGCTCGGCGTGTCAGCATTTTGAAAAACCCTAACTTAACTCTGGTGCCGTGTCACATAGAAATTTTTTGATCTTTGCAACCATAGTAAAGCAAAGACTTATATTTTTGATACTTATTTTACATATTTAAATGCCATTTAACAAAGGAAAATCAACCAAAAAACTGAGTTCGCGTGTCAGAGGTTCGCCATCACTGACATGGATGGACTGGGGAACAGTCTGCTCAGTCAGAAAAGCTGAGAGCCCTATGATGTCGCTCACAGGTGGGATATAAAACTGAAACTCATGAACACAGACAGCAGGGCGGTGGTTGCCAGAGGGAAGGGGGTGGGGAGAGGAGGGGGCCCTCATATGAGGGGACCGGAGAAGATGTGACTTTGGGTGGGGGGCACACGGTGCAACACACAGATCCTGTCACATAGAAACCCACACCTGAAACCTGTATGTTCCTGTTGACTAATGTCACCCCAATCAATCTATATATATAAAAGCCTAAGCGACCGTTATGACCAGCTATTCCCAGGGCTGTACAATGGGTAAGAGGCATAGTGAGGATTTTAATTGATCACTGTGCAATGTGTTGAGATAAAATAGTGATCTATATATATAAAAGCTAAGCGACTGGAATGATGGAACAACCAGAACGATTGGTCGCTATGACTCACATTGCGATGGCCAACTGGCCCGATCAGGGTCCCGATTGGCCCCCCCACCCCAATCAGGGGTGGAGCCGGCTGGTAGACCTCCCATGTCCCCTCCCCTCTGCCAGCCTGACCCCAATTGGCCCCTATCGCTAGGGGCGGCCGGACCCTACCCATGCATGGATTCGTGCACCGGGCCTCTAGTTTAATAATAAAAAATAAAAAATTTTAAAATAAATAAGTAAAGGCAAGGCCCAGGCAACGTGGACGACGGGGCCAGCGTCCTTCCCTGGCGGGGGTGCACTGTGCGGGCACCAGGCGGGAAGGACGCTCCACCCCCTCACCCATCCGCTCAGCCCCTTGCTGCTCGCTGCTCCCCCAGGTCCCACCCGAGTCCCTGGATACCAGCGGCATGGCCGCCCCTGGCGTTAGGAGCCTTACCGCCATTCACTCCTCTCCCAGGTGCCTCCTGAATAGTTCAAGACTCAGAGCCGTGAGCCACGGCAGAGAGAGACGAGGGTCCCAGGGGATAGGAGTGACCACGGAGCTTGAGGCCCCTCCGAGCTGCTCAAGGGTTCCCGAAACGATCAGACACCACGGCCCTGAGCTTACACTGGAACAGCTTTTAGAGACCATGAAAAATCAACGCCTCCACCGAGGTGTTAAATGGGAAGTCTCACACGCAGACCGGCGGCACATGCTGGGCTAAGGGACCCCCCACCCATCCCCAGTGCACGAATTTCGTGCACCGGGCCTCTAGTATTCTTATAATAAAGTAAGCTGGAAAAAAGAAAATACTATAAGGGGGAGAAAATACATTACAGTATTTATTGAAAAATTTTGCACATAAGTGGACATGTATAGTTCAAACCCTTGTTTAAGCTTCAGCTGTACTTTAATAAAAAGTTATGTGAATGTGCTCTCTCTCTCTCTCTCTCTCTCTCTCTCTTTCATAACTGATCTGATAATAAATAGCTGCTAAGAGGTGGAGAGCAGATACAGGGTGGATACACTGGGCAAAGGAATGATTCATGTCCTGGTGGGAAGGAATGATATGTCATCACATTATTCAGAATTTCGTGCAATTTGAAACATTAAATTTTTACTTCTGTAATTTTTCATTTAATATTTTAGGACTGCCATTGACTATGGGTAACTAAAGCTGCAGGCAAATAAGGGCATGGTACTGTATTTTATTATGCAGATCTAAAAATAATTTTCTAAGAAGGGGCCCATATAGATTTTTCAATTCACCAGATTGTCAAAGAAGACCATGGGACGAAGAAAGTTAAGAATCCCTCTTGCTGACATGTACTTTTAAGAGGCCAATTCTCTTTAAATGTCTCTCTTCTTGTTCCATTGACCTATGCCTACCCTTACCCGCGGGCTTACACATCATCATCATCATCATCATCATCATCATCAGTTTATTGTCTCTCTCCCTATGAACAGTGACAGACATCTATATATATAAAAGTTTAAGCAACCATTATGACCAGACGACCGGATGACTGGCCGGTAGCTATGACCCGCACTGACCACCAGGGGGCCGATGCTCAATGCAGGAGCTGCCCCCTAATGGTCAGTGCACTCCCACAGCCAACCTCCCGCAGCCGGCCAGCCCCCCATTGGCCCCGATTGGGACTGGACCAGACGGCCCCGATCAGCCCCGATTGCCGGACAGGCTGAGAGACCCCACCCATGCATGGATTCGTGCACCGGGCCTCTAGTTTAATAATAAAAAATAAAAAATTTTAAAATAAATAAGTAAAGGCAAGGCCCAGGCAACGTGGACGACGGGGCCAGCGTCCTTCCCTGGCGGGGGTGCACTGTGTGGGCACCAGGCGGGAAGGACGCTCCACCCCCTCACCCATCCGCTCAGCCCCTTGCTGCTCGCTGCACCCCCAGGTCCCACCCGAGTCCCTGGATACCAGCGGCATGGCCACCCCTGGCGTTAGGAGCCTTACAGCCATTCGTTCCTCTCCCAGGTGCCTCCTGAATAGTTCAGGACTCAGAGCCGTGAGCCACAGCAGAGAGAGACGAGGGTCCCAGGGGATAGGAGTGACCACGGAGCTTGAGGCCCCTCCGAGCCCGCTCAGGATTCCCGAAACGATCAGACACCACGGCCCTGAGCTTACGCTGGAACAGCTTTTAGAGACCATGAGAAATCAACGCCTCCACCGAGGTGTTAAATGGGAAGTCTCACACCTCGCAGACGGGCAGCCGGGCTCCAGGCTGGCAGGCCCCTCCTCCCGGCAGGACCTGGAGCAGCCCGCCGCCTCCCTGTGCCCGCAGCATCGCTCAGGTGTGGCTCAGGTGTGGCTGACGGGAGTGACGGGGGCAGGGGCTGTGCTGTCCTGTGTGAGAGGTGAGCACACGCCCAGCGCCCACCCGCCAGCTCCCGCACTGCCAGGCTCCGTGAGACTCCTCGGTCCGTCCCACCCCAGAGCCGAACCCCTCGACGAGAGATGCGGGCGGTGCTCCCACCTGGAGACACTGTCCCTGCTCCCTGAGAACCCAGGGGCTCCCCGCCCACCTTTGCTCTGAGCACAAGGAGCACAGATGTGTTTTTGGAGCCTCAGCACCTGTTTGATGAAAGAATCTTGAGTTGGCAAAGGGGGACTTTAAAAACTGCCTGGCTCCTGGCCGGTGTGGCTCAGTGGATAGAGCGTCGGCGTGCGGACTGAAGGGCCCTGTGTTTGATCCCGGTCAAAGGCACATGCCTGGGTTGCAGGCTCGATCCCCAGTCTGGGGCGTGCAGGAGGCAGCCAGTCCATGATTCTCTCTCATCATGGATGCTCCTATCTTTCCCTCTCCCTCTCCCTTCCTCTCTGAAATCAATAAAAATGTAAATAAACACATACATACCTACACACATATATACATAAATAAATAACAAAGGAAGTCCTCTTTGTCAGTGGGGAGGAGCGCTGGTGCCTATCCTGCCGTGGTCACCTGGGAAACCCCACTGGGGTCCGAGGCGCCCTGGTCCTCGCCAGCCCTCGGGGTGGCGCGTCTTTCTCCCC
>NW_005366599.1:978392-989813 GCF_000412655.1 Myotis brandtii | reverse complement strand
GCGGGGAGCGGCGTGTCACCGCGGTCTCCGTTTCCGAGTTTCTGTCTAACGCTGTTGACCCTCTTCTCTCGGCTTCTTCGCCTGGGGAGTGTCACCTGCGGGGAGGCGTCTGCTCGGATCCCTCACTCGCTTCACCGGGTTGCTTTTCTCGCCGCTGTGGAGCTGTCAGAATTCGCCGCGGGTCTGGGACGCGAGACCTGAAGCAGCCTCCGCACGTCAGGCCTGGGTGCCTGGACCCCGCGTGCCACACCTGCCCAGCGGTGCCCCCCGCGCCTTCCTCCCCGGTCTCCTCGGCCTCCTCTCTTGTTCCTGATCCATTCTGTTCGTGCATCAGTCTCATTATTTTCCCAGATCATCTCCTGGGGCTTTATTGGTTTGCTTTATTGCGTATTTGCCTCCCATCCCATTTCCTTGCGCTTTTGTCTTTGTGACGCCTTCCCTCCTATCTCCTTCGGTCCGGGCTTCATTCTCTTTTCCTGGCTTCTTCCCAGTGAAATCTCAGTTATTGATTTTCCCGGCCTTTCTGTCCGTACACAGGGCTGCACATCCCCTGCTGTGGTCCATTCCCGGCCGCCTGCGCACATAATGGGATGTGTCTTCATCACCATTTAGTTAAAAATATCTTCTAATTTCCCAATTCCCCTGTGATTTCTTGTGGGACCCGGCTCCTCGGGAGCGTGTGTGTGGCTTCCTTGCGAAACAGCGGAGGTTTTCTCGTTCTCGTTCGGGGTTGGTTTCTGGCTTCATCGCCCTGTGCTCGGAGCGCATCGCCCGGGCACCTCGGTCCCTTGGAAAGGGTCAGGCCGTGCTTTCTGAGCTGCCGACGGTCAGCGGGCAGGGCCCGGGGTTCGTCTACTGCAGCGAAGAGCGGGCACGTTCTCTCACGCCGGCTGCGTCTCTCATGTGCATCAGGGCAAGTTATCAACTGTGCTGCCCAGAGCGCCCGGCCCCCACAGGTCACCTTGTCTGCTGGTGCCATCGGCGCTGAGAAAACGTCTCCGCGTCCCTCCCATGACCGCTGCGTCACTGCCACTTCCCCGGTTTTGTATTTTCTCAGGTTGCACCTGAGCCTGGAGTAGGAACTTCCTGTCATGCTGAGGGGGTCCCCTCCCACCTGCTTCACATGCTGGAGGCTGCAAAGTATTGCATCTGGGCAAACAGCCCCGACTCGTGATAAAGAACAGTGCTTGGGCCCTGGCCGGTGTGGCTCAGTGGATAGACTGTTGGCCTGTGGACTGTAGAATCCCAGGTTCGATTCTGGTCAAGGGCACGTACCTGGGTTGCAGGCTTGATCCCCAGTGTGGGGCGTGCAGGAGGCAGCTGATCCATGGTTCTCTCTCATCATTGATGTTTCTCTCTCCCCCTCTCCCTTCCTCTCTGAAACCAATAAAAAATATTTTAAAAAAATAAATAAAAATAGAAATCAATGGAAAAATAGCCTCGGGTGAGGATTAACAAAAATAAAAATTATTAACCATGTGCTGAGCCCCAGGCACACGCCAGCTCTGGGGGAGACAGCACAGGAGGGGACGGGGGGCGGGGAGACAGCACAGCCCTGGCTCAGGAGCAATGGACAATCTGACTAGGAAAGTGACAGGCTCCTAACCAACCAGGAGGCCTCACAAGGGGGGCGGGGCTTGGCTGAGCCTTGGAGGAGGATGTGCGGGCGGAGAAAGGACCAGAGGAGCCACCCACTGGGCAGTGGGATCAGTGGGCCAAGGGCAGCGAGGGGGCTGGGGGGGTGGGGACTGTGGGCACAGGCGCGGCAGCCATAGGACGGGGGCCAGGCAGGAATCCGCGAAGAAAGCCTGGTCCTGGGTGTTTGAGGGTCTCACCTTTTTTATATATATACTAGGGGCCCGGTGCACAAAAATTTGTGCACTGGGGAGGGGGTTCCCTCAGCCCGGCTTGCCCCCTATCACATACTGGGAGCCCTCAGGGGATGTCCCACTCCCTGCTCCCTGCTTCTCTTGGGGAGCGGGCCTAAGCCACAGTCTGGCCTCCCTTTGTGGGAGGAGAAGGGGCTGATCAGGGGAAGGCACCAGCCCCATCACCCCACTGTTGCAGCCACTGCCAGTCACCGCAGCCCCCAAGGTGTTTTCATCTACACGGACTTCAGTCCTTTACTATGAAAAAAATGACAACTTTCTTTAGGCATTTTCAAGATGTGTCTTTCATAGGATATGACATTTCTCTTCCTTCCTTCCTCCCAACCAACCTTCCTTCCATCCTTCCTTCTTTCCTTCTTTCCTTCTTTCCTTCCTTCCTCCCCCTCACCTGAGGATAGGTTTCCATTGATTTTTAGAGAATGTGCAAGAGAAAGGGAAAGACAGAAACATCAAAGTGAGAGGAACACTTGGATTGGTTGTCTCCTGCATGAGCCCTGACCTGGGCCCAGGCCAGGGAGGAGCCTGCAACCTAGGTACATGCCCTTAGCCAGAATTGAACCAAGACCCAGCAGTGGGCAGGCTGAGGCATTATCCACTCAGCAAAACCAGCTAGGACAGGACATGACATTACGCCAATTACCATGTTTCTCTTTTATTAGTGTAGATATTTTTATTGATTTCAGAGAGGAAGGGAGAGGGAGAGAGAGAAACACCAATGAGGAGAGAGAATCATTGATCGCTGCCTCCTGCACGCCCCACACTGGGGATCGAGCCCGCAACCCGGGCCTGTGCCCTGACCGGGAATCGGACCGTGACCTCCCGGTTCCTAGGTCGATGCTCAGCCCCTGAGCCCCGCCGGCCGGGCCACAGTGAAGCTTCGGAGGAGCCGCCAGGCTCTGGTCCGGAGGGGCCTCGCCGTTTCCCGCGCACCAGCCGTGGACGGGCTCCGGTTCCCCCGCCGACAGGCTGCCCGCCCACAGCCAGGACGTCAGGAGCTCCACGGGACCTCCAAGCCTAACTCCACGTCCCTTCTCATCCAACGCTGCGTTCACCGAACTCTCACGCCCGCCACCCACCCGGAGGCGAACCTCGGTGAGGCAATGAGGCAGCACCCAGGGACCTCTCACTCGGCCGGTCCCCAGGCCCCCCCTTGTGATTCGGGGGGGAGGGCGCTGGGGAGGGGCCTAGGTTTCGCCAACTGTGCCTACATCCTTCCTGGCAGTTGCTATAGATACCGCCGCCGCCTTGCTCCCCTTCGCCTTCACGATGTTAATAAACAGCCTCGTTATTTTGCAGAAAGCACTTTGCAGAAGCAGCCGCCCCGCAGTTTCCTCCTGATCCAAACGAGGGAGGAGAGACTGCGGGGCCCCTTTAATTGGCCGTGGCAGGGGGGCTACGACTCGCGTGTGCACTGGGCTGGTTTTATGTTTTATGCCTGAGAAGGTGACTTCCCGCCACCATCACGCATCGCCAACACCCCGCGACCCTGAGGCGTGGGCCAGGAGTCCTCTCCGCCCCTCCCCCGCCACAGAAATCACGGTGGAAGGTGCTGGAAGGGTCATGTCTTCCGGTCAGCGGGGCTGTGCCACCCGAAGGACCAATCTGTTTCTCGGCCTAACGTCACCGATGAGAGGAAGGCCCAGCCCTGGCCGCCTGCGTGGCCCGAGCAGCCTCCTCGCCTTGCGGCCTCTCGTTCTGGCACCTGTAGGTGAAGGTCATGCGAGGCCTCACTGAGGAAGCATTTGTGTGAGTGTGCGTGTGTGTGCGTGGGTGTGCGTGCGTGAGTGTGCGTGGGTGTGCATGTGTGAGTGTGCATGTGTGAGTGTGCGTGTGAGTGCATGAGTGTGTGTACGTGTGTGTGAGCGTGAGTGTCTGCATGTGAGTGTGTGTGTGAGTGTGCGTATGTGTGAGTGTGCGTGTGGGTGTGGGTGTGCGTGAGTGTGTGTGTGAGTGAGTGTGTGTGTGTGCGTGAGTGTGAGTGTGTGTGAGTGTGTGTGTGAGTGTGCGTATGTGTGAGTGCGCGTGTGGGTGTGGGTGTGCGTGAGTGTGTGTGTGAGAGAGTGTGTGTGTGTGCGTGAGTGTGAGTGTGTGTGTGAGTGTGTGTGAATGTGCGTGTGTGTGCATGTGTGTGAGTGCATGAGTATGGATGTGTGTGCATATGCGTGTGTGTAAGTGTGCATGTGAGTGTGCGTGTGTGTGTGAGTGTGTGCGTGAGTGTGCATGTGTCAGCCTGGCCCAGGAGAGGCAGCCGAAGTGCCTGGGGACACATATGCAGAGACGCAGAGAACAGCCAGTCACGGGTGGGGACAGCAGTGCCCAGGGCAGCTGCGGTCCTGAGGCCTCCTGTCCATAACCGTCGCTCACGGGGCCGGGGATATATGCAAACACCTGCCACGCCGCGGTGACTGCTCCCCTGCGTCCAGCTCGGCGTGTGCTGGGCGTCCCGGGGGACGTGACGTAGGGACCACAAGCTGAAAGCTGCTGCCCGCCCAGGAGCTGAGGTCACGATAAGGGGCTGCACCCCAAGGAGCGGGGTGTCCTCGGGCAGAAACACTGGATTTCCTTCCAGGGAAGCAGCCCTGGAGAGCGGGGTCCCGGGGGGGCGGTCCCAGAGGTGGGGGCAGAGGGAATGGGGAGTGGACACCAGAGGCAGGCCCCGGGGTCAGGCCGTCTCCTCAATAAATAGCCTGGGGTCCGGGTAAGTCCATTTCCTCCCCAGCGTGAGCCCCTCCGGAGCCAGAGCCGGTCCGGCCCAGGGGAGCCCCGGGGGCCTGCGGGCAGCACTCAGCCGGGTTCATTACGTCTGAGTCCAAGGTCAAAGCCAGAGCAGGAGCCCCAGGAGCGGAGCCCGGCCCCGAGGGAACTCAGGAAACGAAACACAACCGCCGGGTAATTTTCAGGATTCTCCACTAGGACCGAATTCCCATTGCAGTCAGAGAACCAAGTTCGCCAGGGGTCTGGAACTGGGGGTTCGGGCACCCGCCCCCACAGGCAGAGCAGGGGACAGCTGTGGTGATTCAGGACACAGCCGGGGGAGGAGGCCCTGCGGCAAGGCTCCCGCCAACGGCTCTAACAGGGGGCGGGACACACCTGCCTCCAGGCAGCTCAGCCACCGAGCGGATGCTGGGCCTGATCTGTGGGCACCGGGCATCCTCAGTCTCTCCTCTCTCTGCATCAACGGGCACCCACGGGCATGGGTGAGGGTGCCTCATCCTCAGTCTCTCCTCTCTCTGCATCAACGGGCACCACTGGGCACCCACAGGCACCCACAGGCATCCACGGGCACCCACAGGCACCCACAGGCACCCACGGGCACCCACAGGCACCCACAGGCATCCCTGGGCACCCACGGGCATCCACGTGCATGGGTGAGGGTGCCCGCAGGCCCTGGGGGACCTCACATGAGCACAGACCTGGTCACTGGGGGCCCTGGGCACAGGGGTGTGGTTTGTCATCTTGGCAGAAAACCTGTCCTCACATGCAGACCCCTCGGGGAGACCTAGGACCCCGGTGACCTCACTGGCCTGAAAGAACGAGGCTGCCTTTCCCCAGAGGCCCCCGGGTGAGGGGGACAGGCAGCTGTCCCATGTGGGTCACTACACCAACATTTGCGACGTGTTTTAAATTCTTTATGGAACAAGGTCAGGGTTAAATGAATAACAAAATAATAATATATTCGTGTAGCTCAGTCACAGGCTGTGTGCAGTTTCATCCCACCTTTCACCGAACGCTGAGGTACGAGCGGCTCCCCTGTTATGATGGGTCCTGGGCTCCTCCCAGCGCCGCCATTTCCCGAAGCCCGTTGCTGTGGTGGTCGCGAATTTCCAGGCCCCGGAGAGGCTCCAGGGCGCGTCTGACACGCGAGTAACAGCCAGCGCTTCGTGTTTCCTGTCCGCCGGATCTTGTGGGGACGGGGCTCGAAGAGCGAGGAGCCGGCACCATCCCTGTCCTCACGGAGGTTGCAATTCATGGGGGGCAGGGGGGGCAGTGCCCACCGAGCAGTGTCGGAACAGTGCAAGAGCTCTTATAAATAAGGGGGGAGGGGGTGCAAAATAAAATAGACGGCCCGGCCGGCGGGGCTCAGGGGTTGAGCGTCGACCTATGAACCAGGAGGACATGGTTCGATTCCCCGTTAGGGCACAGGCCCGGGTTGCGGGCTCGATCCCCAGTGTGGGGCGTGCAGGAGGCAGCCGATCCATGTTTCTCTCTCATCAGTGTTTCTATCTCTCTATCCCTTTCCCTTCTTCTCTTTCTAAAAAATCAATAAAAACAAATTTAAATAAATAAATAAAAGAGATCAGTAACAATATACAAGGCAGTGCCAGCCCTAAGTAAAAGCGAGTGAGAGTGAGTGAGTGTGAGTGTGAGTGTGTGTGTGTGTATGCGCACGTGTGTGCCTCACACTCACTCCGGGGGGAACTCTGAGATGTTGACCTGCTGTGAACATGGGTAGCAGCAGCGCCACCGAGGGCCCCTCCTGGCCGCGCTCCGTGGTGCGGGAGCACCTTGCCCAGCGGCTTGCTGGCGTTGCGCTACCTGGCAGCCAGCAGTGCCTGGGAGAGACGGAGGAGGACCCGTCTGCGGGCCCCGCGGGACAAGTACCCCCAGGAGGAAGGACCCAGGCTCTCTCTGCACCTCCCAGGGTCCTCTCCGAAGCCACCCGGCCAGGGGCGCGGTGGAGGTGTTTGCCAGCAGGTCTGACGGGCTCCCTGCACCCCACACCCTGCAGGAGCCAGGCCTCACCTGGCACCGGGCGCCCGGTGCCCAGCAGATTAGCATGCGCTGTGCCGGGCAGGTTGCCTTCCTGTCTGTTAGATTCACAGCTGTATATGGAACACAACAGCCTGTGAAATGCAATAAATCTGGAGTTGCCTCTCAATTTCAGCAATAATAATTAGCAAATTAAAATAGAAATGTCACCACAAACCCATAAAAGTTCTTAAGTGCAGGATGGGGAAGTCTCTCAGGCACAGAAATGGCTTTTGTCCGTGTAACACCCGGGGCCGACGGGCTGTCAAATGTTCCTCGAGACGGCCATTGGGCCCGGAGAGCCCGCGCGGCGCTGATGAATCCCGGGTCGGCTGCCGTTCCGTGTCAGCGAGCTAACATAACTGTGTAATCAAGCCTGCTTTATGGGGCCTGGAATACGTGGACGGCGGCTGGAGCCATCGCTCTAACAAGGCCGAGGGGAGCGGAGAGCATGCCAGCCAGCCGCAGCTCGGCTTCCTCGTGGCCAGCACCCTGGCCACCAAGCATCCGTTTGGCCAAATGAGGGGAGGCCTGGGAAATCACGCGCAAATCGCGCACCATCTGGCTGGCATTTGGGAGAGCTGGAACCGACGACGGCCCATGGCTCGCTCATGGCAGCACCTCCCACGGAGGCCCTCCAAGCAGCTCCGATGCTCTGCTCCAAGTACCCGCCCCTTTCCCAATTGCAAAAATCCAAGCTCAAACACCCCGGCTTTCCAGAGAACTTCAAATGGTGGCGTGGCTGTCCCCACGATGCAAAAGGGTGCTTTGCGTCAGTAAGTCATCAAGACGGCGCTTTCGTCTCTGACTGCACAGTGAGGGCTGGACGGAGCCTCCTGCGGGGAACAAAGCCTGCGTTACTCGGGGCTCTCCAGAGAAGCGCACCCCGTGCGATGCCTACATCCACACAGACGTAAGTAGGAAGAGATTTATGCTTTATGGGGCCTGGAATACGTGGACGGCGGCTGGAGCCATCGCTCTAACAAGGCCGAGGGGAGCGGAGAGCATGCCAGCCAGCCGCAGCTCGGCTTCCTCGTGGCCAGCACCCTGGCCACCAAGCATCCGTTTGGCCAAATGAGGGGAGGCCTGGGAAATCACGCGCAAATCGCGCACCATCTGGCTGGCATTTGGGAGAGCTGGAACCGACGACGGCCCGTGGCTCGCTCACGGCAGCACCTCCCACGGAGGCCCTCCAAGCAGCTCCGATGCTCCGCTCCGAGTACCCGCCCCTTTCCCAATTGCAAAAATGCAAGCTCGAACACCCCGGCTTTCCCGAGAACTTCAAATGGTGGTGTGACCGTCACCATGATGCAAAAGGGTGCTTGTAACAGTAAGTCATTAAGCCGGCGCTTTCATCTCTGACTGCGCAGTGAGGGCCGGACGGAGCCTCCTGCGGGGAACAAAGCCTGCGTTACTCGGGGCTCTCCAGAGAAGCGCACCCCGTGCGATGCCTACATCCACACAGACGTAAGTAGGAAGAGATTTATTGTAAGGACTTGGCTCGCATGACTGTGGAGGCTGACACGCCCCAGGATGTGCAGGGCGAGTGGGCAAGCTGCAGACCCAGGACCCCATGTGTAGTTCCATGTGAAGGCAGGCAGGCTCAAGACCCACGAAGGGCCAGTGTTGCTGATAAAAAAAAAATAATAATAAAATAAAAAAACAGACATTTACCCTCGCCGGTTTGGCTCAGTGGTTAGAGCATCAGCCCGTGGACCGAAGGGTCCCAGCTTCGATTCCAGTCAAGGGCACGTACCCTGGTTGCAGGTTCTCCAGGCCTGGTCGGGGTGCGTGCAGGAAGCAACCAATTGATGCTTCTCTCTCGCATGAATGTTTCTCTCTGTCTCTCCCTCTCCCTTCCACTCTCTCTAAAAATGAATGAAAAAATATCCCCAGGTGAGAATATCTTTTGCTGGTGTTTGTTCAGTAGTGGACTCTTCCATTGCTTGGGGCGTGGTTCGTCCAGGTATGGCGTGAGCATAGTTGTTAGGAATGAAATAGCTTCTATGATAAGGACGGTATGTATGTTTCTCTTCTCCATCTTCTTGTAACTCCTCATGTTTTGCTGCCCTAGCTTCACCCTGGAGACCCACTGCCTTTGCTCCACCCAGAGGACTGAGAGGGGACCCCGCTCTCCGTGGTCCTGAAGGACACATGACTGCCTTTGGCCCACCCCGTGGCCTGGGGGTGCTCTCCGTGGTCCTGAAGGAGGACACGTGATCGCCTGTGTCCCACCCAGAGGCCTGGGAGGGGACCCCGCTCTCCGTGGTCCTGAAGAAGGACACGTGACCGACTTTGGCCCACCCCGTTGCCTGGGGTGCTCTCCGTGGTCCTGAAGACGGACACGTGACCGACTTTGGCTCACCCCGCTGCCTGGGGTGCTCTCCGTGGTCCTGAAGGACAGGTGGGGATGAGGGCAGTTGTTTCCGGCTCGGCTGGTGCTGGCAGAGCTTCCTCTCGTTAACCTCTCCCTTTGATTTTCCAGGTGCTCTGGTAGCTATAACGCCGCCCTAAGAGTCTTCCTGGACCCACATCAAGAATGTATTGATCCCCCATAAACGACGCACGTGCCAGGAGAGAAGGGCCAAGCATGCATCACCCTCAAGCGTCCCTCACAAACGCCCCAATGATGTTCATCCTTTTCAAGAAGACACTGTCGGCCTGAGGACTGAAGGGTCCCGGGTTCGATTCTGGTTGAGGGCACATGCCTGGGTTACGTGCTCGATCCCCAGTAGGGGGCCTGCAGGAGGCAGCTGATCAATGATTCTCATCATTGATGCTTCTATCTCTCTCTCCCTCTCCTTTCCTCTCTGAACTCAATTAAATAAATATTTTTTTTAAAAAAGAAGAAGAAGAAAAGAAGAGACTGATGGCTCTGCCCAGGTAGCTCACTTGGTTAGAGTGTCGGCCCAAGAGGCCAAGGTTGCGGATTCAATCCCCAATCAGGGCACATAAAAGAATCAGCCAATAAATGCATAAGTACGTGGAACAACAAATATCTATGTCTCGCTCTCTTTCTCTCTCCAATCAATACATTTATTTTAAAAGAAAGAAAAGGCTGATGTTTCACCCATTCCCACTCCTCTATCCATTCTTGCCAGACGATCTTTCTGCTCCCAAACTCGCCTGCACCTTGCATCTTTGGGGCGTGCATCTGCCCAGGAGTTGTTGGACAGGACCCCTTCGAGGGCCTCCTCCCAGGCAGTGCTGGGATTCCCTTTAGCCTAGATGACGTCTTGGCTCGGGAAAACAAGTGAGCCTGAGAGGGAAGCCCCCGTCCAGTTCACACCTGCACGTCGGTGAGGGCCACCCGCCTAAAGCAGCCCCTCCCCTGCTGCTCAGCCATGTCAGGCTGTTTATCCCTGCACAGCACTCACCACAAAATGCCTGTGTCACTCGCTAACCGCCGAGCCCTATAAAGCAGGACCTTGTTTTTCGCATCCACTGAAGTATTCCAAATACCTAACAAACCCTGACATATGGTGGGCAGCCAATAACTGTTTGTTAAATGAATAGATTGGGCTGTAAACTCTTATGGGAAGTCCAGAGCCGCCGGAAGGCCCCTGCCTGGAACAAGTCCCACGCATTGCTCCCCTGGATGCGGAGTGGCAGCCTTGCAGTTTTGTCTCAGGCGCTGCCCTGAGTGCCCAGGGGTGGGCACCTGGATCTTGCCCCCGCTCGGTCAGAATAAGTCATTTTTGCCTGTTTTATATATTGTGATTCCATGAACATTTTTGTTTAGGGAAAAAAAGGGAATATCGTTGTTTTTTAAATGTCTACAAGTCACTCATCTAGGCTTCAATTGAAAAAGAAATTGTGCCATTTTAACCAGGCATTTTTGCAAAGCCAAAACAGACACCCTTTCAGATCTCACACTTGGAGTCTGCAAATATTTTTAATCTCCCTGCATGTTAGGAAAGCTTTACAAAGCAACAAATTTGGTTTTGTTATGTTTTTTTTTATTTTAAAGAGAGAGGAAGGGAGAGGGATAGAGATAGAAACATTGATGAGCTGCCTCCTGCACATCCCTACGGGGGATCAAGCCCACAACCCGGGCCTGTGCCCTGACCAGGAACCCAGCCAGTGACCTCTTGGCTCATGATCAAGGCTCAACCAGCCAGGGTAAGCAACGAATTTGTTGATTCCAGAGTCGGAGGTAGGAGGTAGGAGGTTGGACAAGAGAATCTCTATCTTATTTAATTGGCGCCTCTCTCTTCTGCTCTCATCAAAGGCTGTGGAGAATCCTGCTGCCCACATAGAAGGCAGAAGAAAAGCACTGAGAACAAAAGAGGCGGCCGAGGCAGCTGAGCAGCAGGGCGGCCCCTGCAGAGAACGGAATGTGCTGGAGGCCGCAGCGATGACAGGCAGGTGCGCGGTGCTGGGAGCAAGAGGTCACACGCCCCTGCCACGGAGAGTGGGGACCGGACCAGTGGCTGCTTCCAGTGGCCAGGGCTCCTGCTTCCCCCACTCTGCCTCCGCCTGAGGGTCTGGGCCTTCCCGAGTGGTCACCCCATCGCGGAACAGCACAGACCCGCTTCCCTCGCTAGGAGATCAAACTCGCAGACATGACGTCTTTCACAGCACAGGCCGCTGACCCACCTTGTGGGGGAGGATGGAGTGACTTGGACCCCGCCCCTTTCTCCCTCGCTCAGTCCCCCTGGCAGACAGGTGGGGACAAAATGCACCCAGGATCCAAGACAGGATTCTCAGCGTGGCTCCTGGACTCGCTGAACTTCACAAAGTGGTGAATTCGGTGCTGAAAACAGAGCATAAATAGCTCTTC
>NW_005366599.1:974026-978268 GCF_000412655.1 Myotis brandtii | reverse complement strand
CCATGAAGGCAGGGGTTGTGAGTCTAGATGGGATGTTAGCTCTGCAGAGGGCGGAGCCTGGTCCCTTGGGAGAGAGCACCTGGCTAACTGCTGTTTCATCACCACGTGATCGCCCTTTGCAGCCCCAATGCAATGCGACAGGACACAGCGACCAGCCGGCACAGGCGGGAACTGGGTCACGTACTGGGCTCCCGCTGGGAAAACGCTAGCGGCTGCCCTTACCGAGCATGAAAGGGAATCTCGGTGCCAGCTCCCCTCCACCTCAGACCTTCCTGTGTGGCTTGGGCACCGTTTAACCCAAACCCCTCGGCCCCGTCCAGCATCCACTGAGTCTCAGCACGTCCGGCCAGCCTCCCCCGGGACACCCAGGAGCCGGGCTGCTCTCTGCCCTTCGGGGTGGCCCATTCCCTCTCTGAATACCTCCCACTTGGAGGAGCGCCCACCTTTTATCAGAAGAAAACCAATTTCTCTGACACCTCAGTCCTGCGCTGAGGTCACCAAGAGAACCAGCTATTTCCCATCTTCACCTCCAACATTCAAAGGCAGCCGCTCCCCACCTTTGCTTTCCCAGAGCGAACACTGCTTGCTGCCCAGCCTCTTCAGGGCCTGTTAGATGTGTAAATGATGGTGGTAAGTGTCCCAGACCCCCAAGGTGTCGCAAATACTAGTATCTCCAACCCAATAGGGAACACAATGAGACCGACCAGTTTGGAACACAGTAGGACCGACCAGTATAGAGCACAGTAGGACTGACCAGTTTGGAACACAGTAGGGCTGACCAGTATAGAACATGGTAGGACTGACCAGGATGAAGCATAGTAGGACCAACCAGTATGGAACACAGTGAGACCCAGCAGTATGGAACACAATAGGACCAACCAGTTTGGAACACAGTAGGACTGACCAGCATGGAACACAGTAGGACTCACCAGTTTGGAACACAGTGAGACTGACCAGCATGGAACACAGTAGGACTGACCAACATGGAACAGTGAGACAGACCAGTATGGAACACAGGAGGACTGATTAGTTTGCAACACAGTAGGACACACCAGTATAGAACACAGTAGGACCAACCAATTTGGAACACAGTGGGACCAACCAGTATGGAACACATTGAGACTGACCAGTATAGCACACAGTAGGACCAAACAGTATGGAGCACAGTGGGACCGACCAGTATGGAGCACAGTAGGACCCACCAATTTGGAACACGGTGAGACCGACTAGTATGGAGCACAGTGGGACTGACTAGTTTGGAACACAGTAGGACCCCCCAGTATGGAACACAGTGAGATGGACCAGAATGGAGCAGATTGGGACCCACCAGTGTGGAACGCAGTAGGACCAACCAGTATGGAACAGGGTGAGACCGAGCAGCCAGATTCAGGCACTCCGGCTCAAATGCTTTCCGGCCTGTTGAGTTTCTAGAACCTGCTTTTCTCCCAATGTTGAAATTGGAACGGTTTCTTCTCTGTAATTCTCTGGAGCTGCCCCAGGCCCCACGATTCCTCACACAGCCGAGCTGTCCATCATCCAGCCTGCAGCCCTGTGCTGCGCTCTGGTTGGATGAGAGCTGGAGACAGGCAGCTGCCCCCGCAGGCCCCGAGGGCTCCTTCCTGCTTGACTCAAAGCCAACCGCACAGGCTCGTTTCCTTCCAGATCTGACCAGTATAGCACACAGTAGGACCAACTCCGCTGGGCCAACGGCCACTCGCCCGCTTTCCTGAAGACAAAGCAAGTCCCAGAGTCACAGGGACTCCCAGGGGGTGGACCCTCATTCACCCCAAACCTTCGAGCGCCCTGCAGGCGGCCTCATCGCCAGGAAAACCGCTCTCCCTCCTTCTGGACACCCTCTCCTGGGGCAGGGGCAGGGACCCCGAAAGCAGCTGTCAATCACCATATCCATCATGGCCGGGGAGGGTGAGGAGGCACCAACAAGGTCACCGATGAGGGCTGAGCCGGGCTCTGCTGTCTGAGCGCATCCCTGCCTCTCAGCCCTCCCAGCTCTCCCGGGACCAGATTCCACCCCTCATGACCCAGGGCAGACATCCCTTCTCCTGTAGCATATGCCTAAGGGCAGCCGCGTCCCTCCCTGGGCCGGCACTTCTGAAAACAAGTGAGTCGCGCTGTGACGTCTAAAATGGGGTCCAGCCCTGGCTGGTGTGGCTCAGTGAATAGAGCGTCAGCCTGTGGACTGAAGGGTCCCGGGTTCGATTCCAGTCAAGAGCACATGCCCAGGTTGTGGGCTCGATCCCCAGGAGGTGGCGTGCAGGAGGCAGCAGATCAATAATTCTCTCTCATCATTGATGTTTCTATCCTCTATCCCTCTCCCTTCCTCTCTGAAACCAATAAAAATATATTTTTTAAAAAATAAAATTAAAATGGGGCCCAAAGGTGGCAGGAACGGGGCTGTCCCGTGACTTTGCGTGCCCGTCGGGATGGCTGTAAGGAAAACAAGCCATGAAATACCGCGCTGCATCGCGGGCGGCCCCACAGGCAGCTTCGCCGCTGATTACAATGGCCGTCCAACCAGCTCTTATGTTTCCCTCGGGGCTGGACGAGAGCTCTCACGGAGAGGAGACAGCCACGGGGATGGGGAGGCGGGTGGAGGGCGCCCCCTGCGAGGTCAGGGGCTGTGGGCGTGTCCTGTGTCTGAGGCTTGAAGGTGCCTCTGGCCCAGAACCCCCCAAAGGGGAAGCCATGGGGGCCCTCGAATTTAGAACTAAAGGATGACCCATGTCCGAGGACAGCGGTGGGAATAAAGGCGGGAGGGGGTCATGGACACCGGGCCTCACCCGACGCCCCCCCCCAGGCCCCCCATCCCTGGCACAGAGCCCTCCCCCTCCCACGGCCCCAGCTCGCCCAGCACCTGGCCCGCTTCTCAGCATCTGGGGAAAGTCGCCATCGCCGGGTCGATTTGGCGCTTCCTTTGTTATTTATTTTTTTATAATTAGGGGTGGAAATCATCTAAAACCTTTACCAGTACCCGATCTAAATGTTTAAGCCGCCTGCAAGCATTTGTTTATTGCTATTTATATTTATGTGGATTTATTATTATATTAAATCCAATTTTGTTTTAATATCAATTAAATTGAATTAAGAAAGTGCATTAAATGCTAAAGGGTGTATTAAATGTTAAACTATTAGATTATATCTACATTTGACATCATTAAACGCTCACAGGAAGTTGCAGGAACAGGTCGAGAGGTTCCAGGGTAGCCGGCCCCTCCCCGCAGTGTAACTCCTCTCACAGCTACAGTAGGAAACCCTCAGAGACCCCACTCCCGCCACCGGCTCTGCATGCCAGCCTCGCCCGGCGCCCGCAGGGCAGGGGCCCACCTGTGCTACACGAATGCCCCTCCGCACACGGGAACTCCTCACCAGCTTGGACGAGAACGGGTCTGGGCCGGCCAGGACTGGCACCGAGTGTGAGACCAGGTGAGGGTGGTGGAGGCTGCGGGCCACCTTCCAGAGCTGGTGCCGGACTCCCCTGACCTCAGAGCCACCCGCAGGCCCCACCCACTCCGCTCACCCTCCCCGCCTTCCACAGTCCCCTCTCCACCCATCCCGCCAGGGAAAAGGCCAATCTTGTCTTCATCAGGAGTTTTTATTCCCACCCTCGCCAGTTTGGCTCAGTGGATAGAGCACCAGCCTGCGGACTGAAGGTCCCGGGGTTGGATTCCGGTCAAGGGCACATGCCCAGGTCATGGGCTTGATCCCCAGTAGGGGGCGTGCAGGAGGCAGCCGACCCATGATTCTGTCTCATCACTGACGTTTCTCTCTCTCTCCTCCCTTCCTCTCTGAAATCAATAAAGTATCTTCTTTTAAAAAAGAGTTTCTGGCCCTAACCGGTTTGGCTCAGTGGATAGAGCGCCGGCCTGCGGACTGAAGGGTCCCAGGTTCGATTCCGGTCAAGGGCATGTACCTTGGTTGCGGGCACATCCCCAGTGGGGGGTGTGCAGGAGGCAGCTGATCGATGTTTCTCTCTCATCGATATTTCTGACTCTGTCCCTCTCCTTTCCTCTCTGTGAAAAATCAATAAAATATATTTTTTTAAAGAGTTTCTGTTTCTCAGTGATACGGGACGATCGGGACATCCATGGTTGGGGCCCACTTCCCCCGGTGACCGCAGGTGACCCCTTCCTGCGGGGCCTCTGGGCTTCAGAAGTGTGACCAGGAAGAAGCAGCAGCCACACTGCAGACAGCCAGGCTGTTTTCCCATTGACCCCCCTCCCCCGC
>NW_005366599.1:967137-973974 GCF_000412655.1 Myotis brandtii | reverse complement strand
AACATGAAGTGTTTGGGGACCAGCCCCCTCCACACTCTGCAGTGTGAGAATCTTTGCCTCTTGCTCCTGGAGCTCCCATCAAAGCCACACCACGTGCACTGCAGCCCTGGGAGCCACAGTGGGACATCCCGGGCCCCCTGCCCTGTAGAACACACCCACCCATCACGGGCCTGGGGGAGCCAGGGCCCTGGCTCAGGCCGAGAGGTGCCCCACCCCCTCGGGTCCCTTTGCCTCCTTCTTGAACCTGCCTAGGACCCCAGTTCCTGTCCTCCCATCTCCCAGGCTTCCCACAGCACCCCTGAGAATGGAGTCCCCGGCTTTTCCCTGTGGCTCACAGACTGGCTGATGGTTTTCAGATCCCCTCAGCCATCTGTGTCCATGGCAACAGCAGCTGGCAGCCCTCCACCTCCGCAGCCTTTTCTAATCCCAGCTCCAAAGGGAACAAAGACCACTGGCCTCCCCTGGACCTCAAACGTCCCCTGAGATCACAGGCGAGCAAGGTGCGCAGACGCTGCCATCAGAGCAGCCATCGGGGCCGGGCCGCTGCCGGCGGGACACCCAGTGTGAGGTGCACACGCCGGACATTCCCGAGGGGAGTCGGCTCCGGGTGGGCGCAGGGAAGGGAGGCGAATGAATTATAATTACAGTTAAATTCCATAAACGTCCCACCACTGTGCTGTAGGCCTGAAACTAATGTAGAATAATACAGGATGTCAAATGTAATTGTAAATTATCAATAAATAAAATTTTAAAAATAAGTAGCGTTAAAGCCACACAGCAGGGGCTCCATCAGTGGGAAGGGGGCCAGGGGGGGCCTCGCCATCCCTGACGAGCAGCACAGGTCTGATGGCCATTTCCAGGGGCCACCTTGACCCCCTGCAGGTGCCACAGCTGAGCTCCCAGACCCAAGCACCTAGGCCGTGGTCGGCAAACTGCGGCTCGCGAGCCACATGCGGCTCTTTGGCCCCTTGAGTGTGGCTCTTCCTAAGCCTTAGGAGTACCCTAATTAAGTTAATAACAATGTACCCACCTATATAGTTTAAGTTTAAAAAATTTGGCTCTCAAAAGAAATTTCAATCGTTGTACTGTTGATATTTGGCTCTGTTGACTAATGAGTTTGCCGACCACTGCCCTAGAGCATCAGTGAGGGCAACTGTATCGGTGACGGGACTGTATCAGTAAGGAGACTGGATCAGTGACGGCAACTGGACCAGCGATGGTGACTGGACCAGCTTCAACAGCTACCCCTGCTCTGCAGCCCACGGCCCTTGATCCCACCCCAGCGACAGCACCTATGATTCCAGAAGCTTCTTGAGAGCTGACCTTCTACCCTCATCACCTACTCCCATGTTTTACATGCAGAATACCTACACTTAACAATACTCTATTGTGTGTTCTTACCAAAATCTCATGCATGTGCGCGTGCGCACACACACACACATACACACGTGCAAACGCAAGAAAATTTTTGGAGGTGATGAATATATTTAGTGCTTTGCTGGAATCAGGGGTGTTTGCATATGTCCACATTCATTAAAACACATATACTAAAAGTGTGCAATTTTTTATATATCAATTATACCTCATACACACACACACACACACACACACACACACACACACAAAGAATGTTCTGAAAACATGCAGCTGAACGATGACAGGTTGGTGAGTCAGCCAATTAATGGAATAATTTAAAGTTGAGACTGAAACCAACCCTCGGGGACATTTGGTAGACATCCGGGCCCTTGCCTGCCCAGCCCCCACCCCCAGAGCCTTCCCAGTAACTCCAGGTGCTGGCTGTGTTCGTGGGGATCTCCAGTCTCTTCCCATGACACTCGCTCCCCTGGGGACACTAATTCGTGGTATAAAGCTGTTCTCTGCGTTAAACCAAAGCTAACGCGTTAAGACTCAAAGCCACTCCAGTTCGGGGAAGACATGATTGCGTCGTTGGATTTGCTCACCGAGAGGAGGTCAGACGGAAAGGTCACGGTTCTCTTAAAAATATTCTGACGACTTTTTAGTTTTATTTGAATGTTATCCTCTGCCTTTTCAGAGGAAGGGCTTCTGTTTGTCTGAAATCGGGGATTACTGCCCTTGACCTTCTCTTGATGGCAGGTAATCAAATGGCCGGGCAGAGGACAGCCATGGGATCTGAGGATTCGAGAACCGATGGAGGAGGAGCGTGGTGATGATGGGGGTGAGAGGGATGGGGGCAGGAAGGAAAACCTGGCAAAGCTGGACTCTGGGCTTGTCGGCGCTCCCGTCCCGCCAGCACCGGGAGCCAGGGAGGACAACGCTGCCTGAGTCTTGAATAAGGAAGCGGGCGAGTGATCGACTCCGCGGGAGGGCAGCCATGGGGCCCAGGGTGGTCCCCATAAAGCACTTCTCTCAGTGCCTGACACGGGGCCACTGCTGGTCACTGCTGGTCACCGCCGGCTACTTTTATGTCCAGCATCCTCGTCCCAGTCTCGCCGTCGAGGACATGGCGGCTGAGAAGGAAGCGCTGTGGCCGCCCTCAGTGTCGCTCACCCTCAACCTTCCTTTCAGCGCACGGCAGGCGCCTGGCTGCCACGCCAGCCTCTCTCTTACGGTCACGTGTGCGCCCATCGGGGTTGTGGGTTGAACTGTATCCTCAGAAGGATTTGTTACAGCCCTAACCATGTGGATCAGTGGATAGAGTGTCGGCCCTCGGACTGAAGGGTCCCGGATTCAATTCCTGTCAAGGGCATGTACCCTGGTTGCAGGCTGGATCCCTGGCCCTGGTCGGGGCACATGTGGGAGGCAGCCAATCGATGTGTCTCTCTCACATCGATGTTACTCTCTGTCTCTCCGCCTTCCTTCCTCTCGCTCTAAAATCCATGGGAAAATATCCTTGGGTGAGGATTAACAAGCAAATAAATATAAACAAAGATCTGTCCCAGCCGGAAGCCGGGGAACCAGAGCATGTGGCCTGATTTAGAAAGGGGGCGTCTGCAGACGGCAACAGGTAAGATGAGTCCCACGAGGCCGGGAGCGAACCCAACCAAGGACGGTTCTTATGGGAGAGGGAAATTGGGACACAGACAGACACACAGAGGGGCGAGTCCCTGTGAGGATGGAGCAGAGCCTGGAGCGAGGCCGGGGTCGCCGGCTGAAGGCTCCGGCCTCCGGAACTAGAGACTCATCTCCGTGGTTTCAGCCGCCAGCACCTAGCGCTCGGCCAGCACAGCTGCGGGAGGAGGATCCAATGGGTGGCTCAGCCGATAGGCACTGGCCCGGCTGGTGTGCCAGGCGCTCGGCGGAGCAGGAGAGAAAACAGGACAGTCCTGCCTGCCTCATGCCCCCGGGTGCTGGGTGCCAGGAGCTCAGGGCCCGGGAAAAAGCTCCTGCGCGGAGACCCCTGAGCCGTGGGTCCGTCCAGGAGGACACGCAGGCTGAGCTGCGGAAGGGCCGCGGGGCCTGATGCGGGCGAGGTCAGGGAAGGCACGGCGGACTCTCCCCCGGCGGCCTGGTGCCTCGGGCGCAGCTTGCCAATAGCCTCGCTGTGACTATAGGAGAAACCCATTCTGGCTCACCTGTGAATGACTGACAGGGAACATCACCCATAGTCCTCTTTTCTGTAGAAGAATCCCAGGAGACTGGGGTCCCCACGCGGCCTGCCCCAGGGAGGGCCCGTGCGGGGATGGTCCGGGTGGGCAGTGGCCACAGCACGATGTGTATTTGCCAAGAGGGCCCTGGGTTTAAGCAGCTCTGAGAAACACTGTCCACTTGGACCGATTTGACCTGCACAGGAGCGGGTTTGCGACACAAAAAGGCCCACCCGCACCCAGGACCTCAGACCCAAGTTCACCCCCAGGCGCATCTCCGGCCTTTGGGGCTGTGGCCTGCCCCGCGCATGCAGGACTCGGGGACCCAGCTCTGGGGCCCTGGACACTATCCTGCAAACACAACCTGAAACCGTGGGGAACTGGGAGGGCACCCCATGGCTCACGGCTGCCCCCCGGCTCTCACACCCGTGTCCCCGCCTGGCACGCAGCAGGAGGAGGCCACCGCGCCCCCACCCGCCCAGCGTGCCGTTGACTCGGGGACCCAGGCTCACGACCTCCCGTTTGTCCCTGTTAACGTTCA
The DNA here is from genome assembly GCF_000412655.1 of Myotis brandtii. Taxonomy (NCBI): domain Eukaryota; kingdom Metazoa; phylum Chordata; class Mammalia; order Chiroptera; family Vespertilionidae; genus Myotis; species Myotis brandtii. The sequence goes on along the minus strand of NW_005366599.1, from coordinate 969,867 downwards.
TCTTGTCAGAATCGGTCCTGTCGCTGGGGACGGGCAGGGCTGTTTCTAATCCTGGTTCTGTGGCCTGCAGTTCCAGCTTGCCAATAGCCTCGCTGTGACTATAGGAGAAACCCACTCTGGCTCACCTGTGAATGACTGACAGGGAACATCACCCATAGTCCTCTTTTCTGTAGAAGAATCCCAGGAGACTGGGGTCCCCACGCGGCCTGCCCCAGGGAGGGCCCGTGCGTGCGGGGATGGTCCGGGTGGGCAGTGGCCACAGCACGATGTGTATTTGCCAAGAGGGCCCTGGGTTTAAGCAGCTCTGAGAAACACTGTCCACTTGGACCGATTTGACCTGCACGGGAGCAGGTTTGCGACATAAAATGGCCCACCGGCACCCAGGACCTCAGACCCAAGCAAGGCCCGGTGGCCACTACCGTCCTCGTCTATCGCGGGAGAAACCAGGGCCTGCTGTGCCCCTAAGGGAGGCCTGAGGACCACAGCCCAGCCCAAAGGTGCCCAATACACAGTGATTGACGGCTGGTCCCTCCAATCAGAAGACTGGCTTCCCCCACCGCCTCCTGGATCTCAGGACGAATTAAGAGACAAACCTTCCCACTGGGCAGGCCCACATTCAGGGCAACCATTTGAAAACGGGGCACCCCCATGGCTCACGCTGCCCCCCGGCTCTCACACCCGTGTCCCCGCCTGGCACGCAGCAGGAGGAGGCCACCGCGCCCCCACCCGCCCAGCGTGCCGTTGACTCGGGGACCCAGGCTCACGACCTCCCGTTTGTCCCTGTTAACGTTCATCTTGTCAGAATCGGTCCTGTCGCTGGGGACGGGCAGGGCTGTTTCTAATCCTGGTTCTGTGGCCTGCAGTTCCTCCCCGGCTTCGAGCTGCCACGATCAAAAATATAAGTCTTTGTTTTACTATGGTTGCAAAGATCAAATATTTTTATATGTGACACAGCACCAGAGTTAAGTTAGGGTTTTTCAAAATGCTGACACACCGAGCTCAAAAGGTTCGCCATCACTGCTGTAGGGGAAGCTCGGTGTTACTAAATCCTGTTTCCATGGCCCTCCCAGGCTCTCCAATGTCCTCTAACTTCAGGACGTGGTAGGAGACGTGCCCACAGGCCCCCCTGCCCCCTGCAGCGGGGGTGAGGCGTGAGGGGTCTCCGAGGGGGAGGCTGCCGGAGCATCTTAGCCACCGCCAGGCCCTGTGTCTCCCCAGCTCCCCCCACCCTGTGGGAACCCACAGTTCACCCCCAGGCACATCTCTGGCCTTTGGGGCTGTGGCCTGCCCCGCGCATGGAGGACTCGGGAACCCAGCTCTGGGGCCCTGGACACTATCCTGCAAACACAACCTGAAACCATGGGGCACCCCCATGGCTCACGCTGCCCCCCGGCTCTCACACCCGTGTCCCCGCCTGGCACGCAGCAGGAGGAGGCCACCGCGCCCCCACCCGCCCAGCGTGCCGTTGACTCGGGGACCCAGGCTCACGACCTCCCGTTTGTCCCTGTTAACGTTCATCTTGTCAGAATCGGTCCTGTCGCTGGGGACGGGCAGGGCTGTTTCTAATCCTGGTTCTGTGGCCTGCAGTTCCTCCCCGGCTTCGAGCTGCCACGGGAGCCGGGGGGGAGGCAGCGGGGAGTGGACCGGGCCAGCCCCTAAGTGCGAACCTGACACGCGCATGGCGAGATTCTCGGCCCTCGGCGAGTTACGGGGCTTCGCAGTGCCTCGGTTTCCCCGGCTGTAAATGGGGACGCGGGTTTGTGTGACACGGGACGAGGGGAAGCCTGGGGAGGCTCGTTAGACGCAGAGGGTTTCGACCAGGGCTTGACTCTTCGGAGGAGCTGCCTAAGGGGAAGCTCTGAAATTGGCATCAAAAAGCCCGAGTCTGCCCGGCCGGCGGGGCTCAGTGGCTGAGTGTCGACCTATGAACCAGGAGGTCACGGTTTGATTCCCGGTCAGGGCACAGGCCCGGGTTGTGGGCTCCATCCCCAGTGGGGAGCGTGCAGGAGGCAGCCAATCCATGATTCCCTATCATCATTGATGTTTCTGTCTATCACTCTTCCTTCCTCTCTGAAATCAGTAAAAATATTCTTTTAAAAGAGCAAAGCCCACGTCTGTGCCTGCACCCAAGTCACCAAAGAAAATCTACTCTGGGAACAGGCTGAGGTCAGCACCTTCGGGGTCTCCCTGGAGACCGCCTCCCACGATCAGCTGGCACCGCCAGGCCTCAGCGAGGCTGCATCTGACCAGCAGGGCCGGCCACTGGGCCGGAGGCGCACAGAGGACGCCCTGCAGGAGAGACTCCTCGGGGAGGCCCCCAGCAGCAGGACCCTGACGCGCTGAGCCCGGCTTCCGTGGGGCGGGCCTGGTGCTCCGCTCCAGCCTCTCACACACACACACACACACACACACACACACACTCACACACACAGTGCGGCTGGAGGATCTGAATGGGACCAGAGCAGCTCACAGGTGCACGGAGCAGACACCAGGCCGGGCCAAGCGCTGGGGCTGTGAGACGCGTGTCCCTGTCTCTCACAGGCAGGGGCTGACCTCATTCTTCCATGCACAGGGGGCCACTCAGAACCTCCGTCTCTTCCTCTGAAGGTGGGAATGATGGAAGGACGTCCCCCAGGAGGGGTTAGTGAGAACTAACTGTGTACACACACATACGGGACATACAGAAGAGGGACAGGCTGGAGTGTAAGTGCCACCAGGTACCCCCCCCCC